>NC_137462.1:282051204-282651204 GCF_964235325.1 Thermobia domestica
TACTATAATAAAAAAAACTAGTGTATATCTAATATTTTAGGTAAAGAGCTATATATTTTAGATATATTTGAGATCGGAGGAAAACAACAAGTTTTATAGTTGCTGCTGTTTATGTGTAGTTTATTTCCCGTTGGTTGAATTGTATGGCGTCTTTACCTGTTTTGTTCATTTTTTTTTTTCGAAAATGAATATTTTTCAAAAGTAACTATTAATCAGCAATTTGTTTCCAAATACTTGATATTAAAGGGACGGTCGGCGTGATAAAGGAAATATAGTTTGTATGAAAATGAACGGCCTACTTTTACCATTCTATTCCACGGATGCATAACTTCTTTTATTATAAAATTTTCTACTCTTTCAGTTTCAAGTGAATGATAAGTGTTTCTATTGTTATTCTATATAATTTTAATTTATTAAATTTATATATTTCGCAAGAATGCACAACTGTGATCAAAGTAAGTGATTTTGTCTCAAATTCTGACGATACAAATTGCTGGATGCAAATCCATAATCCTTAATTACAAGTACAATCTCACACTAAATTGAATAAGATCTAAATGCAACATAGTTTCGATACAGCTTTTGAACCTCCCAAAACTTTAGAAAACAACATTATCTAATTAAGAGTTATTACACGAATCCCAATGAAAAATCGGATATTTACTAAATAAAATGCAGTTGTCATGAGAGTTACATAAGAGGGGGGGGGGGAAGGGGGCTAAAAGACTAAGTCAAGAAGCATATTAGAGATTCAAAAGCGGAAATCCCGGTGTCAGGTATATCAAAACATCTCAAGAAACACAACACAAGGTAGAAGATTCGAAAATTTTATTGGTGGCCAGAAATGTAGTAGAGGCTCATATTTGAAAATTTATTTATTCATTAAATAAATAAATTTAGACAAAGGATCGTTAAATGATGAATGGGAAGCAGTAATTACAAAATTCGCACAGCATTGGCATAACAACGAAAATAACAGCACGAGCAGTATATTTGAAGGTCATTAGCAAACTGTATAATGTATTTTTTAAATTCACCTTAGGCTAATAACGTTGTTGTAACTGAAGTCAGAAAGTACAAGGAAGTCTGAAATAACTTTGAAAGTTGTTGGCCTACTATTGCTATCCCATGATGCTACTGCCAGATCAAAATAATTATCATTAAATATGGGTAAAATCGTAAGAAGATACGTCGAAATTATAATATTTATGTCTTACAAAGAATAGTGTTAAAACAGTTCCTAGAAACGACTTAAATTACGAGAAATAGTCTCTTCTACTGTTGCGAGATAACTTCAGCATTACAGCAAGAAACTAAAATTCTCACACAAATAAATGTTTATCATTGCTAATTCGTAAGTGTATTCTTGAGAATGTGGTTTCTCTTCTATATATTTCATATTTCACGCTTTACTTACGTATCACTCAGTTAAACTACGTTTCCGAAACATATAACTAGTACAAGTATTCTTGTAAGACGTAAAATATTATCAAACATAAATGCTGATACAGTGGTAGACGTTATTTTTAAATACTATTGGTGACACGCCTAATATTTTGTCATAATTTTATGTGTACAGGGTATTTTAAAACAACACTGTCAACATTTGGGAGGTGATTCCTGACACCAAGATAAGACAAAAGTTTCCTTTTGCAGGGTCTCTATCGGTCACGAAAGTCACGAATGCCACGAAAAAGTCACGAAATCTGAAAACGGTCATGAAAGTCAAGAAAAAGTCACGAAATTTAGCTTTTGGGTCACGATTTTTTTTTAAATCTGTACAAATATAAGTAGAGACTTGAAAATTTTGTTCTATAAAACATCAAAGTTCACCACCAAAAATGTGTGTGGTCGGCTTTTGATGCTACCAAATCGCAAGCAAAGCACTCTTCTATCGCTTGCATAAAAATTCGACCTAATTCGCACCCGAATTTGCTCTCGAAAATGATACGAAATTTTATGGTTTGGTAAAGAAAAGGTCACGAAAATGTCACGAAATTTCATTTTGGAATTTTAGTAGACACCCTGTTTTGAAGTTATGGGCTGCCGAATGTATGAAAAAATGAACTTCACAGGTCCATAGTTCCAAAACTATGGAACCTACCGTAGTCGGGCTGACTTCACTTAGGAACTAATATGTGCGCTATCCAAAAATCCATGTTTCAGAATCCTAAGGTACTCACGCAATAATTTTTAAAGAGGGTATATAATTTGGCTACGGGCATATAATTTGAAGCACTCACCAACTACCTCTAAAAAATTGTTGTGGATATACGTTAACGGTTTCTATCTGACGACTCTTAAATTTCTGTAATTTTTAACTCAGGGTTTTACTTACGGCCTTCCCGGTGAGTAAAGCTATCTGGTCTTTAAGCTCACGCACTTCGTTTCGGAGGTTTGCTATTATTTGTTCCGGATTTTCTTCTTCGTTCACTTTAGCATCATTCTTGATCAGAGAAACACGCTGCGCAAATCGACAGGTAGAAAGCGTCTCCTAAAACAAATATATAAGAGTGACTGAAGCATGATATTTAACTTAGAGAAACTAATTAATGTTAAATCTTATAATAGAACTATTCAAAACATCAGATACTTCAGAAGAAAAGCAAAATTGAAGTTGATTAGAACAGATGGAAGCCATCTCTTCACAGTATTGTTGAGGAGTTAGAGTTAAATAAATTTATATTTTAAAAATGTATAATAATTGGCTAAAATAAAGACAAAAAGATGTAACAAAATTAAAGGCAAGAAATTACAAAACGTAAAATTAAGTAAAAGAAAATACATTTCAAAATTGTGATGAGATTGTACTGTTGTCCAAGTTATTGTTTTTGTTTTATGTAAGACGTAAACACAGACATGTGAATTTGTAATGTTATGATGACGAAGGACAACAAATGTGTAAATTGCAGAGTAAGAACTATTGTAAGAGTCATTGTAAATTCTATTTGTTACTTGTTATTTGTTAACATCAACACAATTTTAGGATGTGACAAAACTGTCAGATTACGGAGATAGACGTCTGGAGATTTTGTCTATTTGATGATCATTGCAGAAATGTGAATTTCGGCAATGAGATAGCAAACACGTGGAGTGACGTGAATCAAGGTGGCAGTTTGGAAATTGACGTGTTCCAAATAAATACTCTACCGAGACTGGAAGGTGGTCATTCTAAGGAGAGCCTTCTAAGGATTCATTCTACTAGGAACAGTCTAAGGATCATGATTCAACGAGATTTATTAAGAGAGAGTTAATAGTCAGCGAATAGTCACTAGTCATGGTGGACTATTCTCCATTATAATTTCTACAATTATTTAAAGTTCTAAAATCTTGGTAGTTTCATCATTCCAAATTGTTGGAGTTTGCCAAGCTGCACCTTGCTTCCAGAGGACCACCGACGACATCAATTCAGGAGGTATGTGTTTGCTATCTGATCATCGTTGTCAAATAGAGAAAATAATCAGTCTTCGCGAGTTGTGATCTGATAAGGTTTTGCACATTCTTTAAACACAATACACAGTACACATTAACGACGAAGTTCTTTACTGAAAATACAAATGTTTACTAATGAAACTTGGCATGTTGTTTGTTTTCATGAAATTAAGTTATTAACTTTTCCTGGACATTATAGAAAATGTTCAGAGGACAATCTCCCTATGTTTTGAGCTACGCGATTGCTATAAAATTCACACGAAGGGGGGTTGACAGTATTAACCACACATAACCACTACAAACATTTCATATCTGTAGAAAGAAAGAAAGAGTGAGAGAGACTGACTGACTTACTTACTTGCTTGCTTACTTACTTACTACTATTATTTATTTATCTATTTATTTATTTATTTATTTATTTATTTATTTTCTCCTCACTCATTATTAAATAAGCTTTAGTATTTAAAGTTTTGCCTACCTCAATATTTTTCCTGTGCATAGAGAATGTGGCGATCATAGACGTCATACAGTTTCCCCCTAATGAGTCTCGTAACACAGAAGTCATCAAAGAATTACGGTACGGAACGTGACCTCGCTTCGTTCCAGATAACGACAGGATAACTTGCTCCAGATAATGAAGAGATAGGTTAATATATCGGGCTTCAACAAGTGTCTGGCCATCTATTCCTGTTTTATAAACACGCTCAGACCTGGAAGATATTTTGGATAGTAAATTAATGAGATACAGATATTAATCTAAAGCTTTGGCATCTTTAATGTTGAAAAAGGGGGACATTTCTGAATTGTATTTAAGAAAGTTACCTTGCTGATGAACATTGATATTAGACTATTCATAGTTAGTGAATGCAGATATTTTCCAATAATGAATTTCATCCTTTGAGAGGATTTTTTTTCTCCAATTAATGTATCTAATTGAAATATTCGAAATTTACACTGAAGGCATAACTTATTTCCTTCACATGCAAATCTTCCCGAGCTGCCCTAACTTTATTCATGAATGTGTGGTGACCATAGAAGTTTAAACCTAGATGCAAGAACTGATCTATTTTCATTGGAAGTTCAACTGTTGAGTACACCATTGCTATCTCTTCATTCTCACCAATTTTCCTCTCACTCATGGCTCAAGGGCCTTTGAAAAACCTTAACAGGTATCTTGGATCTCGAAAACACAGCGCATAATTCATTATTCAATTAGTTCAATTTTTCCTAAACACGAACAATAACACATTTGAGAATAAGTACTATTTTCCTAAAGCAATGCCACAGAACATCAAATGGCCTACTCATACATCAACCTATTCATGAGGCGCGTGAACAAGAAATTCTTGTATTATAGCCATTTCAACGGTTCCTCTGTCTTCCATCCACATAGATTTTTCTGATATGTACTCAGGACCAACCAGAAGATTAGAGCCCTGAAGTTTCCGAAAAGTTGTCATAAAGTTATTCTAGGATTTGACCAAAATAAAATGTATTAAAATAATCGCTCAAAGTGCAAATACAGTGATAACACTGAATAGATTTAGCTTTGAAACATCTTTGATGCAGCTCATCAACGAAAAGAATAAAACTCCATTAGAGTTTATTCTTTTTTTTTCTGCTACATAACCTGCATAAAAATGACACAGAACTTGCCATATATACAAACAAGCAAAGAGAAAGGCATAAAACGATCAAGAATTCTAAAGATAACTATCTTGAACATTATATGATAATTAATCTGTATTAATAAATTGCTAATCACAATATACATTAATAGTCTGTTAATCTAGTACATACAACCTATAGATGAACGCATAAAAATAAGCTAATTGTAGTATAGTATGCACAAGTGGTCAGTTTCGTACATTATTTTACTTATTGTTCTCGTACATACTCTTCTACTCTAAAGAAGAGAATAAATTATCAGCTTAAAACTTTTTCAGTTGATCCAATAGATTTGTATGCAGTCTTTTATCTTTTTCTCTCTCTGAATGGTTTGAACTTACTCATTACGTCATTTTAATATTTACAAATGAAATTTAATTTAACTACATATTAATTAACTACGGGGCATAGAGTTCGTGAAAAATTCAGTAAAATGAAACCCTCAAAATCTCCAATTGTTTCAAAGAACAAACATTATTTTCCATATAAACTTATAGACTAAAAAATAAAGATCGCGTAGGTATTGAAGAGTGTTAATATGCACCAGAGGAATTGGTGCAAATTATCTAAATGCCGTAAACTACGTTGGTAGTATGTAAGATAATTGAAAAGTTAAAAATTTTCAAAGGAAAGAATACCAACATTCGTAATTCAATTTCATTCTTGTGCAATATATTGTAAGTAAAGTAGGGATTTTTATTACCTAAAATAAAACTTCGAAAATATGGATTTCCTAAAACTGGCAAAATATCACAGAGTGCCCAATGGAAAATACATCATTGATAAATATTTCTTAAAACAGATGTTATAGCTGAACTACTATAAAAAGTTAAACAAAATTTTCCATGTTCCATGTAAATGCGAAAAGATATTTTTCACACAAAATAAATGTTTCAGAATCACGATAGAGTAAATATTTCTTCTTTTATTTACTATATTGAAACCCACAGAAGTTTATATTTGGATTTCCTATAATTTGAGTTTCAAGCCAAACGTTTTGTGTATTTTTCATTAAACTTACTTGACTTCTTTTAAATTAAGAAAACTAAATGAAGTCAAAATTAATCCCTGCGCAAAATTTTGGATTATAATATTCGGTGAAAATTAAGTAGTGTCTTCTTATTACTTGAATTTAGAAAATAAATTGTTGGTAACTGCAATATATCATTAAATCTAATATTTTGTTTAAAATTTTCTAAATATTCTTTATATATAATTCCTTGTCCTTCAATTAAATCCAACGTCACGTATATAATTGATTCTTCAGCAATATTTTAGAGTTTGAAATAGAATTGATCCTTACCCGGCTAAGTCCACAATATGAAGCTTAGACTGCCGAACTCTAGAAGAACGCTCTGACTGCCCAGCCAAATGAATCGTAAATATACAGTGGGATCTGGAGGATGCTTGGTTCATTGGAGTTTCGGCTATTACTCTATAAACGGAAAAATCAATATCTAATACAAAGCATACTCTAATAGATTAAATAAAATAAACCAAAGAAATAAACAAACGATAAAGCGCTAATAAGAAACATGAACATACATATTATTTCCATATGTAACTTCTATAAACGTAACCTTTATTAATGGTTAGTCTTGTGTTCTATATAAATTTTCCATTTTAGAGAGAAGTAATCACTGGTTAACGGAGCTATGTCTAATATACTCAGTTAAGTTTATAACTATTAGATTGTCCAAATATATCTTCTGCATTTTATTTTCCGAAAAATAATTTAAGAAATGATTAATTTATTCCGATAAAGCTTTTCATTCATATACATGGTGTTTCAAAACAACACCGACAACGTTTGAGAGGTGATTCCTGACACCAAGATAACAGAAAAAGTATAGACCAACCGGGTGCAGAAATCCGTCATTTCGGAGTTATAGGCTGCCGAAAACATGAAAAAATGAACTTTGAATATCCATAGCTCCCATATTATGAGTTCTAAAGTAGTCGGTTCAAGACTTTACTTAGGAAGTAGTATGTGTCCTATCCAAATATCCAAGTTTGACAATTCTGTGGTACTTCCGCAATAACTTTTATAGAGGTTGTTGGTTAGTACTTCAAGTTATATGCCCGTGACCAAACTCCCTTAATAAAAATTGTTGCGTGAGTACCTTAGGATTCTGAAACATGTATTTTTGGATAGCGCACATATCAGTTCTAAAGTGTAGTCTTGACCCGACTACGGTAGGTCCCATAGTTTTGGAACTATGGACCTTTAAAGTTCACTTCTTCATGTTTTTGCAGCCTATAACTCCGAAATGACAGGTTTCTGCACCCAGGGTGGTCTATACTATTTCTGTGATCTTGGTTTCCGGAATTACCTCCCAAACGTTGTGGGTATTGTTTTGAAACACCCTATATATATCTATGTGTCGGTACTATTAAATATTTGAATTACGGTTCGAAAGTTCTTTGGCAAAAATTAATACAAATACTTTGTGACTTTTGTTTGTTCACTACACAGATAGTAAATGAAAAATCGCAGAAATTTCTTACATCAAATGGAGAGAAAAAGTGTTAAGAAGCATGAATTATTTCGAAATGATTTAACTTGAAAAGTAATGAATGCAGAAAATATGGTTTATTATCAAAACGAAGGGAAATATTGAATGCTTATTACGAAAACTTCCGAAAATAGTGTCTGTTTCCGTAATCCACGAAAGGATATACGAACTCTCCTATTTCTTCCCTACAAAAGAATAATATTAATAAAAAAATAAATAAAAATAAAAATAAAAAAGAAATGCTTTTGTCAGCATCAGTTCATCGACGAGCTCCTTGAATATTATTCGTTTTTGTTATTGCTTAACTGCTCGCAGCTTATTGTAAATGTGCACCTGTAGATAGTCCGCAATTGAGCCTCTCAAAGAATAAATTTATACGAGCTGTCTCATGGCTATATGGTTAGCCGCAGGGTTTGAATCCCACGCTAAATTGTAGGTTCACAAAGTCTCACATAGCCTCGCTGCTGAAACAGACGCTAAATTTCAATCCAACCAACCAAGCAATAGCTTTTTCATTTCAGGAGAAATAAAATATTAAAAAGAGGCAAATTAATTTGTGTTGTGAAAAAACAGAACAATATTCGCTGATTAATATACTAGAAAATCTTACTTAAAATGCATGGTTTTACAATTTTGTTTCTTTACAATGTTCATAATAGGTCCCTGCTTAAAAGAAAACAATTAGTATACATAAAGTTTCAATGTTTCAAAATAGAGGAAAAAAATTCGTGAAATTAATCACATTTTTAGTTACTGAATGGCATATGCCAGAAGGAAATGCATAGAGCTTCTTTCTTATTTTAGAAAAGCAAATTAATATTTTATTTGCTTTAGAATGCATTCACAGCCAAATATTTATTCTTTAAACGTGGTGTATTTTGGAAAATATGTATGTAAAATAATGGCTCTTTTAGAAACCCGTAAAAATTTAAATCCGATTTAAACTACTCGCTAAGCAAAACAATACGCTTGTTGTAAAAATTAATACAATAAACGTATTATTTATTGTAAAAATTAATACAATAAACATCTTGTTTACTGTATTACCGTTTATTATATTAATATTTACAATAAATAATACGTTTATTGTATTAATATTTACAATAAATAATACGTTTATTGTATTAATTTTTACAATAAATAATACGTTTATTGTATTAATATTTACAATAAATAATACGTTTATTGTATTAATATTTACAATAAATAATACGTTTATTGTATTAATATTTACAATAAATAATACGTTTATTGTATTAATATTTACAATAAATAATACGTTTATTGTATTAATTTTTACAATAAATAATACGTTTATTGTATTAATATTTACAATAAATAATACGTTTATTGTATTAATTTTTACAATAAATAATACGTTTATTGTATTAATATTTACAATAAATAATACGTTTATTGTATTAATTTTTACAATAAATAATACCTTTATTGTATTAATTTTTACAATAAACGTATTATTTTGCTTAGCGAGTAGTTTAAATCGGATTTAAGTTCACTAAAGCAAAGTTTGTAGAATGGAAAGTATCATAAAAACTGTTTTAACCTTCCAAACTCGGTTCCGCATTGCACTCCATTATTTAATTGCTTACTAACCTCTTAAATTAAAGGGAATTATTTTGTCTTCAAGATAAATCTTTAAGTAAATTAATATATTTTCTTTTTTAACAGAAAAGAAGACATTTTACTCATGTCTTGAAATATAGGAGTTGCACTAACCTGTTAGTATCTCCTAAGTACAATAGGTTTAAAGCTTCCTCTTGACTTTGGACCAAATGCATGCTTAAATTCTTCAAATGAATTCTTTGGTTCATATCTTCCAAGAGAGTAACGCGTCTGAATTATGAGAGAGTCTATATAAATAAATAAACCTTTAGGTTGGAAACTTGGAGAAATAGAATAAGCAAAAATTCATGTAAATTTATCATCTTCGCGAAAATAAAGGAAAATCTCGAGTTCTTATGCTTCTCCTAATTTGATCTCTAGGAAAATACTGAAGTGAGCAAATAGCAGTCTTCAATTTCATTAAACAAATAATAGTGAGGCTTAATGACAACTGTCAAATTAATTGTAATCTACCACAATTATCATCTTCTTTCTGAAAACTTTTAGTTATTGAAGTAGAAGTTCTTCCGAAACAAACTAAAGTAATATGAGTGAATTGAAAGATAAATAATACTTAAACAAAAAATATTCATGAATTTTAACTAAAATATAAGAAAACATAAGATGATACATTAATGAATATTTCTTAATGGGAAGAAGGCATTTAATTATAAGTTAGTTCGGTTGATTCAAAAGTTTAGCCTCAATCTCTTTAATCAAAACGCAGTTGGAGAAGTTTTTGAATTCATACAGTTCAAAAACTTCTTCCAACAGTTGCCACATCACAAACACAAATAAATAAATGATTACAAATAGTAAAAATGTAAGTAAAGGGCTAATACTGATCGCAAGAAACAAGCCACTCCTCTCGGAAGTACTTTCGAAGAACATGGTCTTCATCTTCAATGTAGGCACACTTCGAAAAGGATTAAACTTTTCACTGGAAATTGACACATGATAATGGCAATTTATTTGTTACGGTTGACTGTTCTTCACTGTTTTTCTTTTCATTGCCTTCCAGACGGCGGAAATTAGTATTTTTTTAATACTTTTTTTTAAGAAATTCTTTTTAATCATTTTTACCTATCCATATATTCTTTCCTTTATTTTAATCCTTTTCGAAGTGTGCCTACGCTGAAGATGAAGACCATGTTCCTCGAAAGCACTTCCAAGAGGAGTGGCTTGTTTCTTGCCGTTAGTATTGGCCTTTTACTTACATTCTTTCTAATTATATTCACTGCTCGCAATACAGTGATAATTACAAATAGTTTCCAGCAGATAACACACTATAACTTCTACAGAACAGGGTATAATATATTTTATTTTATTTTATATTTGTTATACTTCTAGCCTTCTTATGTACACTATATACGCCAGTGAGTTTAGTTTAAGTTTCCAACTACGCATATTATAGAGCATAATTGCAGTATGATAAACCAAACTTTGCTCCTAATTTTATGTTTGATAGTAGATAATAGCAGTAAATATATAGATCTATATTGTTAAATCTTTTAAATTAGTAAAACAACTTTTAAATTTAATTTTAACGCTACGAATTCATCAATCTCTAATAAAGGGAGCTGACACTTCACAAATTATAAAACAGAAACTAAAAGCAAGATATCAAATACAATATGTACTATAAACATTTATAACCATTACAAATAAACGTTTCATATTATGTTTTTAATATCTAATGATTTGGGTGTACTTGTTCCTTGTGAGTGGACTTATTGAAACTTTGAAAAAAAAAAAAAAATGGCCTTACTTAACTAACACAAAAGAGCAAGAGTACTGTGTGACAAATCATATGTAGATATTTGTTCCTACATTCACCATTATAATTTTTGTCATTATCGCCATTTCCGTTAACTTCGGTGCATAATTTTGGGACCTTAACCAAATATACAGGGTGTTACAAAAATGTGTCACAATATTTTTGGAAATAGATTCCTTATATCAAAATAAGAAAAAAGTTCATATGGGCCTGTGCTCAAAAGTTGACAATTTCGGAGTTACAGGGTGCCGAAAACGAGAAATAAGTGAATTTTAAAAGTTGATAGCTCTACTACTAGGGCACCTATCACAGCCGGGTCAACACATCACTGAGAAACTGGTGTGTGAACTATCTAAGTATCCATGTTTAAGAATGCTCCAGTATTTGCATACCAAGTTTCAGAGAGGTTGGTTGAGACTGATCAAGTACTCCCAAACACCCTCTCTAAAAATGATTGTGCAAATACCGGAGGTTCTGAAAAATGCATATTTGGATAGTTCACTTACTAGTTCTTCAGCGATGTCTTGACCCGACCACGATCGATCCTATAGTAGTGGAACCATGAACCTTTAAACTTCATTTTTTCACGTTTTCGGCACCCTATAACTTCGAAACTATGTACACCCGACCACAAGTTCATATGAACTTTTTTTTTTTTTTATTTTGATGTGAGAAATCTATTCCCAAAATATTGTAACAAATTTTTGTAACACCGTATATTATATGATATATATATCATATAATATAAAGGTAGTATGTTATACTTCAATGATGATATAAGAAGCTACTATATAGCATCCAGCGAAAGATTAGAGTCTAAATAAACAAACCTACTTATCGAACAAAATATCCATCTGTCGCGCACGTATTTCACGGCAGCCACACGATTTTTATGATGGGAAGACAAAAATTACAGATTGATAGGAAAGAAAACAGGCATTGGAAATAACTACATAGAGGAAGTCATGTAAAGTTCAATATATGTCAGTGTCATAATATTTACAATTACCAGTTTGATATACTACTGTGAAAATGCATTGAATGCCCTTAAATCCATAAATTTTTAATCGGCGCTTGTTAAAGGCTTCCACCTCTTATGTTTGACAACAGGAGATAGAGACTCCGTCTTGCCTTGAATATTCTGTCAAGGTTGGCAACTTAACATGTGATACTTCCACATATTTGGAAGTTTTATAAAACTTTTTAACGTTAGATCAACTGATACCCCAGAGTGGAAATCCAAATTCCCTCACTAATGAGTTACTGGGATGTATGAAGTGACATTATTATCAGAAGCGTTGCAAGTTTTACTTGTAGTAGTTCACATGCAATTAACGTGTATTTTAAATGTTTTTCACATTTTTCAGTACTATGCACCACCATCTATCCACATAGCTATGGATGTTTAAATATATGAACTCTTCTATGTCGAAGCATTCCACTGCGAAGTTGTTTTTTCTTTCACACCTGTTCCCTCACATATTCCTTCTCTATTTATCTCTATCGATGTGATTTCCCGTTATCGCCGTATTTCCTTTTTCCATGTAACAAATAAAATAAAATAAATAAACAAAATATATACTGTAACCTATCAAAAGTCCAAGACCATAAACCAATTCCGTTATGAGTAAGGTGGTTTTTATTTTATTCTAAACTGGTGTTTTTTTTTTCAATCGCACGAGTCATTTACACTCCACATTGGTAAGGCACCCTGTTGTAAATGAAAAAACAACGTTGTCAATTTAATAGGCTGCTCTCTTAGGCTCTCACCATACAAGCAATACAGCATCGTTGGGAAACGTATTCCAAGTTCCTTTCCACATCTATGTACACGTTCCCAGTGTTAGTTTTAGCTTATGTTCTGTTCGAACAGCTTGTTGAACTGGAAATGTTGTTTATTTATTATTTTTTTTTAAAATATAACACAGGGACTCACTACTATTTTACCACCGTGAACATGTAACGGCTGATGCAATTGGAAAATTTTCACCATTTTAGATTGAAAACCACCATTTCGAAAAACATTTTTTCTTATTTTTACTCATAACAGAGTTCGCTTGATACACTTGGTATATAGTGGAATATTATGCAACCAAACTTTTACAAATTTGTAATATTTGTACTCTTAATACGTACGAAGTATTTTAATATCCTAGAAATTGGACAAAGAAAAATGTCACATTTCTGTTTGTTGTCTTGTATACTTTTACATATGATCCCAAGGCTGAATGCAAGCAGTCAAGTGAAAAGAAGTTCCGTCTCCTTGCCCACTAACAAAATCACAAAACACAGAACCACCTCCCGAAGTACAGAGTTAATAATAACGATAACTTCGGAGGTAATAGTGATAAACAAAAATCAGCAAATCGTGTTCCTAATAACTTGCTGCTTTCCATTCCGGGAAATGATTGTCTCATAGACAGAACATTGTAATGCGAAAATAGAAGAATTAATTACTGATTGTATATAACTGCAAATTGCGCCAGGGATATTCATATGATATTTCAAACAGTCATATCATAGTAGCTGCCTTTCAACTAATTACATACTTTGCACTCCACACATGATCCAAATCTAGCTTGAAAAAACAAATTTTCAACTCTGACTTTTATGCAGCATTTTTGCGCTTGCGTCATAGACAAAAGTATTTTAAGTTTATTTAGGTATTTCTATTCAAACGTAGATGTGCCATATCAAGTAATGACAACTTTTGTACATACACCATACACTTAGAAAAAAACTTATTACTTTTGGCAGTCTCATATCTTATTCGAGCGGACTTAACATGCGTACATGGCGTACTTCGTGAAGGAACCAATAGTAAACAGGTGGAAAGAAGTTCGCTCACACCCACCTGCTTTTGTTTGTCTGGGCTCTAATCTTCTGCTGAACAAATTTTATGTCTACATATTTAAGCAATGATTCTCGTTCAGTAAATACTTAGTTTATTGACTAAATGATTAGGTAAACCATAACATTCACGAAGGTTCCAATTTTTCCTTTGTCAGCTCATAATATCAACACTATAGTTTTTATGCTTTTAAAGAGTTAAAAAATGGCTAGAACTGGTAGCTTCCATTCCCTTGGAGTAAAAAGCACTTCATCTAGATCAAACTGTCTTCTATGTATCATTGGTTGCTAATTCTGAGCAAAGATTGATTTGTCACTATAAACAAATCAATAAATAATAATGATAATAAAATGCTTTCGTAGTAATTCAGTGGTTCTCGATTTTATGTTCTACACCAAGTTTACATTTCAGTGTATAATATTGTGAGGTGAACACTTGGATACTGGTGAACACTCGGATACTGATGTCGAAGTAGGACTCCTGAGGGAAGCGGTGGCTCAATGCTAGAGCGTTCACCTCTGGTGCATGGGGTTCTTGCTTCGTTTCCAACTCGTGCCAAGTGAGCTTTGTGATGGACAAAAATCGTATACATGGGTTTTATGGGGGTTCCCTCGTTTCCTCCCACTTTCTTTATTCCACCATTTCATTCATTTCTCATCACTGTCTCCTTTAGCCTAGCCAGCATAACCGTGGGACGAAAACTGAAAGATTTCATTTCGAAATATAACTCCATTTTCCATTCTTCTTTATGTAGATAGAGAAGCTATCGTACACTGAATATCGACTATCTTAATTAAATTGACGGATGAATTGTTATTTTTATATCTGTTGGAACTAAGTGCTTTGATTATTGAATAATAAGGTAACCAAATAGTAGAGGTGTTGTTTTAGTTTCTGAACTCTTATTGAGTTCAGATAATACACATTGGCCATATTTTCAAAGCATGTTAAAATGAAGTACTTCATTCCAAATTCCGTGAAGTGAGGAAAATTTCTTTTTTTTTTTTTTTTTTTTTTTCGGTGAGCAAATCATAAGTTTGAATACATCTATTTCTTCTATCCAAACACAACTATTATTTTATTTAATTTTTTTTCCAGCTCTTCATATAATTCTAACTTGCTTTTTAAAATTCTGTTTTACTTGTACTTTTGTCCATAATAGTGACTTTAGTATAATGTAGAAATCATTGGGAAAAATTTGTGATTTTACATAATTTCGTAAGTATTTTTAATTTACCTATGTAAATTATGGCATTCCTTCTTAGCTTCTGATAGAAATTTTGCAAGCTTTCCTCAAATCGTATATAAACTGATCTCAGCATTTCAATAAAGTTTCTCTCTTAACGGTTAAAAGTTCACTAAGACAAGAAAATAGAAATTAAATCATATGTAATTGAAAATGCTTCTGTAAGCAAATAATACTAATTTTACCGTCTTAAGATTATTCTTATTAAAAAAATAATCCTATATTAGTTAAAATTTTCAAACATAATCCTAATTTTAGTGATGCACCGATATATAAATGTTTGTCAAATGCCAACAACCATTTACACATCATTGATGTCTTTACTCCTAATTTTCCTTCTACTCAAAGGAAGTTTATAACTTACCACTTATGATGACTTTTTTTTTTTTTTTTTTTTTTTGCGTGTTGTAATTACACTGCTTTATTTATCTTATTGTCCGTGTATGGTTGCTTTTTTTTATGTGATTGTAATTTTAGTTATGTTTTACTTAATATGTGTTATTATGCTACTTTTGTATGTTCTTTTTTTATTTTAATATTGTATGCATGATTTTTTGTTAATTATGTACTATTCTTGGGAATTGTAAGTGGACTAAGAGTCTGTAATTTCCTGATACCAATAAAAAAAAATTCTTAATAATAAAAATGTTGGATATACTTACGGAAGGTCCTCTAAGTTTGAAATTTCCTGAACAGAAGTCAGAAGATCGTATCCACATTCATTGTAGATCTCCAGATACGAAACATAGACTGAATATGACGTATCTGTATTCTGCAATAGAATGTTTTACCAATTACAGGCATGGTTCGCTATTTTTCACCACTATCGTAATAATGCTATCAGTTCTACTACATGAGATTTTCGGCAAAATAAGTGTTTTTCAAAACGAATTCATAACTATGCACATAGAAATCGGGTTTACTATAAAAATTCAAACATTTCACAATATTTGTACCATTTATCTATTCATTTTCTAATTAATATCATATTCTTTTAAATGTAGTATGTATATTTTTTTTAATTGTTTGTATTCTTTAGGTATTATATGTAATCAAAAACTATAGGTCCACGTACATACGTAGTTAAGGGACTACAAAAAACTGGGAAAAAAATGAAATTAAATCTTTAAGTTTTACATCCCACGGTTTAACCGGTTGGGCTAAAGGAGACAGTGATGATGAGAAATGAATGAAATGGTGAAATGAAGAAAGTGGGAGGAAACGGCAGAACCCCCAAGAAAACCCACGAGCACGGTGTTTGTCCACCACAAGTCCACTCGGCGCGAGCTGGGATCGAACCAGCGACCCCAAGCACCGGAAGTGAACGCTCTACCACTGAGCCAGCGCGCCCCCTACAAAAACTGAATTTCGTATATAAAACAAACAACCAATTGTTTAATAAGTCTACAAGCAGTAAATAAATATCATTGGTGAGAGCAAATAAATTTACGGAAATAATTTTGTGAAATATTACGAGGGAACTGGGAACATAAATATATATACAAAAGAAGTGAAAGAGTTTTTGACAGAATAGTCTTTACAATTTCTGTTTCAGAATAAAACATGCAACCTTTTCTTACTACACATAAAACTTACATGTTTAATAATGAGATGTTTTGCTTTATTATTGTTTGATAATATTTAAATCAAAGTATGTTCATTGTTTACTAGTCTCCTTTCTGATTCACTTCTGCATTACGTGGAAATTTCTCACCAACTAACTAACAATGTAAGGACAGTTACTGAGAATAAATTAACTCTGTTACATGTTTCTGGGCTATTAGTACGCCTGGAACACCATTAAATATAAAGTTTTTGTAATGCATTCAATTAAAATTTCCTATTTGCGAGCTCCCGGTATATATACAGGGTGGACCATTTATCCTGAAACTACATTGTAACTTTTAACATAAAAATAAAAAAGTCTAAAAGTTTGTATGATGCAAACAGCAACAAGGGGCTGTTGTCTGTCACCGTCTAGAATACCATCAGATTAATAGTGTTGAGAATTACAGTACTATTATCACATTTTAAAAAAATGAACTTTATGAATACATAAATAAATAAATAAATTGATTTCTTGCAATTTGAATTTCAGAATATGTTATACATCTTAATTTATAAACCCAAATTTAAATTCATAATTTATAATTTCGATTAAAGTCAGTAACATAGTGTATTTATGATGAGTTGCGTATCACATGGAGAGACCTTTACCCAAATGATCATTACATTTCATTCAGATGTGACAGAAGGTAAAATAAGAAACTGAAGATTAATACACAAGAATAATGTATGCATACGTACTGAAATTAATTAATATTCCCGAATATAAACATAATAACTGAATAAAATACAAAAGGAAGAAATAATACAAATACTACATAAAATATGCGAATGCTAATTGATATCTTAGTCGTCACACTTATACCATACAATTCTGCGACACTTAGTTATACTTTTTTCCAATTTTGTAATTAATGTCCTGGTCACTACTACTCAGAGACTTTTCTATTGTTGCTTCGAAGCCTGGTTGTCGAATGATTAGAGTCAATACAATGATGCTTTGGTTGAAAGTCTATCCTTTTGTATGTGTGATTGTCCTTGTTTTCCAACTATATTTTCTTTTCTTTTTTTTTTTTTTTTTTTGTTTTTGTTTTCGGGAAGTTTTTCACTTTCTATTTTGAGTCTGGAAGGTCCAAATGACATTTCCTGACAAGTGTTGTTACGCTGATGACGAAAAATAAGATGTTTTTGCAATCAAACTTATAACAAGGTGTTTACTACTAGGTTATCATGATGAAAAATACTGTCTGACTGCTGAGATACTTATTGTTTTGACACTTCAGGCTGTTTTGGTTATTCACAGCCGCCTTCCTGTTCCACTCTTCCTTTCGCACGTAAAATAATTGAACTAAACATATTTTTTTAAAGTCTGAATTTCACTTATCTATTATTCCATTTCAATAATAATAACAAAAAAAGCTTTATACACTTATTATATGATAATCCACTTATTATGTGCTACTACATATTTCGACTTTGCATGTTAAACAAAAAGTTTATTATTCATTATCACAGATAACGAACACGACAGTATTGCAACCATCCTTCGGAGGACCCTATAACACTAACAACGCAACTGAGACAGACGGACAATGGACAAACGAAGTACCTTAGTGCCAAACGCTATGATCGTGGTATGACGTATTTCGAATAGAGACAGAGTTACAAGAAAGTTTGACTTTTTTTCGCAAGATTTTATGTCGAAAAACGCTAATATAAGTATCACATTCAATTAGGTAGAGAGTTTTCGATAGAGATAAATATACTGCTCTTTGCTGCAATTTGATATCTGAAACTGTTCTGGAAATATCATGAACATTGAAGTCCAACACTCCTTTAAATTATGTATTGTAATTGTAAGAACTTGTTGCAATACAACTACTATTGAGTGCTACTCTAATGTTATAACAAGAAATGAAGGCAACAATAAGTTTTGAAGTTTCCCAGAAGTACATCAGCTCAAGAAGCACAGCGATCTCTTACGTGTTTTTCATGTGTCGGAAACAGTTTCAGATATCATATTATTGTAAACGGCACTATGATATTCACGTCTATTGAAAACCATTCACGTAATTGACTGGAATATTAATCCTGACAGTTTCTCGAAATAAAAGGTTTTTTGAACAAAATCAAACTTCAATTCCTTGTAACTTTGTACCTATATTTATTCGAAATACTTTTATCATGATCATAGTATTCGCCACTAAGTTGCTTTGAATATGCATTGTCTCATTCGTTTGATTTGCATTATTACTGTTATGCAGGTCTCGAATATTTTGTTGTGTGTGATGTATCATTCTTAGTTTGTAAGAAAGGATAAAAATGTAATATTAAAAGTTTTCGGTTTATATATATATATATTTCAAAAATAAATTAAAAGACAAATTCTGACCAAAGCATATATTAACAAATAATAGCGTATTATTTATTAATATATGTTTTGGTCAGAATTTGTCTTTTAATTTATACAAGAAGTTCCAAAGCTAGAATGAGTGGTATTCAGATTTCAAATATATAATAATCTGAAGTAATTTCATTTGATAAAATACAAATTTATGTTCGGTTGGTTTCCTCTGATATCAGAAAATTGGTTACTTATCCCTCCCGTGGGGAAATCAAGCTCTTTCCACACGTATCAGAACAAGCTAGTTCCGTCTTCAGTATTAAGATAAAAAGGATAAAAACGGATGAGAGAAAAAAGGTGTAGGAAAATGGAATACATACCACAGAATAAATGAATATAACGTGAAGGATGCTGAAATACCACCGCCAGAGCATAACGCGAAAGAATGAGCTGAGTTGAAGGAAGCGCGATGTCAATGTTACGTCACTATTGCCAGATCCAAAATATACATGTTAAGTGGAGTGGCAATGCCGACATGCCCTCTTGTTGTGACTTTTTTGATTCTCTAACATGTTCCTTAATTCGGGTCTTAATATTGCGTTTCGTTTGGCCTATATATATATATATATATTGCGTTCAGGAGACCACAGTATTGTACATTTGTACATGCTGTATAGAACATGTCAAATCATATTAAGCTCTAAATAGAGTCTACTACAATAGTTTGTTACCCATCATATTAGTCTTACAACATGATACATATTTATACATAGATATACCACACCTTATCTAATCATCTACCTGATTTTATTCATAGTGCGAGAATCCTGTACACATTATTATATCTTCATTTAGTATGTAGTAAACATGTATTTAAGATATTTGATTATAATAATATATAAATAAATATGACTACTCATGTAATAATAAAATAAAATACCTTACTATTGATTCATACAACTACAAGTTTCTAGCTTGAGCATGTTCATAAAATTCCGTGGCAGTATAAAAGCAGTGCTCTTGTAGGTACTTTGTTAGTCTTTGTTTAAAAAGTGATCAGAGTTTCTTATGTTGATGGGTAAACTCTTATAAATTTGTAGTCACATTGAGGTATTGAGAACGATAAATACCTGACTTATTTAGTGGATCAACAAAATAAGTGTTGAAGCCAGTAAGATGTTTTTCTAAACTTTTCGGGGAGATACTGGAACTCCCACGGAAGGATATATTGGTAAGTAATCATTTTGTTGCTAATTTGAATCATCCTCTCATGCGCCTACATAATAATGTTAATATTCCTCTGTATTTGCATCGTACAAAATTTCAGTCTTTCATATATTAGTTTGGAAGTTACAACGGCGTCTCAAGATAATGGTCCAGCCTGTATACATCTATAATCAATTACTTACTAGAAAATAGCGAAAAGGTCACTAAGTAGAAAGACAATTTACGTAGTTTTGCTCTATTTCTTCATTCGATAACGGAGGGGGAGGAGAGAAGAACAGTAAAATGTGATATTATTTTGTTCTACTATATCTGAAAAAAAATATTTTTACATACTCCAACTTACTATACTGCAGAGATACCGTGTTTTTTAATCTCCATTTTTTTAATTGCCTGTTAATATTTTAATTCTTAAGCCATATAACGTTACATGAAAAGCAAACTTAAGGCATGCTTTCGTCTCATCAAAATGGAAATATAAGGGGAAAAAATGAGTGACAACTGATGGCAATTGTAGGAAATAATATTTTCTACCGTATGTTTGCATAAGATGTTTTCTAACTGTACTTTCTACTTTCTACATGTTTAGAAATACGCTAAATATCAGAAAAGAATATTACAATTTGTCTTTTATAATTTTGCATTCCTTCCGAAATACTATCTTCTAAAGTAACAACTGTAATTGAAATATTCTTCAATGTCAAGAAGTACGTGTTCTGTCATGTCTTCACACTTCCGCAGTACAGATTAATTAAGACAATGTAATATAAGGAATTTTTTAATAATATAATATTAAAATGTTAATTTTATTCTACAAGTTTCGGACCTGATTGGTATATGGATTAATTTTCGGACTGAATAATAAAACAGATACGTACACTCTTCATCGTTTGGAAAATGTGCTCAATAGTTCGAGGAATCACGCCTCTCTCACTATAATTTTTATTTCCTCCAGTTATAGTAAACGTTTTCCCACTTCCTGTCTGGAAGAGAAATTCTTACTTAGTTTATAAAATTATGTTAAGTGTAATATGAATTTTATTAAAATATAGTGTATGCTCAAAATGAATAACTTTCGTAATATTTACGTGATGAACTAAATAATTTATTTGTACAAATAATTTTCATACAGGAATTTTTGGAAGCAAAATGTATTAAGTCAATACTTTTCATTTTACTGTTTTTAACATTACTATATTTACTTTATATCCTAAACTGCTGGATCCATGTTATTTCGTAAACAGTGATTCCAAATAATGCCAATTCAGTTTGTTTCCGTGCCCAGGTTGAAATGTTTGCTGGAACCAGCGAAAAAGTCTTCCAGGAACTTGCTGGAAAATTCTGGACCAGCAACAGATGCTGGTTTCAGCTGGGGAGAAAACAAATCCAACATATTTTGCTAGTTTCCAGTATATGTTGCTGGTATGCTGGAAAATCATTTCTATTAAAATATGCTGGCATCTGGTAACTTTTGCTGGATACTACAAACAATATGTTTAAAATCAATTTTTGCTGAACATGTCAATTGGCTTCAGCAGATATTCATTCTATACGTGCACTGGTAGTATAAAAATGTCGGTGTTCTATTTAAGTAAAAGAAAATGGAATGACATTTTTGAAAAATTAATTATCAAAGTTATATAGTTTGCGAATGGCCATTTTGTAAAATAAATAAATAAATAAATAAAAAAGTTTTAGAAAGAGTAAAACATGGGGTTTCAAACGGATCAAATAAAAATATAAATAATGAAACACAGAAAAGATACATTGTCTACAAGAAAAATAGAATAGAATGGGATATGTCTCTTCTTTCAACAATATACTGTACTACAGAAAAATAAATATAGAGAGAAGTTTTCTTCTCAAACTTATTACCTTTAGTGTTTCTGTCTTTGGATTGCATTGGCGGTTGCCATCCTGTCAGCTATAATGACCTCAGCGATAATTCTATGCAGGTGCTCCCTTGTACGCCGCCGGAACTCTGGAGACACGTACAGTTTGGGCATTTCTGTTCCCATCGTGTACACCACTGATGGATTACTAATACGTCACGATTCTGCAGAATTACCGCCCACCTCCATAGCTCCACTACACGGCAGTGCTCGATGTCACTCGTTTGCAGAATATAAATTTACTGAGTCATCTTGGCATTGAAGAGACAGACTATGATTCACAAACAACTACGCTTATTCAACAACCATCAAAGAAGTATGTCCTTTTCTAACTAACTAATTTTATGGCCTATGGAACCCGAAGTTTCAATGCCGCGTTCACAAACGCTCTGAACTGACGTCTATTCTTAGCCAACTGGATCCAGTTTCTACTTAGTACTCCTATTTCTGCGAGATCCATCTTAATATTGTCTTCCCATATGCACTTAGGTCTTCCTAATGGTCGTTTTCCGATTGGTCTTTCAGTTAAGACTTTGAAAGCGTTCCTGCTCACCTGAGCCTCCTAGACTTGATGACTAACAATGTTTGGTAAACCGTATAAATTATGTAGTTCCTCGTTATGAAGTTTCCGCCATTCACAATTCCCGTTCCTCTTGGGTATGCCCTCTTCAGACACCACAGTCAGCCTCCCCTCTACGACAGAATCTTCAAACTAAGATTCTCTATAGATACACATTCTGTGGTGCGAATTTAATTTTGAAAAGGATATTATACATGCGTGTTCTTAATGCGTTTCCCCCAGTATAACTATATAAATGTGTTTTCATTTTATATATTAGAGTACGTATCTGACGCATAATGTTTAATACAGAAAATGTACTTATTCAAAAGTGCATCATGTTTTATTTAGATCCAATATAGTTTCAATGAGAACGTTCACCTTTTTCAATTTACAACCAACCCTCACATCCCAAATTCGTGTGTTAACTCATAATTTTAAAAGATGTTACAGGAATTGGCGGCGTAAGACAAACTGGGGCCCGGGGCCAGTGAAGTAGATCGGGGCCCCTTTTCGAGAAATCGTGATTTATAAACTTCTATTTTTGACATTCATTTACATAATCATTCTTTCTGTTTACTACTCCCCCCTTTCCATTGGTGTGTGTGTTTAAACCACTTAATTTGGGATATATTAAATAAATTTGGGTGACATTCAGCATCCCTGTCTATTTTATTAACGCTAAGAACCGCCTTCAGGCTGGTATCTAAAAATAAAACCGGACCAGAGCTATCGTTACATATATTTTTTATTCATTTTTAAACAAGGGACACGATAGAAAAAGGGTTAGAGATACAAGTTTAACGGAAGCTACAAAGAATCCAAAATTTATCCTACATCTAAGTTATCCTAGTTTAAACGTGTACTGTAATTAGATAGAATAGTAGGAGTAATGCTCCTAATAATACATTTAGAGACAAATTTATGTGCAAAATGTAACAATGAGCTGATATTGAAAAAATCGCAAATAATAATATAACCGATGCGATTTTTAAATGTAAGCTGTAAATGTAAGCAAGTTTTCTAGAATTTTCTTGTTCGGTTGTCGCCTTTGGTGTTCCTCCTGTACAATTTCTTATATGGCTAAGTTTATTCATGGTTTCTTACCTGTCTGAGTTAACACTACATGGGTTTTATTTAATTAGATTTTATTCCTGCAATTAGCCCCATTCACTTTAACATTCGGTTTCTCTCCAGTGATCACACACGATACTTAAACTTTTTTATTTTTTATTTTTATTTATTTATTTATTTATTTTACCGAAGTATCAGTAAATAATGGCTAGAATAGATTTCTCTCCTGCCTGTCATCATTTATCTTTTACTAGGTTTCTCTTCAGTGATAATATACGATCTATTTAGTCCCATTGCTTTTGCCGAAATATCAGTGAATAGTTAAGCACTGTATGTTTCTCTCCTGCTTGTCTTTTTTACTATTGTTTCCATATTTCACACTTGTATTATGATTACATCATTTTGTGTTTAATAATTCACTCATATTTATATTCTGTCACTTATGACTTTCTATTACCATTTACTAACATCCTTAGTATTAGAATATATTATAACAAAAAATCCTGAATATATTGAATAATTGGGAATATATCATAGATTAAATATGTGAACACAGAATTCTACTATGGGTTGTACCACCCATCACCAGTCAATTGACTGATTTTGACGGCTTTTTATTATTCTTTTGGTACTTTTATATTTTTATTGTCTTAAGTTGAAACATGAAACTACTTTCAATGACATTTCCACTACCTTAGTAGCCTGTGTTCCACCAGCATTCAGAATGTTACCTTTCTTGATTTGGTTGCTGCGGAAATCACAACTATATTAGATTTTATTTCATTTTCAATAGAAAGAATGGCCAGATTCGTGAATCTTTCTTGACCAATTGTGGAGTGCAAGTATGATTTTTTATCAGCTTACTTTGGTGAAAGACCGTTCACACGATGCGACAGATACGGGCAGTGTTATCAAACTCTGAAGAGCGGTTGCCAAACTTTTGTAGCTTCAATCCTCATTGAAGATACATATTTCAGTATGCCTTGTGGAGAAAAGTCTAGCTATCTGAGCACACCTTAGAGAATGGATTATATGCTTACAATCCTGAAATAATTCTACGCCGTCCAGGTCATTCGGGTAGAACAAAGCCAAACCAGAGTAACATGCTTTTAGTCTTTCCTCGCTCTCATCATCTAGCTGCTGCACAAAGTTGGCAAAGTAAAAATAAATAAATAAATAAATAAATAAAAATAAAAATAAAAAAGTTGGCTTTTCACCTACATTCAACCACTTCCTTTAAATTTCTTATATCCGCCCACCCCACCCAAAGAGCGTGGAACGTTTATTTTATTTATTTTAAATCTACATTCAGTTTTTTCTTTAAATTTCTTTCCAGGTCCCCAAGAGAGTGAGGACCTAAGCTATAGCTTGTTTAGCTTACACATAATTCGGCACTGATTAGTTTTATTAGACAGTTATTTCTGTTGTTTCATCAGTTATTTGGTGTAATATCGATCGACAATTAATTGCGTTTACTTTTAGGGAAGGTGTGGATTATAAACTTTGACGGCCTTTGTACGGCTCATACTAACAAAGTTCTTTAGCAATTATTTTTTACCTACCGTCCGGGGCCCTCCACGAAGTGGGGCCCGGGGCGGGGGCACCGCTCGTCCCGCCCTTACGCCGCCACTGGTTACAGGCATTAACTTATAAATCAGTAAATATTTTTTCTTAAGATATGAAATTAAGTACGCTGATACCTTCCTCGTACGCATTACAGCAACCTATTAACATTGACTCACGAAGCGCATTTTTACGATCATTGGAATTATTTTTTGTCAACTTAAGAGGATTGTTAGCTATTAGTGATCAGGAGGAAGAAAAGACTCTACTCAACTGCAACTCTTGAAGAAAAATTATTTACATGCTTGGAAGGTGATGTACTAAAATTATTATATTAATACAGGAATTTCGGATATGAGAAACATATAGCAATACATTTTTTCCCTCTGAGGGAGCTGAAAGTTTTCACAGTGAAACTGTATTGGAATTAAATAAAACAGGAAGTTTTCAGGTAAATGTTACTTATTTATCGTATTTGCAATCCTTGCTTTGTATACAAGAACAGTTGTAGGTGAACCATGTTCCTAATAAAATAATTGTAAGTCAAAAGAAATAAAATTATTGGTTCAAATTTGCATACATAGACTTAAAAGAATGGATAACATAAAAAGGGACGCACCTGACCATATGCAAATATTGTGCCATTGTAACCACGGACAACACTGAAAAAGAAAAGAATTAATTCTGCAGTGATTATCGGTTGAATACAGAACATCATTTCTTGCAAATCAAAAATTTCTTAATTTAGGGGACAGAACAAAACACTTCAGATTTACGAAAATGTCATGACAGTCACTCCATATTGTATTTGACTGTGTGATTGATGTTTAACTTCATCAAAATGTCGCTTTCCTCATTATTAAATGGCTCACCTCGAAATTTCGATGCTACAAATGTGGATTCTATTTGCTGTAGGAGCTCATTTCGAATATCTATTTATTTATTTGCGTCTTTTGCATACAAGTGAGCGTATTCTCGACTACACATACAGTTGTCAAAATTACAAATGAATTATACATATGCCATAAAAAAATCAAATATAAATATATAAATAACATGGCTTTATAAACATACACATTCATAACATAATTGACAAAAACATTTATACGTTGTCTTCAAAAACACTGATTTAACCGAGTAATAAACTTACCTACCAGGAACTTACGAAGATCGGACTTAAACCCAGAAAATATCACGTGAACTATAAGGTCAAGCTAGTGAATGGTGATGATATAGTGACGTAGTGACAGTAAACTATTTTTTAAAAAGGAATAATTATATAGACTTTGTACAAAAGCTTCGTGATCACATTTGGCAGGCGCGTCATGGGAACTAAAATAAAGCATCCTTTTCTATCAAAACAATGACCCAATAGATACAAATCGGTCGTCACTATAGTAGTAATTCGCAATTCTGGCTTCCAGTTGGTTCCCCATCAATCTTACTCGACCTATTTGGCACCTTCTGATTTTCATCTGTTCCGAACTTTAGAAGGAGGTTTGAAAGTGTTCGTTTGACACAAAGATAATGTCATGCGCACCGCAGATCACATTGTGGATTCTTCAAAAATCTTTTCTTTTTTATTTAAAAAAATAATATGCCAGCAGTATAAACGTACTTGAACATCAATGACAAAAGAGCTCTGAATTATTAAGAAATTATGTTGAAAGTAACACTATACTTGAGGTTTCAGCTGCTCCTTTCATAGTTAGGCTTTGAACTTTTCAGTATTGACCTTCTTGCACCTAAATCCAATTCTTTCTTCGTAAATGTCTAAATAACACTGGTTTTTACACTTTAAAACACGCTATAACACATGATGTGTTATATCTATTTTAAAAAATAGAAAATTCCTGGAAATTTAATCTTTTCAAAGTATATATAGATATACATTTGGTACTGAGAGCTGTTGGCTTTGCCTAACATTGTGCTGGACTCCTTCACTTCTTGTTTGGTAATAAAGAAACAAAAACTTCATCAATGCCTCTCAGCTGGTTAAATCATAGTTAAATTTAACAATTACATCTGTTATTCAATTCACATCATCAACTAAATCGAGAATTTCTCTTTTGTAGAAGCAAAACAAGACAGACTAGAAGAAAGAGACCTGTAGCGTCTGTGCGACCAACAATCAGTGCATAATGTAGCGTTATAGATTGCGACCCCAAAATGGACACAGAAACTAAAACTATTTATGACAGTTCATTAACCACAAAATGCTGTATATGAATAGTGATGTTTCTTGAGAAAAAGAAATATAAACAACTTTGTTTATCTGGTTACCAAAACAATAATAATATTTGAAACTGAATGGTAATAAACAAGTGGTATGTTGTTAAATTTCTTCCCTTCAGAAGAATAAGGATACATCATTATAAATGCCAAGGAACCACGACATTCCCAAACTAGTGAAGAAATCTTCACTTTTAGCTGCAAATGATAAAGACATACAAGCTGTATTTAGGTCTACAGATGTCATGCTATTCAATCCTGATATATTTAATGATTGAGACTTCATGTCAGGATATATAACGAATCGATGAAATCAGGAACAAGCATCATGTTTCACACACGCGTTGGAAGTCCTAATTAGAGAGGAACACAGAACAAATGGCAAAGAAAATGAAAATGTACAGTTATTGCCTTCAGGTGAGACGTTACGGCCAGTATCCCTAGCACCTGAGTGGAATCTATTACATCAGCCTTATTGTTAGAATAGGGAAGCAATATTGCAGAAACTTCACAAGAAGGGTCACTTCTCGGAGATATAGATCTTTACCGAAAGCAACCCACGTAAGAAACAATCAAATTCGAGGACCGAAAGGCGTTGCTTTGCAATTTTAACTGATACTCCAGTTTAAAGAAACTTTGGAAGAGCAAGAAAGGAAATCACAGGCACATGAATAAGAAAGGATAGCAGCGAAATCAATTTGACTCTTCGTCTGAAGAAGAGGATACATTTTGAACAGGTCTTCTCGGGCTAGCAGCCAGGTAAATACTGTTATATCTTGCGACGTTTCGAGGGCTGACATCGTCCTCATCTTCAGGCGAATATGATGGTGCAATCGAGTGTATGGAATATATATACTCATGTATGTATGATTGGACTCTTCTGATTGGTGGTTGAAATGGCGCCTTCTGATTGGCTTGAAATGGCGGGATATGATTGGTGTCCATGTTTTACTCAGTTGGAATCCTGTGTCTCTGTTAAGGTTCGTTTTTTCTTGTATGATTGCAACGGCTTCTTTTATCCTCCTGTCCCAAACTCTTGAGCATTTTGCTATTATTTCGGCATCTGTGAACAAAATCTTATATTGCTGTTTGATGCTATGTTCAGCCAGTCCGGATTTTTCTGGTTGGTTTAGTCTGATGTAACCGTTGTGCTCTTTGCATCTGGCTTCAATGGTTCGTCCTGTTTGTCCAATATATGACTTACCACATTCACATGGAATGCGGTAAACTCCAGGAGTTCGGAGGCAGGGATACCCCTGAGACCAATTGTTAGTGCAATAGGAAGCCCAACCTACTCTTCGGCCAAGTATCTTACAACATTACTCCAACCATACGTGGGCAAGTGTGAACACCATGTGAAAAACTCAACAGAGTTTGTAAAAAGCCTGAAGACGATGAAGATCTCTTCCTAAGATCTTATGGTTAGTTTCGACGTGGTATCATTGTTTACCAGAGTTCCGATCAAGGATACAATACTGCTTCTTGAGAAACACTTCCGGCCTGAGATATTGGATCTCTTTCAACATGTTCTCACTTCAACCTTCTTCCTATACCGTGGTCAGTACTATGAACAAACAGAAGGCGTCGCCATGGATTCTCCACTCTCATCTGCAGTAGCCAATTTTTATATGGAGCACTTTGAACATGGAGCAATGAAGAAAGCACTACTTGCATCCACACATTTCTATAGATATGTTGATGACACGTTCACCATCTGGCCACATGGACGCAACTCCTTACAGGAATTCCTGCAGCATCTTAATAACCAGCATCCGAATATTAAATTCACGATGGAAGTTGAACAAGAAGTACATCTACCATTTGTTGACATCATGATATACAGAAGACAGGATGGCAGCCTAGGCCATAGAGTATACAGGAAACCAACACATACAGATTTATATCTGAACGCAAACAGTTTCCATCACAAAGCTCAACGGCTTGGAGTTTTCAACACTTTTGCACATAGAGCATTCTCCATATCCGACAAGGATTGTTTAATAGAGGAACTTAATCACCTTCGCAGTGCCATGCTACAGAATGGATACTCAATGCAAGATATAAATATGGCCCTGAAAAGGACCAGAACGAAGGACACTAACAACAAGGACAAAAGTGCAGAAGAAACTGTGAATGAAGAACGGAAGGACACAATGTGCCTCCCATACACCGGGAACACTTCTGGAAAGCTCAGCAGACTATTTGCCAGGTACAACATCAGGACAATACACAAACCTCCTGCAAAAATAAAAAAAATAATACGACCGACCAAAGACGACCTGGGCCTCCGAACTCCTGGAATTTACCGCATTCTATGTGAATGTGGTAAGTCATATATTGGACAAACAGGACGAACCATTGAAGCCAGATGCAAAGAACACAATAGTTACATCAGACTAGCTCTGCATTATCAATTTCTCATTTAAACTTATAATGGTTCCAGTAATATATGTTAGTGTGGTTACAAAATATAAATTTTATTGTTTTAAATCTGTGTCAAAGTGACCTGAATACTGTATTAACTGTCCCCATATGGGGCAAGTTGATATGGTTCATATAACTGTGAATTTGTGCTCATATCTCTTGATTGTCAAACACAAACTAATCGAAATTCTCGTCTGTGATAGACGAAAGAACAATGATAATTTACATGCTTATTTGTTGTATATCGTATGCATAGTTTGAAAGATATACATCAAAATCCAAACAGTAAGCTAGTCATCCCCGGTCTGTTCAACAATATTTATGTTATTGACCTGTATCGACACTAGCGGCATAATTAGAATCTAGCGTATATTACCCAAAAAGTCTGACCCGAACTCTGTGCTCCGAACCATTTAGTCCAGTGGCCATATCGTTCGCTCGCAATGGTCATTTCCGAAATGACACTGAAACTGACATACATATAAATGTCGTTTCTTCATAGCGATATTTTTGAATCGTAGGCGAATACGTTATATAAATATCTATGCCGAAATAGGGACATACCGTATCGAACCAGGATCCATTATAATACTATATTCTGTAAAAGCTCTCTTCACCTATTTTGCAGTTCAAAGATCTGTTTCAATTTTATTAGGAACGAAGTTATTCAATTTATTTACGTTTCACAAAAAGACAGAGGGTAGAAATATTTTGGAGTACGTTTCACAGAAGATACAAACATTCAATGAATCTTATTACTAATAACGTATGTAAGAAATACCAACATAATGGAGAAAGTAGTAACCTTTTCTGCCGGAAGATGGAAAACCGATTAGTTTTTGAAATATTACATATGTTTGTGCATACTGCCTATTTTTAGGATAGAGTAAATGGAAATGAGTGTGAAAAATTTGCAAGGGATACTTTGAACTTAAGAATAAGGATTATTATTATTATTATTATTATTATTATTATTATTATTATTATTATTATTATTATTATTATTATTATAGTGAAATAACTAAAATATTTTCCAGTTACTAGTGCGTTGTGTAATAATGGGTTAAAGTTTAAAACTTTAAAAAAGAAACAATCTTGTATGGAATTTACGAGAAACCTATCATGGGGCATCTTACCACCAATTTGGAGACTATATTTAATAGTTATATCAGTTTAAACAGTTATATCAGTATAAACAGTTTCACACGTTTTCCCACAACTTGTATATTGAAAGAAACAACAACATTAAAATGGAGATGTGAATTAATAAAAGTGAAATAAAAGACATTTCACATTTGTTTCCATTCAGAGCTAGATGGGACGAGGCATAGCCTATACGACTGTGACATCTAAATAAATTATTGTAAAGTGATTGATAGAACTTCCGCATTTACTTTAGGAGAGCCCCAACATACCCACATTAATAATTCAAGAAATAACATTTACCTTTGAATAATTGGCTTCGCTACGGTATTAAAAATTTCTTCTTGCTTAGCACACTGATCGAACACATGTTGAAACCTGAAAAAACAAGGGAAGGTTAGTATAAATGCATATTCTAAGTTACCTGTTATAAAATAAAAGGAAAAGGTACGCTCTCCATTTGGGACAGTTGCCTCACGTACTCATACTACAAACGGTTGGGTGAAGATGCCTCAGTGACGACGCTACGATGGCTCTAACCGAAATGTTTCCAGAGTCCTTTGTAATAACACAATTGTGCGTTCTTAAGATCCAAGATATCCTGAAATAAAATGTAAAATTAACATCTCATGGCTGCTAAGTAGGTTTATTTATTTCGTTTCATTTTCTGTTTAGGAACTCTGGATTCATGGCTTCGTCAGGAGATACAATATTTACAAAGAACAATAATTTAACATCTTTTCGTTTTCTTTGACTGGAAATTTCTCATTTATTTGACAGAACCTGCCAGTATATTATAGTAGGCTGTTCTTTAATCCCACATTCTATGGTTCGATACGTTCTGTAATCCGGCACCAATTGAGCCGCTCGTGCTTTTGCGGGTGGATTTCAACTAAAGCTACAGCTCTGCAAAACTCATAACACTGGCCGACGTCAGTATAGTTACAGAAAGGAAAACCTCTGATTCTGACTAACTTCAGGATGCTGAATTCGAAATTGATAGCCGTTTTATTACATTAGTTCGTATTTTGGTGTTATGCATTGTTGCCAATTTTGCCATTTTGTAGGGACTGCTTCAGTTGTCATCGAAGTAACCAGTCTGACAATGCTATTTGAGTAAGAAATAAATTAATTTCATTCAGTTGGCGATAGATAGGACCCCCCCCCCCTTGTTGTTGACATATAACAATGAATACCGGGAGGACGGGGATGGTTGAAATGCTTGACACTTGTGTTCCTCCCCCTTCTGTTTGTTTTTAGACCACTGAAACAGGTTTAAGAAATAGGGTCTATGTGACAACAATGAACGGCACGATGAAGCGGGCGAAAAAAGCGCCGACTGCGCCGTTATTGCGTGGCTAAGTCTTGCTCTTATGCAATGCAGTAAGTAATCTCTTAAGTGTATAAGTATTTTGTCGGGAGAATTGACTTGGAATTTTTACGTCAGTAACTTCAGCTTTATTTTACCGTATTTTTAGAATTGTTTGCCTGTGTTTTCAGTATCTTTTAGTGATTTTATGGAATAAGTGGTTATGCTGTTGCTCTAAGTTTTGCTTTCCTGTGCAAAATGTCAAGTTCTTCCCGCAGAGGATGCAAAAACTCACCGGACGGATTTTGTTATATCTGTGGCGTATTTATGGTTAAGTCGCAGATTAGATCGATAAATGATGACGTTACGAAAGCATATTATTTTTATTTTGGCTGCAAGATCAGGGATCAAGATAAAAAGCTGGGCCCCTCATGTGTATTGTTTGATGTGTTATGCGACTCTGACTGCCTGGTTTAAAGGAACCAAACGAAGGATGTCTTTTGCTGTTCCGATGATATGGAGAGAACCCCGGAATCATTATGATGAGTGCTATTTCTGTGTGACGAATACAGCAGGAAGTAACAAGAAGAAACGAGGTGGCATCGAATACCCAAACTTGCAATCCTCGATCACACCAGTGCCCCATGGAGAAAATTTACCTGTACCTACTCCTCCGAAAGATTGGGAAACTATCGATATTACAGCGCCTACAGGAAGCGATGAGGACACCAACTCAATATCTGCAGATGAAGATTCGAGAGACAGTTCCTTCCACGTAAAAATTAAGCCTCACTTCATCCTACAACACGAGTTGAATGATTTAGTGACAGAGTTACAACTTTCGAAAGAGAAAGCTCAACTTTTGGGTGGTAGACTCAAAGAGTGGAATTTACTGGCTCCTGGATTTACTTACACTCACTACAGGAAAAGGAACGAGCCCTTTCCGAATACTACAGAATGGAAGGTTCTCTTTGCGTATGCACGGACATCAATTATCTGATGAATGAATTACAAATTCAACATGTTCTATCCGATTGGCGTATTTTCATAGATTCGTCTAGGTACAGTCTGAAAGCAGTTTTACTTCATAGTGGAAATAAGCTGCCGTCTATTCCTGTGGCACACTCTGTTTCGATGAAAGAGACTTACAAGAATCTCGCACTCTTTTAAATCGTATTAACTACAAAGAATATGGTTGGCAAATTTGCGGAGATTTGAAGTTATTGCAATATTATTTGGTCTGCAAGGTGGATTTACAAAGTACTGTTTTTTTGTGTGTGTCTTTGGGACTCAAGTGCCACAGAAAAACATTTTTCACAAAAAAAGTAGTCCCCCAGAGAGACATTTAAGCCCGGTACCAACAGTGTCAAGTATGAGCCTCTGATCGATCAAGCGAAGGTGCTGTTTCCACCTCTTCATATTAAGTTGGGCCTCATGAAGAATTTTGTAAAAGCTATGGACAAAGAAGGTGAAGGATTTAAATATCTTAGACAGTGTTTTCCAAAACTAAGTAATGGTAAATTAAAAGAAGGAGTTTTCACTGGACCTGATATTCGCAAACTTATCCATGACGAATTGTTTGAACAGAGTTTAAATGACAAAGAGTTAAATATCTGGCGTGCAAAGGTTTTTTGGGGGGCAAAACTAAACCTCAAAATTACGAGGCTCTGGTGCAGCAACTTCTGGTCGCATATGAAGCTCTGGGATGTCGCATGTCTTTGAAAATCCACTTTCTGCAATCCCACCTCTTTAAGCGTCGAAATGGGAGAACGGTTTCACCAGGATATAAGAACGATGGAAACTCGATATCAAGGACGTTGGGACCCTGCAATGATGGGGGACTATTGCTGGTCGGTGAAGAGAGAGGACCCAACATTTCATAAAAAAATAAAGCAGATGGTGTTATTTGCAGCTCTAAACATTAGATTTTATAAATAACTCTGTGTATGTAAGTGCTAATAGACCTACACTAACAGCATATATATAGTTTTTAGTGCTAATAAACAAACAATATATAGTTTTTTTCTTTTCTTTCTTTTTTTTTTTTTTTTTTTTTGTAAACTGCTGTGATTCAATAAATTAATTTTAAGAATTTTTAAAACCGAATGTCGTTCTTGACCAACTGTCAAAATGAAGTTGATTCCCTTTCGGAACGCAAACAGCTCATTGGTCGGTACACTTTATGATAGCTCATTTTCCCTATTAAGGTAAATCTGGCAACTATGCGTTACACAAAAATGCGAGCTAATGTAGTAAACTGGATATTATATTTATATTCAGGGACCTATAATTATTCAGAATCAGAGAGTTTTCTTTCTGTAACTTTTCAAAAGTTTAAAAACGTCGGTCTATGTAATTTGTGTATAATCCATAACTGTGGTTTGAAGAAAAGATCCAAATCACAGAAGCAACGTGATATTAAATACATAAAAAAGTAACGCTCCTACGTATCTTTTCTTGCCTTAAAGCAGCTTATTACAATTTGTTTCAAAAATCATTGTACCATACTAATTTTGCTTTCCTACTGTGTCTTTTAGCAATACAAAGGTATTCATTTAAACAAATACAGTGAAACCTGTCTATGTTAGCTACCATCGGTTCCATTGAAAAGTGGCCAACTTAAGTAGATGACTAATTTACAGAAAATAAGTGTGATTCGTGCATTTTTAGCATAGGATTTCTAGTATTAGTTGATTGTAAAATTTAATAAGCAATGGCACGACAGCTACTATAGAGTAATCATAACAATAAAAACAAAATTATAAATTGAACAATTTATATGCAGTTTATGACTTTTTTTTCGAAAGATAGCAAATCAGTTAATAACAAATTTATTCATGATGATTCATTCTAGACATCTCTTTTATTCTTTTCGGCACATTCTAATTTTGTAGTTAACCACCTCTTGTTAATGAGCTACAAGTGTTCCCCTCGAAGCAAAAGATGTTTTGAGAAAATCTTAAGGGAATTCATTTCAAAACCTCCGCTATCTTTCCACAAGCCATCAGATGTCAATAGTTGACAATGGAGATGGTTAGCTTGAACCTTGAGAATTTGCCGGAATTACTACCACTAATGAAAGGATCGCGTATAGCGAATGGTTTTACCAAAACAGACAAGGTAAACAAATACGTACAACCATTTCCTAAATTCCTGTACGTGCTTTATCTTATTCAAATCTTCTTTCACCACCCCTTTATCAGGATAGTGTTCTGGCCATTGACCTCTAAGAACAAATCGTAGGAATCTATGCTTCTTTGTCTACAGTCACAATTACAGAACATCTGCCTCTCACATGGGAATACGAAAGAGTTAAGAAACATAACAAAACGGCATATTGCGTGACCAAGATACGCAGATAAATTTATCATTATCAACATATGATAAACATTGCTTCAGTGCGGCCGACTTCCAAAATAGACAGGTGGCCAACTTACAGAGTAATAAGGAACGAATGTCTCATGGGGAAAAATGCAGGTTCAAGACGAACTAGGTCAAGATAAGCAGGTGGCCAACTTAGAGAGGTGGCCAAGTTGACAGGTTTTGCTGTATTCAATATTGGGATTTAATTTTGTACAGTACTGGATTATAAATAACAAGAATAGAGTAGGACATTTATATCCTTTGTACAGATTCAGAATGTCCGTAAACACAAAATACATGACTTAATCTTTCCATTTTTATCGAAAGTGATTTATCTTCGTTATTTCCGTTAAGTGCAAACTTTTCCCTGGGCTTGGGTGAGTGGATGTGGTGTGTTTTGGTGGAAAAGTACCACCATGTTTTCACAATCAGTACTGCGACTTATAGTGAGCTCTTGTAAACGATTACTGATACGTCAACGTTCATAGTTCTGAATCAGGGGCGGCTTGCCTATAAGTGCTGCAGAGCTGCAGAACTACCAGCTATTTTAGTGGCATAAATGTATTTTCAATTGAGTTGAATTGTGTTTAATTTAATCAAGGTAATAACATGTAATGATGATATTTGGTCTAACGGTGTCCTGAAATTGTACTGCTGGATATGCTACACATCGTAGTATTACTGGAAACACCTTCTGAAGCTTAATAATATTGCAAGAGCTGTGCACGGATTGCCCTATGCTTTATCATTGAAACCAAAATCTTCACCAGCCGCACTGTATTACGTTTTCCTTGTTTCTTAGATAGGATTTACTAGAGCTGCACTCCTAGCCGCTCAGAACTCACGAATACTTCCGAAGAAGCCGAAGACACACGACGTGATGTAGCTACATGAGGCTCCCTTCTCTTGTTTTTGATAACGGTGTTCAGTTTACTTGTTGTGCGCTTTGAAAGTAATAGTATTCCATGTTCAAGTTTGTGCAAATTTTCTGAACAAACACAATTTGTGTGACAATTTTAAGGAAACCATAAACCTTTTGCAAATTCTTCAATTACCCCAACGACAATAGCTGAAGCAGAACGTTACTTCTCTAATTTTAGAATAGTTAAAACATCTTCGGGAAGCACAATATGTCAGGAAAGAATCAATGCTTTAGCTGCCTTATCAATCGAACGTGATTTCATATCCATCATGCCGAACTTTAATGATAGAGTAGTAGGACATTTTGTACAGCAGAAGACACGTCGGATAGACTATTTACAAACGATAAAATATTTATAATTCAGCAGTATTAATACAATTTCTACCTGTAGACATTACGTGAATCCGAAATTGTTATGGTATCTGAAAACAGTGTTTCTTACGATATGGGTATGATATTTTTAAAGTTTGTTACACGCAAAGGTGGCGTATTTAGAGAGGAGCTATAAGGCTCAAGATCCCCCGAAATTCATTTAAACTTGTAGACATCCCAAAGGAAAAATTAAGTGCTTACTCATATGCTGTGCAATGGTCCTCCCGGAACAAAATCCTAAATGCGTCACTGACACCCAATAAGCAAAACAATAGTGGTTTGGTTGCGATACAGTAAAGTTGTATATATATTTGTTAATTTCAATTATAATTGTCATTTACGTATAACGATTGGAGTGCTAAAAGATATGCGGTTCGTGTAGAATTTATAATTAATTACTGCAAACGGGAAATTTAATATACAAAAAAACACACTGTGCAGAACTATCTCAGATTATGGTATCGAGCCGCTACTGTTCTGAATACATTGAATGATGAATTACGGAAGAATGAATTCGTAACTTGAATCGGTTTTCATTCAGTGCTGTCGGAACTGTTAGCTTTGATTCCCAGTATCGTTTACAACAACTCACTATAAGTCACAGTACCGGCTTCTAGATCCGTCGATAGATTTGGGGGAGATACTAAATGCCATCCTTAAGTCCAGTACAAAGGACCGCTTTAGAATGTTTCTCTTAAAAGAAATTGGAAGGAGTTTTCTGAGCTTTTCCTGAAAGTAAGGATTTTACTGGAATCTAGCTTTTAAACGAAAGGGATGAAAATAAAAAAGATTATCGTAGCCTTCGTAAAAAATTAAAGTCCGCGAGAGAAATAGATATTTGTTATGTTCAGTGCTCTTATATCTTGGGAAGTAATTTTCACTATAGACCTACACTTTTAAATGGACTCAGAATCAGTGATTGAAGTGATACGGTATGCAGCGGTATACCATACCGCCTCTGGTTTTTCAGTGATGAAAGTATACCGTCTCTGGTTTTTCAATGATTAAAACATAACCACCACTGCAAAATAGATGCTAAATACGTTTAATAAATCGATTTTTATACACAGTAATTGACGAATAGCTTTGCCGTGAAAGGTTTTATTTCTTACGTAGATATAATTTCTAAGTTAACAACATCAACATTTTCCCTACCTTTTGTTTTTAAAATGAGGTGTCTGCAAACAAGTTCACCTAGTTTATGTTTTGATGTGCCATATTGAACTGTTTCTTTGTTCTGTATGGTGTATTTTCTTGTCTTAATGCATATAAATACCGTGGTTTGAGCATGGGCGGGTTTAGGGGTTGTCTGCTGTGGAAGTGTATCTTCCGGGTGTTTGGAATACCCCACAGTCGAGTGGGGGACCGGGAGTTTTCCCGCAGGAAATTATTAATACCCTCATTCGGTTTTTGAGCATTTTCGTATATAATTCTCTATAATACAACATAAGGGAATTTTTTTTTCATAAAGTTGGAGGAGATCTAAGTCTCTCCATGCCCCCCCCCCCCCGCATTACTACAGAGAAGCTCTCCAATGGTTTTCAGTCATTATGTAAATAGAAATGCAATCTTTTAGGCAACATACCCTCACTGCATTTCAACCTTTAGGTAGCTGGTATGTCGAGTCGAAATCGAAATAAAACATACCGCCTCTAGTTCTTTTCCATTTCAAACACCGAATTTTCCTAATGTGGGTTTTGGTTGAGGACGGATAAGATAGAGTAAAACAAAATGTGGATAGGTGGATACACTAAAACAAAAAGTAACACAATCTATAACAGACGTAAGAAGTTACTTAAAATATAGTCAAAGCCGAATGAAGAAAAAAAAGTAAATATTCCAAATTGAATGAATTGTAGAAAAAATGAATACCAGAGTTAATAACCCTTTCCGGCACCTGTTTTTTTGGGCTATTTTTTAGACTTTCAGTCAAGCAGCTACTGCATCGTCACTATTTATCCTAGGATCATGGTCCATACCTCATTTCATTTTATTTATCCTCCATTCTGTACAAACTTGGAAATAATTTTCCGATAGTACATGGGATTCGTCATGGTTAATTGGTGCAGTACATATATATTAGACACATTTGTTAAACATAATTCATACATTTATACATTACAGTAATTTGAAATAATATTATACCAATACTACAGCATACCTTATACATAAATAAACCTATCTTGTTACTTTGCTACTACTATTTACATTGTGACTATTTAATTGATTATATTCATCTATTGTATAGAAGCAATGTCACAATAGGTATTCTTTTAATTTTCTTTTGAATGTAACATTAGACTTGATTACCTTTAATTTGTTTGGTAACTTATTGTATAGCATAATACCAGCATATTTTACTCCCTTTTCGTACATTGCTGTTCTATGGTTTGGTGGATGAAAATGAGTCTTATTCCTTGTGTTGTATCCATGCACGTCACTGTTTGTTGTGTACTCATTTATGTTGGATCTTACAAATTCTATTATGCAATATATATACAAACATGGTAAAGGTAGTATAGCTAGTTCTTTAAAATATTTCCTACAGGACTCTCGGGGTCCTACACCAGCTAGGATTCGTACAACTCTTTTTTGAAGAACAAAAATATCTCTACTTTTTACAGTATTTCCCCAAAATATTAATCCATATCTTAATATAGATTCAAATGAGCAGTAATAAAAAGAAATAAGTGCATAGGATTGTTTTTAGACCTTACAAAAGCGTTTGACTTAGTGCCTCATAGAGAACTTTTATATAAAATAGAGAAATGTGGAATAAGAGGAGTAATAAGAAACTGGTTTCGTTTGTATGGAGGTGGTGGAAATAACTAGAGTAGATGGGAGAAATTCAAAATTAACTACTTTCACATCTACAATGAATAAAATAAAATGCGGCGTACCACAAGGATCAATTCTTGGGCCATTACTGTTTTTGATATATATAAACGATCTCCCGGATAATTTAAACTTTGCAAAAGCCACATTATTCGCGGATGACACAAGTGTAGCAATAAAAGGCGAAAACCAACAACGATTAAATACTAACATAGAAAACACCGTAAAACAGCTAACGAACTGGTTTGATCATAATAAGTTAATAGTAAATTCAGAAAAAACCTTGTCAATAAGTTTTAAATTAACAAACAACAATCTAGATAAAGGAAGTATAAAAATAGGAGAAAACGAAATAAAACAAGTTAGTTCTGTAAAATGTTTAGGTGTACATATATCAGCAAATTTAAAATGGGATTATCATATACAAAAAGTTGCAAATAGGTTAAGAAAAATGTGTTTGGCCGTACAAACCATCAAAAATACTATAAACCGAATACAGCAAAAATATTATATTCTCTTCAGAATGGAGCTGCCTTTCAAATGATACCACTTGCATGCTCATACCATATACCAGGAGCGGGAAAAATGATGTCAAAGGGAAAATTGCGGAGGGAATTTTTTTCTCGCACTTTGGGCCCCTCTGGAGCGGCTCTGTCTGAACGTAGACATATAAAAAAAATCTGATAAATAGTACTTGGTATACTGAATGTGTGTGCCAAATTTCAAGTTTCTATCTTGAATACCAAGGGCGGGAGAAATTTTATCAGGAATTCCCACCATGCCCCAAATTACCGTAAAACACCATGATCTCAGGTAAAAAATTTCCTGAAACATCCCTAATTACCCTAGGGTCATGTTTCGCCCATCATCCTCTTCAACTTAGAACTGCCTTTCAGGCGGTACCATTCACGTGTCTCTATCGTATATCTAAGGCGGGAAAATGAGGAAAAACGGAATTTTTTGGGTCTAAATATCCTTTTTTCAACTTTTAGCTCCCCCTGGACCCCCCTGTTTTAACGCAGAGATCTGAAAAAATCTGGTAAATACTACTCGGTGGGCTGAATGTTTATGCACAATTCCAATTTTCCAAGTGCAAAAGTAAGCCCGCCAAAAAAAATGTCCGATATACCGACAATGTCCGATATTCCCGTATACAGAGGGAAATTTTTAAACATTCCCTGAGACAACCTTAATTACCCTAGGGTTATGTTTCGCCCATCATTCTCTTCAGAATAGAACTACCTTTCAGGCAGTCTCATTCACTTGTCCTCATCATGTATCTAAGGCGGGAAAATCCCGTGAAAGGAATTTTTTGGTAAAAATTTCCCTTTTTCAACGTTTAGCCCCTCTGTACCACCTGTTTTAATGCATAAATCTGGAAAAAAAATCTGGTAGATACTACTCGGTGGACTGAATGTTTGTGCACAATTTCAATCTTCTACGTGCAAAAATAAGCCGGCAAAAAAATAATACCGAAAATGTCCAAAATTCCCCTATACAGAAGTATATTTTGGTAAAAATTCCCTGACACTTCCCTAATTACCCTAGGGATATGTGTCGCACATCATCCTCTTCAGAATAGAACTGCCTTTCGGGCGGTACCATTCACTTGTCTCCATCATGTATCTAAGGCGGGAAAATGAGGAAAAACGGGATTTTGGGGTAAAAATTTCCCTTTTTTCAACTTTTTGACCCTCTGGATTCCCCCCTGTTTTAACGCAGAAATCTGAAAAACATCCGGTAAATACTACTCGGTGGACTGCATGTTTGTGCAAAATTTCAATCTTCTACGTGCAAAAGTAAGCCCGCCAAAAATACTTTACATAAACCCCCCCAAAAAGTATTACACGAAAATATAAATTTTAGACTTATGACGTCATCACCTCCTATGTCTCGACGCAGGAAGGTGTGAAACCATCCGTAATGTCTTCTACAATGCCTCTGGACTTGAAAAAAAAAAAAAAAACGGATGAAAAAGCTCAAATAGGAGAGTTATAACGCAATGTAATATGAAACACCCCGTATGGTACAAATTGTACCATGGGTTCCCCAAAGGGATAATTATTTTTTCTTTGAAAATAGTCTTAGTTTGTTGTTTACCTTTCAATAGGAGAGACAATCTTCACTGGATTAAATAAACTTGGTCATTGGATAGGTTTAAAAGAAAAGTTTATACTAGTTACTTCCCTTGTGAGGGATTATATCTTCCATCGTAAAGGAATGGAAAGCTATTTGTACTGAGGAAAGACATAACTTACAATCTGTAGAAGTAATGAAAAAGTAAAATTCAAGTATTCTTGTTTTAAAAAAATCGTTCAAGAGCTATGTCCAGGTTAACTAAGATGAAGAATAGAAATAAGAAAAGTTGTATATTTACAAACTGATGGAAAATGAATGTATCCACTGTTTCCAGAGAATTTTTCCATATACAGAAGGGGAAGCCTGTTATCAAAATTCTTCCAGTAACGAGAGAAGTTAATGTATTAAACCTAGGGTTGGAGACAGAACTGGCGTGTTTAATTTTTCTACTATTTTAAAAATTATGAAACAAAAATCAAATTACCAGTAAAAATTCTTGAATGCGATAGATGAAAATTATTACCTGAATGTAAAAGACTCCTCTTTAGTTTTGAACTGGTTTTCTCCATTAGTTTTTCTTATCACTTTAAATGTTATTGCTTGGCGGTTTTCATCGTATATCAAACAAGCCTTTTCCCTTGCCTGAAATGAAATAAAGTTATATTATGAAACACAACAATAAAATACTTTAGTGTAGGCAGAATCTGATACTCTATGTTAACGCGAAACTTAGCGAATTTGTTCACAGTTCAACTATTGTTAATTCTAATTAACACTGTCATTTCCAATTTTTTTTTTAAAGTCTGGATTATGTACTAAGGCTAAGGAAAACTGTGATGATGATAATGGTGGAAGGAAACGGGAAAACACTCGTATAAGGTGTTTGCAAACTAGAAAGCCCACTTGCCGGGAACTGGAATCGAATCAGTGACCCCACGAACCAGAAGTAAGCGCTGTATCACTGAGCCACTGCAGCCCTCTTGTGAAAATTGCACCATCAAGAGGAAAGAAAAGAATACGTCCAAACTCGCACGATTTGTGAATAGCAAGGTAGGGTGTACGAACTATTATAATTTCAGAAGCGGCGGCAAGCAGCGCCAAAGCGCCATAGGAGTAATATTCCAAGACAGCAGTTGATAGCAAACAGATAGTGGAAACAAGTAACGTATGCCTCGTCGATGTGAAAGGGTGTCACATGGTCGCCGTGCGGTGCGTACTGGCCATATCGACACGACAATGGTGCTTGTGTGAAAGCAATGGAGAGAACAGTAGGGTACGCAGTAGACCACGCAAAGAAATCACATTATGGGAGGACCTTACAGAGTTTGCAGCATCGTCCATAGCATTAGCTAAAAGATGGAGTACGGCAATGTTGACGATTCGACGGTACCTGCTTCATTCTGGACTAACGCTTTTATCTTAGCTTCCATTGACCAGCAATCTCAAATGCTTCAGGTGACAACGACAGTGCAATGTCGTTCTAAGTTGTAGACGGTGTTTTTTTCAAACTAGTTTCGCTTGAATCTATCAACCACATTTTGGTTGATTACGGGAAGAGTTTGTAAAATGGGACTTATAAACTTGACGCCTCTCACACCTGAGAGGTATCTGTCCTGAAGTTTTATATGGTTCTACCTTGTGGATCTTTTTGTAGACTAACAAATAATCAATTGCTTGTTGGTTTTCTAATAATGAACGAACCATATAAATAGGGTAAAAGTTGTTCTTGATGAGAGCGCGTTTGCTAATACTGATTCACTGCTACACAACTTCTTCACGAATTTCATCTATAAATGCTGGTGGGACGCCACGCATGACCACAAAGTGCATCGTATCATCTTGAGGGGTAGAAGATGTTTGATCCTAGGGTCTGTTTTCTTCGTAAGCTTGGTATTCTTGCTACTAGGTGCTGTCGGTGCTTGAGAATTTAATGATCCAGTGTCCATTTAGTTATCATCGACAGAAGTTATCGTTAGATTGTATTCGACTTCGAAATCATTGAGCAGATTGAGTCGATTCCGACGAAGGATGAAGTTCTTGAGACGTATTATGAGTGAGGCTGTTTTATGAAAAGGTCTGGAGCGACCCAGTTTGCTAGTCGCAGCAAAACTCGATGCCATGGGTTTAAAATGAGAGTGCCCACTTCCTGAGGAAGATTTTTGTGCATTTGGTCGCAAGGACCAGCACGATATGGCAACACCAAAAGTCTAGGATTATCAAGATAAGGTTAAATTTACGGTAAAGACAACTCGTTTCGATGGCCGTCTGAGTGGTTATGAAACCAATCTGTAGCTCTCTTTAACAATAACCGTTGTCCTAAATGAGGCTTGTTGCTATTGTAAAGCTTCCTTCTTGTCCACATAAGAGGAACGGGGATGCGCGAACCAATGGGGTAAGAAAAATGTCTATGCTATCTTTTTCAATGCTAACATGCGGGAGGCATCTTAGCTCCGTACAACGATTACGCTCTTTTCTCGGGAAGAAGAGGATCAGAAATATGGGAGGAAGGTAGCGGTGATGGTCTAAGTGATTTAATAAGTAAGATACCTTTATTGATGGTTAATTACACTCAGTATATTTAGGATTCATATAGGAGTGCTACAACAAACATTGTGACTTATAGCCATAATCATTAGGAAGGATGATCAGATGGAGGTAAGGATGATGTACACTCGACGCCACAACACAGCATAGGGAAGGGTTAGTGAGTCAAGTGCATGTTATTGTCCGATCCTGGGGCTACTCAGGATCATGAGGAAAGACAGGATGAGCCGTTACAAACAATGGATTACTGTGTATCTGGTGGAAAGATGTAATGCGAATCTGAATGAATAGGAAAAGCTGATGCGATATCTTCATCAGGATAATTTGGTGGAACGTTATAAAGTAAAAAATAAGAAGAGCGGAGGATAATGGACAGGATAGTGTGTAGCGTAGTCTGGTGGAGAGTATCAAGGGAAAGTGTGTGCTTAGTTGAAGTTTTTCGATGTGGTAAAGTATATAAGGGAATGGAATACAGTAAGATAGGTCTTAAGTACTTCTGGGTAATTTACTACCATAAGCAATGCGTAGGACATATCGTTTAAGGATCATGAGCTTATTAAGGAACTGCTGGTGTTTGCAGCGACTCAAGCTGTGAACCCATAGGTGAGGACAGGTCGGAGAAGAATGGTAGTAGTTTATAGTCCCCATGTTATGCAATGAGTCAGCGGAGACTCAGTCTATTGTAGGCTTTAGTGATAAGTTGAGCTAAGTGAGGTCGCCATGTAAAGTGCGCATCGAAGGTAACATCTAACGTAAGTATGTGATGTGCTTTTTAGGTTTGATAGGAGTATCAAGAACAGAAAAGTTCAGACGATTCACCTGAGCCTTCTCAGAGTTTAGGCGTAATCGCGATTTTGAGGATCAACGAACAAAGATATCAATGACAGGTTGTAGTGCTGTGTTCAGTTGATGGGTCGTTTTGCCGAGGACAAGAAAGGCTTTGTTGTCTGCAAATAGGAAGAGATGTATATTAGGAGGAAGGTCAGCAACAAAGAGCTAATACAGAAGCGGAGGTAAAGTTGAGCTTTGAGGGACGCCGGAATGAATAAAATAGGATGAGATAAGTAATTGTTGACTGATATATGTGTAATGGGATAGGACAGAAATTGAAAAATGAGAAGTTGACAAGAGAGCAGCTTAGAAAAAGATGAAATGTCTTTTCGAAAGCCTTCTCAAGGTAAAGACAAATAAACAGACAGGCTTTAACTAATTAAAGTGATTGGTAATAAAATCAATACAGAGATGCTGGACGAGAGAATTCATTTTCATTGAGTTTTTCCATACTAACGCTTACACATTCGAACACGGAAACTGAGTTTAGTTGATTTAAATTTAGCGTCCCGTTTAACTGCAAGGCTATATAAGATGTGGACCTACAGCTTAACACATGATCCGAATCAAATGAGCTCCTGCCCCGGGAATCAAAAACGGAAATGGACCATGTATTTGGCAAAATGAATATAGTCACAAATATTCAGGACCAGGATGAAAAAGAAATGCGTTCTACAATTTTAAGAGATAGATTTGGGTTAACGTGAGTGCAAAAGTGGTGTTTTTCTAATCATAGTTTTGCAACGAGTTGGAAGAAAGCAGCCTACACACCAGTAGACCTACTGTGTTCCCTTTTCTTGAGGTTGCTAGTGTCGCTTTGTTTACATCGTAGAAGAGGTACTTTTACAGAGTTGCCAAACGGCTTAAAGCGTTAGAAAACTAAATGTGCTAGAGACAAAACCAGAAAGTAATCGAGTGGGAGAGACAATATTGATAACAGATAACACATGTTGTTAGTGCTCCGTATCTTATCTTTCTTAAAGGAGCAGTTCGAGTTAAAAACAAGTTTGGTGAAATAGAAAGAGTAACAAAAAATAAGAGACCCGTATTTTTTTATATCTTGATAGGCCATCTTGTTCAGCTTCTACAGGCATTTGTTTTTGATGAATCGTAAATGGTGACGTCGTGGGTGGGATACGCGAGAAACTCAATGTGAGTCAGCAACCAGACCCTTGTACGCAGCTGATAAACCTTTAATAGTGCATTGGATTTAATAGATTGTGTTTTGGATTTGTTAGCAGTTTTGCTCTGTGTTGAATTCTTGAGGGACGTTTTTGTTAGTTGTTTTTCCTATAGCATTAGTATAAAAAAAGAATAGAGAGAAAGCAGTAATTACGTTTGTTGTGCGAAACAGTGTTTCTTCCAGACATGTTTTTAGGGTGGCACGGTCTCCCGGAGCTCTGAGAGATTCTCCCGGAGGAGACCAAAATAATACGTCTATAATGTAATAAATATAATAGTACTGTGTAAAAATAATGTGCCTCGCCGAATACTAAGTGTCCCTTTGCCCCCCCCCCGGATTTTTTTCCTGAAAGAAACACTAGTGTGAAGTAGAAAACAAGTGTTAGTAAAGCGCGTGCTGTGTCTGTGAAGTGAAGTAGAAATGCCTAACACCTGCTGTGTTTTCGGTTGTAATTCTTGTGCAATTGAAGCTGAGGACGTAAAGTATTTTTTCTTACGTTTCTAAGTCGTGAGAAATCACCAGATCGATATAAATTATGGCTCAAGAAAATCAATGGGAAAAAAATGTACCAAATAAAATCACTCGTGTTCCAATCATCTTGAAGAGCCTGCCTTCGAGAAGTCAAGTCTACTGAAAGAAAAGTTAATACCAGTGGCGGATCTAGGCTGGGGCCGGGAGCCTAGGCCCCCCAGTTTTTGAGTGACAGAATTGATTTAAGCTATTATTTAGATATTTCTGAAAGTTTTTAGTAAACATGATATACATATCATAGTCTGGGTTCTGACTCCCCCCCCTGAGTTTTTACCGTCTACATCCACTTCTGGCTAATGCCAGGACAATTATTTACACGCAAACTGAGAAAGAATGCTGTTCCAAGTATATTATTGAAAGGTTTAAAATCCGAACCATTGAACAAGCACCGATGTATGTCCAGTTACCAACGTACAAATATCGTACAAGACGCAATTGACGGTTGTAGTCAAGACGAGGCATTAGAGGATAATAGAGACGATGTCACTCATGATTCTGAAGATACTGCTTTAGAAATAAGCTATACAATGTGAATTAGGGAGTGAAATATACCGGCTTGTAGAAGGAATCAGTGACGATGACTGTTCCTCAAGACATTGATCAATCGTTTAATTTCTCTGTATCATGTGACAATGATGAAACGGGTGATGAGAGTTGTTCCGCGGACAGCTATGAGAATAAAAGAAATTTAACCGGTGAAGTGTTTTTCGTATTCTGGCAAACTTTACAGATGTTATTTCATTTTTGCCTCATATGTTACGCTCCTGTACATACCTTGAAGCACAAAATTATAGGGTCAGCGTTAAAAATTGCAACAAAACGTGAAAATGAACATACTTATGTTCGGGAATCGGAAGAATGCTTAAAGAAAAGGTACTTAGGTGTTGCAGCAATCTCGTCCGCCATCTATTTACATATTGGTTTCGATTTTTTTTTGAAACGCTGAACTCATGCTTTATAGGATATGTTTTATAATATTATAAAAACGTTTGTACAGCTCACCATCAGATATCATTTTCTACATGCAGATGATATTTGTAAGTCTTTGCAATCAGTTCTGGAAAAGGAGATCGCACTTAGAATGTGCCACCGCACCTCTCACAAATGAAATGCTTGGCACTGTGTAGTGTGTAAGCCTGCTCTCGCTACTTGCCCACCTATGACATCATCACAAAATCATTCTTCCTCTGTTACTCGCTAACGACTGAACGTATCGCGATCAAACAAACATCATTCCTTTTAGAATTTTCAACACTACAAATGGAAATAAATTGTAAAAAATGCATTTCTAAGTCGAACTGCTCCTTTAAACGATCGACATACGAACAACAGAAAGAATTATTATTTCAGAAATAATAAAAACTTCTGCTTTCTTCTAATATTAAACAAGACGGCATGACCATTTGAAAATAATTTATTATTATTTAATACTTATGGTCAAGGGCACCTATCAGGGGGGCAAGGTGGGGCGCTTGCTCCCCTAAGAGGAAATCGTACTTGGGAATATCGAAAGCCCAATAGAATTTGTATATTAGTTATAGCAAAATTTGAAACTATATTTGAAACCTCGCTTATATTTGCCCCTCTTGGAAACCACAACATGGGCGCCCTTGCTTATGATACATTTCCTGTGTCAGTGGCGTCGCAAGCGGTAGGTGATGATCCAGGGCCTTACAAAGCGAAAGAACCTAAATATAATTTGACACTGATTTTATAAAGACCCATCGATTCAATGTAAATACAAACAATTATGAATTCGGATTTGTTTACATAAAACATTACATAATGGTGGCTTGAAACAAACTTATCTATTCTTGTAATATTAAGCCACTAACGTAGGCGACAGGCACTAAGTTTACTTTAACATTGAAATAATGAAAGCAAGAAAATTTTTCATTTGTTTAGCATTAATAACATCGTTGATATTATTTGATTTCTAGAATTTATTATTATTAGCTATTTAAAAACCCGGAGGCGTTACAAACTTCTTGCCCAGGGATCCGCGAACATTTCTTACCGAGAGCAACATAAGAATTTACTATGCCGCTAGCTATATGTTGACATAATGAATTGGAATTAATTTCTTTAAATAAGTAACATTCGAAAAAATGCTTCTGTCCAAGTGTAATATTATACTGCAGTAATCCTTTGAGATTTTTAAACTTTGATTTTCAACATTGAAACGAATGAGAATGCCGACTGATTTTGTTTGTCTTTGTTTCTCTTTATCGGAATCAAAGGAGATATCTGCGGTAGATAAGACATGAAGCAGAGATTAAAAGGAATGTTCAGGTGGTAAGGTCAGTGCACGCACCCCGCAGATTTCGGTAAACTAGAAAACACCTGACACCTCCTTGTCATACTTTTCGTGGAAACATTTGAAATTCCAGTTCGATTAATCGGTTCACACAATTGTTATACTAGTGACAGCGTGAAACTACACGAGTGGTTAACTTGGGACGAAGATTATTGCAACATATTCTGTAATTGGTAACCCTGCTGTCAAGGGATGTTTTGATGTTAATTTCACTTTTGGCAACGACCCGCTCACCGCTCTGTCGACCTATACGTAAAACCGACACAAAAGAATTTCAACCTTATCCTGACAAAAATGATGACATGTACTTCTGGTGTGCGAATTTTGCTTTAATTGTATGTTATTATATGAATCAACTAGTTATTCAGTTTTTCCAAAGCTATTTCTCGCCATCTTTAGCTTTCGATTTTAGAAATTTTACTCGTTAATGGTTGGCAACACTATTTCGGGGTACTATCCTATTTTAGGTGACTATAGATGTGTAAAATTCAGAGAAGAAAATCTAATGTAACATCCGAAGAGGAAAGTTTAAGTAATCAAAATATGTGGAGATTTTACCTCTGACATCCGTAATAATGTTGAAAAACGTAATCCAAAATACATGGTCTTAATCAAGTAATAGTCCATAAGGAGGCCATGATCAATTGGATTCCTATGTAATGCAGCGTATTACGTCACAATCCGACAGGTAACGTATCTAGTACCATGAGGAACACAATTCTTTCCACAATTCTTCTTTACCCCTTATCTACCGTCGCCGACGCGCCTGCTCCCCTCTTAGACTCACTCCGTGCTACGCTAGGGTGGTCCTTATTTTACAACATTGTAATTTTTTCGGGACATCCCTTCATTTGGTGCCACTTGTCGAAATACTATCCTGTGCAAAATTTCAGTCCAATCGAATGAGAATAAACGGTGCCGCAAAGAGCCTAAAATTTTTGTCCATTTTTGGGAGCTTTTGAATTATCCAATAGATGGCAGCACCTATAAAGATATAACAACAAGCACTTATAAGCGACATTTTCAACTCTCGTGTTATTTTCAAGAAATAGTGGTAAGTGAAAGTGAATCACGAGTAGTACTACAAGGAGTAGGTGAAACTGAATCAGACTTTTACTCCAGAAAAAATTAATCACGGAAGAGTAAACTCTTTAAGGGATGTATGGCTCTTGCCATCCATCTGGCATGATGATAAGCTCCTGGGAAATGGGTGGAAATTCTCCGAGAAAAATAACAGCATGTTCGATAAGTTGAAGGCAGTCTTCTCTGGGTAAGTTGTTCTAGATATTCTGTATACCAATCTGAAGAAAGTCATTCGCAGTGTCGTGTAGATTTTCTTGAATGCTTTCATTTCGTATACCGGGCTTGAATTTAGTTTTGTCAATATTACTCTGAGCGTGTTGAAAATGATTGAAAATAGAAATGTTTCAGGGAACGATCATTGATTTTTGACTCGAAAACAACTTTTAAAACGAGTTTCTAAATCTGGTGCCTGCATAACAAATATAAAATATCTCTTCCCACATATTGTTCCAACAAGATACAGGCACGTTTTATTCGTCCAGTATTTGCGGAGATTGTGTCACAGCAAACAGCTTGCACTTTATCAACAAGACCACATTTTTCCAGAGTATTATGCACAACAATCACTTGATGTTCTCCTGTGGCAGATGGTAATTTCGGAAGTGCTGGTAATTGTTCACTTTCATTCAAAGTAATAATAGCCGGTGGTCTGTCAACGAACACCGTTTTTGTTAATGCAGGAAGCATCTTTTCATCTCAGTGCACGGTAACAGCATTTATTTTTTCAATTTCACTCATAAAAAACTTCTTGCAAGTTGTAGATTCTAACTCACACAAATGTTGACGACAAAGACGAATAGATGATCTATTAATAACCAATGCATCTACATCCTGATTCAATGCTTCGGTAACAGCAGTTAAAATATGAACCATATCTCTATCACTAACTTTGCATTTATCCAAAACTGTAACAAGTTTCGATCTGTCTCTTTCCAGTAGGACAATGTCAGCTTCAATGATGTATCCAGTTCGTTCTTTTTTTCTCTAACTAAGAAGATCCATTTTATCTTCCTCCTTGTCGATAAGATCCAAAGCAGAAAAATGAGTAATGTTGAAAGATCATCAAGTTTTCTAGAAACTCTTCCTCCTTTTTCTTTTGTAATTCTGTTCGCCGAACAGGAGATTTCTGCAAAGACCTGCATTCATTCTAAGGTTTTTCCAATTTCTCTATCTGTGTTGGATTTTTTTTTTTTTTTGGTTTGGATACGGGCCTTCCCCTCCCAAAAAAACTTCAACCTCTTTTATTACTAAAGATGCACCACGACGTATACTTTACTTTTCTAAGGTCGTAAAATAACACCTTGAGCGTTTGTGTATTTGATGGTAAGTTGGAATCAACAATTTGGCAATTGTCGTGCTTTAAAAGATAAATCTTATCGGTGTTTCTTGTTTCCATTGAAGATATTCGCTTTTACTTCACTGACCTTCAACCAACTTTTTTAAAAGGTAATGGGTCAGGGAGTTGTAGGTTGTACTTTATTCATCAATTTTCATTTTTTAATTTCAAAATTATATGGTGTGGTGTATGACTCCTAGCCCTAGCCACTAGAGGGTTACGCCCTCTCTTTGGCACACAATTCAACCAACAACAGAACTGGGGAAACTCAGCACACACATAAGAGCAAGCCCTTGTGGTTGAATAAACTTTATGCCAAAAAAAAAAACATATTAACTATGATATTTATCAAAGCAAAATAATTTATTTTCGTAGCACATCTTACTATTTTTTTCTTGAAAATCACAGGAAAGAGTTTGAAAATGTCGCTTGTAAATGCTTGTTATTATATCTTTATAGATGCTGCCATCTATTGGATAATTCAAATGCTCCCAATAAATGAACAAAAAGTTTAGGCTCTTTGCGGCACCATTTATGCTCATTCGGTTGGAATGAAATTTTGCACAGGATAGTATTTTGACAAGTGACACCAAATGAAGGGGTGTTCCGAAAAAATACAATGTTGTAAAATAAGGTCCACCCTAGTGCTACGCCAACCAACTTTGCCTCATCCTTATGAAGGTTAGATAAAATTCATGTGGTTATTGGTCACCTAGCACAGGTTGTTTGTTTGTTTTTTGCTCTGTCGTTTTATGGTATATGTTCGAACTGCATTTATAACCATAACGGTTAAGCTGTCTTAAAGTATATCTGCACCCAAGGATACAATTCCTTCCACATTGTACGGTATAATTTATAAGATAGTAGAAGTGCATTTCCTTATAAAAGAACCACGCAAATCATTAATTCATATATGATCACCTAAAATAGGATAGCACGCATTTGGGGAGCCCAGAAGACCGTTTGGGAAGATGGCATTAACTCTGTGGTGACTTTACCTTAACTAATGAACAGAAATTTACTGTAGAGTACTAGTACAGTAATTTACTAATATTTTGCGTTCGTCATTTTATTTCTCAGCAAATATTATTATATTTTGGCAACATTGCCACACAGTCAACAGATTTTACGTATAAATTTTCCACTACATCAAACTAGATCACCACCTTATCAATAATATAGATCTACCGTGTATGAACAAGTTATCATATTAGAATTCATTTGGAAAACAAACTATTGCCAGATATTTTACATTAAACATAAAAGAAATGTGCGGTAAACTAAACAATTTAAATATCTAATGTTATTCTAATAAATTTCAACAGTTATCTGTAAAGTACCTCTAAATCCCGTTGAGAAAGAGGTTTCACACGCGCATAAACCTGAATTGAATTCCTAACCATCACTGAACATAATATTTTTGTTCTTTTCTGTCTATTAAACTTCTTTCATATCAAAGTATTAATTATACTCCAGTCTGCTTTTAACAGCAAAAATTTTGAAGTAATCTTTTATTTCTTCTTTCTGAGAACGGAGTATTGCCATGCACCATAAAATTATCTTAGCACTTGTAGTCCAGCTCTTCAATATGGATAACTTTCCTGTTACAGTGTGCGTACACGATCTATTTCTACATACATAGCTCATCCCGAGTTTCAATTAAACACGCACAAGCTTATGTCTGAATTACAATAATGCTAAATATTGTTTCCCTAATAGCATTCTAGACTTTTAATAGCCTGACTCAAGCCTTCAAGGCAAAGTCTGTAGGCTTGCACAAGTTTGCATTTACTTAGCTGCAGACTTAACCAAGTCTATAACAAACTTACTAGTTCCTCGATTGCAAGCTTGTTTCAATCTTGAATAATACATAAAATAGTGCTAGCCTTAAAATTCGTTTAAATTCACACACCTATCAAGCATGACTTAAAATTTACTCTTAAGCAAAGTCATACACACAGAGGACCTCTAAGGCTAAGTCTAACATGCTAACATTTTTGCGCAAACTTCATTCTTACATCTGGTCTAAGCATACACAGAGAACGTAAGCCTGCCATACGTCCCGTAAAAAAACGGATTAGTCCCGATTTTGGGTCCGAGTGTCCCGTGTCCCCGTAAATTTAGTCGGGACAAGCAAATGTCCCGTATTTTAATCCCTTCCTCTTTTTACTATAAATATCAGCTTACTCGAAAAGTAAAAAATAAAAATCTGACATTGGCTAAGAACACTGTAATTAGTGAATGAACAATAACATGTAACAGCTTCCAGGAAGATATCACATCACCCTCTCCGATTTGACAGCAAGCAAACCAATAGACTTGCACCGCAGAGTTGCAATTGTCCGTTAGTAGTCAAGGGGACCTGCAATCTTTGATAAAGTACACGAGCTGAGCTGTCGTTTATAATACATTACAAGTAGCAGTAACGTAGCGTGAAGTTTTGAAATGGGTAGGCTGAAATTAGATTCGTAGCTAGAGGGTTGCTAGGGGGGGGGGCAATCCCCTGAAACTTGCAATTTTTGTTGTATGTATATATGAGTGTAAAGTGAATTTAAGTTACCCCCCCAAAAAAACTATCCCGCCCTTATTTAAACGATGACGTCTTAATGTTCTGACTACGCTGTAATGCTTGATAGAAAAATGCTAATTCATGCAATATATTTTTCATATAATGCAAGAAAAAGTATGAGTGTTTCTGCTTCATATTTCCCTAACACATACGGTTTCCTTACATATGCAATACTCGCATATCACACATACACTGTATTACTGTTTCGAAGAAACAAATAAAAACGGATAGCTAATGTTATAGGACGATCTTAAGTGTAACTTCCCCAAATCATAGACAAAATTAAGCACTTCACCCACAACAACACATATCAGCATACTAATGGAAAACAGTGGAGCAGTAGCTCACAGTCAATTGATGATTTTTACAGAAAAAGCTATTTTTAGATTGAAAGTATGAAAATGAGAAACTATAAATCATCTGAGGTCTTCAGTATCGATCTTCGAAAAACTTGCGGATAGCAACGCAACGCAAAAAATACAACATAACTGTTATGTCAATTATCGAAAACTAAAATGTAAATTTTACGCTGTGATAACGCAAACCAGTACGCAATAAGGTCCCTGATGAATTAATACTATTCATAATAACATAACATTTTTATTCTCTCTGGCTCTCTCTCTCTTTTTTTTTTCTTGGTCAAAACTCGTTACTGAATGTGAGCTTCTAAATTTTTCATAGTCTCTGTTCTATACTTTCTTCCAAGACCGCATCCTGTCGCTTTTGTTTCCCCAAACACCTGAAAGGCTAGCCTTCGTCAACATTCGTCCACTTTCGTTGCATCTTGTTGAATTTGTGTATAGCTCAAGAAGTTTTCGTCTGCTGAGGGTGGCGGGAAAGCGATTGGCACCGCCCCATTCTCCTATTTCCATGAGAGAAGCGGAAGGCTAGCCGCCGATAGCCTTCAATGCGTTCTTGCGAAAGCTGCGCTTCAACTCGCTTGATGTTTAAACAGCGTATTATAAAATAAATCCATTTTAATAAAAATTAATTGTATCAATATCCAAAAGCATCATTTCAGGCTGATGTATAAATAAATGGATAGACTAAGCCTTATAGCCTTAATGGACACTACGTCCCTGACAAGTAGGTAAGTGTTCCAATTTTATACCAACAGAATGCCTAACCTGAAGTGTACGCACGGTTTCATCGAATTTGAAGGAGAAATCTGTTTCTGAAAGCAACGAAGTTAAACTATAAAGTTGACTAAAATTTGCATTGCTACTTTTTCCATTGCACCTGGTGCAAACTTGGACACTCTCCAACACCAAAAAAACAAGCAAACTTAAGATAGCTTCGAGTGCTTTTACATTTACAAGCACAGGGAGCATGAGTGACTTTTTCTCCAGCAAGACATTAGATTAGTTAAAAAAAAAAAAAAAAAAAAAAAAAAAATGAAATCTTTAAGTTTTACGTCACAGGGTTATGACGGTTAGGCTAAAGGAGACGGTAATTATGAGAAATTATTGAAATAGTGGAATGAAGAAAGTATATTTGTCCATAGATAAGTTAAAAATAATTATAAATAATCTTTTTGAGAGGCTAGGGCACATAATTGTGTTTTGGTCTAGGGTTTAGAAATATTTAAATCTGGCGCTGACAATTACACACGACGCAAGGAGAAAAATCAGCGAAGTTTTCATCAGACTAAACTGACAAACGTAATTTTGGCAAAAAGAGCCATGTAACATAAGTATTGTTAAACGTGCAAAGAATATCGCCGAAGTAGATTGTAGGCTCCTATCACTGATTTAAATAAAATGAGATTATTTGCATATTGTTTTCATATAAAGCAATTCCATAAGACGTCATCTTGAGTTTTTAAGTCTATTCTTTTGTAGTTGGATTGTAAATATCTTCACTTCGTACAATATGGCTGGGAACGAAGAAAAGAATCATGCTAAAGAGAGAAAAATAGCTTCACTTGAGGGAACTTTCACCTATTTTGCTGTTGTTCATAACCAAAACTACAGTTCATTGGATTGTGTTGGAAAGTTTAGGTAGGGAGATCGAACATGTCCCGTATTCTCATGAAAACAATATGGCAGACTTAAGAGAACGTTGAAGGCTGTCTAACACGCAAGCATTCTTGCGCAGCCTTAATTTTTATATCTGGTCTACAGTGGCGTACAGTACTATGAGACATTGAGACGCTATCTACCCTTTCATTAAAAAAAAAAAAAAAAAAAAAAAAAAAAAAAAAAAAAAAAAAACAGACAACAACATAGTTTTAGAATTTCTTTATTAATAAGAATCAATATATATTTCATGTTGTAGCAAAATATAGAAATAATAGGGTTGGTGATAGCTTGGTTAATGGCAATAGTAGTAGAATCTAATTTGTAAATAATTTTATTTTTCAAAACTGGGGAATTAAATTACTGTTTCCATCAAAACTGACCACAGAGATTCATGAAGAAATCTGTCTCAACGCGGCTGAAGCAAGTCAGTGGAGCTTCCACTTCAAAGTGACGCGCGCATGTGGCTTTGTGGAGTTCTCGCTCGCCCAAAACCTAGCAAAGAGACATGTTTCAGCAGTAGTGATATCATACTCAGCGCAAATATGCCTTTCACTCTTCTTTGTAGATATTCAATCATATTTCAAGGAAAGTGTCAAGAAATACAAGGAAACGAAAATAAATAAATGGATGAATTAATTAATAACTACAGAAACAATTGCTGAAAGTTTTATGGATACCAGTAATTCATATAAAACTTCCACGATCTAGCTTCTGCTTCTGTTTAATCGCAATATTAGAGTGTGTCAACATTGCGAAAGGCAAAAGCGAGCGCGAGATGTTTTATAGTCTGCTGTTTTGTTGTTGCTTTTAAAATCGTTAGCTATCTTCCTGTGAAATAGGGCTGTGTGTTAATTATGTATAATGTGCAAATTAAATTATTAGATATAGATTTATTACATCAGTTGTTATTAAATGGCATATTACGATGTCGTATAAAAATTACTATCATGTTTAAAAAATAGCCAATTTCTGAGTTTCCTTTAGGAATCAGAGATCACACTTTACAAAAGCGAAGCAAGTAAGAAGATAATTCATAGGAAGTAAATTATTAATTCAATTTAATGTATTCAGTGTGTATACCGAGATTCTTCAGAATGAACTAATATCGATATACTTGTTTGATTTGATCGTTAAGGGCTTTGTTGATCAAAATTAAGCTTCCTTATGCCAGAGGTGTAGCCAGCAGGTTTATCTAGGAGGGGCCCGTCGTTTTTGAGAGGGAACCAGCTACAATGTACAAAGTCAAAAAAAAAAAAAAAAAAAAGCTACAGCTAGTGATTTTGAGGCCTGAAAAACCGGAAATTTTTGGTTCCTTCCGGAAAACTAAAAAACTCTTTCTTTAGCTTTGCTTTTTCTCCATTGTGTATCAGGTAGCTTTTATAATGTATCACGTAGTTTTTATTATGCTTAACCAAGAACTAGGGTCTACTGTCCCGGAGCAAATGTTACATATATATATCTTTGTGCATAACTATTGCAATTCAAGCACTTGTACACAGAACCTATCTGAGTAAAACTGATTTTCTTGCAGTCAACAGTCCAGCCAAACAACAGAAGTTTTTCCATGTCAAAGGAATTTGATACATTTCTGTTTTAAAACTAAAATGAGTGGTCACGTTTCCGTTCACGATACAAATTCTCGTGTTGGAATAGGCTAGATTGACTATTTAAAATAAGCCTGTATAATTTAAAAGTTTTTCATACTTCATATTGGACATGATCCGCACAGAAGCACTAGATCAATCGATTGTAGCAGGTATAGTAGCAAACTGTGCATTTGGTCATTTCTTACACGGGATAGATACCATACTATTTAGGGATGGTATCGAGACGAGACGAGACGAGACTTTGTACAGTCTCGGTCTCGTCTCGGTTTAAAAATAGCTGTCTCGGTCTCGGTCTCGTCTCGAGTCAAAAATCGCCGTCTCGGTCTCGGTCTCGTCTCGGTTAACAAATGCTTGTCTCGATCTCGGTCTCGGTCTCGAGGGCCAAATCTCGGTCTCGTCTCGGTCTCGTCTCGAAAGTCTCGAAATAAGTAGGTGAAATTAAAATTGTAAACGTATTATTATTGTAAAGTCTGTCATTTCTGATTCTTATTTTTGGCCTTATTTTTGACTTAGAATTATAGTATGGTGTACTTCTTCAGAGCTAATTTGCTAGCGCTGATGCATTCCATGCGTGTGTTCCAGTTTCAATCATCAGTGGGTATATCATATCTGGGATAAAATTCTAATAGTAACCCATATTTCACTTTCAGCAAAAGACTTTCTCATATGACCTCAGTACTGCCTATAAAATTAAATTCTATTAAATTAACTTCAGTACTATACAGTAGTTTATTTCCTTCCTTAGAATAAGAATTGTTCAATACATTCTAACGGATAACGCAACACATAGCAGCATGAATGTATTTAATCGTACCGAAATTGAAATTTTACAATTTTTTATTTATTATCCAATACATTCAGTTTTGACAGTCATTTTGAAAACATAATATAACGTTCATTATGTGAACAAATAGGGTAACTTATTACTACAATATATTTTGTTTAAAATTGATCAAATGCTTTATTACCGTTTCACATCTACGTGTTTAATTGACACCTTATAACACGAAATTCCTGAACTTTGTGGTGGGAGCTACGGCACTCATCTTTGTTATGTGTGGCCTCAGGTTGCATCACGAAACAAGTTAGATTCAAAGTCAGGTGTTTCGCATAGTCCGCGTCTAAATTTCAGTACATTCTGTTTCTTATACAAGTTCCTAAAGTAGTAATGCATTACATACGCATACGTATATCCATTGCCGTAACATAGATTAAGCTTATTCCTGAGCTCTTAGCTGTGCATGTGATCTTTATTCGAGAAAACCAATCGTGCGTTCATTACGTTGAAATTTTATATTGATTGAAAATTCCTTGCGAAACATGAACATTATAACTACTTAGTATAGTTTGAAAAACAGTATTATAGATCTTAGTTAAGGAACCGGTTTTTCTCTTCTCCTGTAAAATTACGAAATTATGACTTGGTTTAGTTTACCTCTGAGGTCTTGATATAAAATCATCACCATCATCATAATCAAGCATTATCAATCCACTGCTGGATGAAGTCTTCCCAAGTTTTCTCTACAACTATCTATCTTGGGTGATTCTTTTCAAGGTTACTCCCCAGTGGTTCCTGATTTTGTCACAATTTCTTGTATGCGGACATTACCTAGGCTGTTTTTGTCACGTGGTATCCAATCTAAAATTGTTTTCGTCTATCGATCATAATTTCGTCTTGCAATATGTCCATCACATTTTCCGGTCTATTTTAAACATTATTTCATTAGTACCAGTCATTAGTTGCCAAATAATTCATTTCTATATATTTGGGCTACAAATAGTTCATATCCTCTAATTTTGGAGCACAGACACGCTATTTTTTATCTTTGAATCTGGCAACACTGACTCAATTATTTAAATCAACACAATGTAAGAACCCCCATTTGCTGTAATGGCGAGTACGCTTGATTTTGGTTCGCATGGTCCCGAGTTCGATTCCCGGTAGCGGTAATGTTCAACGACCGAAGTTTTTCGGATTCCACTATGATCAGTAACTCCACGTCTCCTTTAGCCGCCCTAGCATAATCGTGAAACGATAAACTTAAACAAACCAAACCAAAATCAACACAATGTGTATTACTAACTGTAAGTCTTTGAATAATTGCATATAGCTATATGGTATGGATCGAGTTTGAGGTGGTCGGTGGTCAAACTATAACAAATGAAATGCAGTTAGGGTTTAATTAAAATTTTAGTAAAGCAATGTTTTAATCTAAAAAATACACCAGGCCTAAGGCTTTGGGAGAACAACTAGTGCTACTGAAAAGTTATCAGTTACGTTTAATTTCAGTTACAATTTGCTTTTACATGTATTGCTGGAACGAAAACTTTGACATTAACATTATAAGTAGCCCAAAGACTATGAAAAACATCTGTTTTGAAAACATTCTTGCACTATAAAACAAATTACGAGAAATTTTAATATATTTTGCACTTTAGCTACGTTATTTGCACTATATTTATAATAATATTTAGCAATTTATTTAAGTTCGCAACACTGCTTAAAATAATGTAACTGCGACTTCTTGTAATTAAAACTACTGAACACTAATGTTATAATGTTCCTGCCATTTGAGTTATTAGAGATCTCCAAAATGTTGATGTTAGTGATATGTATTGTCCTTTGTTACACTGAATAATATATGTGCTTTTGTGGTTTAATTTAATATCTAAATTAGAAATATGTAGAGCTGTTTCGTGGCTAAGCAGTTAGCCTATGGCGTGAGAGACCCGGGTTAGATTCCCGGCGGGAGTTCATGTGGTTTAGATTCAACGTTAATCAGTAGGTTCAGTCTCATATAACCTCGCTGCCGAAAGAGGCTTTAAGCTCAATTAAAAAATGAAATGAAATTTTTGAGTTTTATGTACCACGGTTATGCCGGTTAGGCTAAAGGAGACTGTGATGATGAGAGAAGAATGAAATGGTGGAATGAAGGAAGTGGGAGGAAACGGGAGAACCCCGACAAAACCCACGCACTAAACTAAATTAACTGAACAGAAATATGTAATATCAAACGTAGTGCAATTTGAGAAATTACATCTTTATGTTGCGTTGGCAACATTGTTTGTTTATCTAGTTGTATTGCAGAGTATCTAGAAGAATTTTCCCTTCCATATTTCACACAGCATGTTAAAAAAATTCAGCATTTTTAATATATATGACTATTATATATAACTAGATGAAATACCCATTTTTCGCATGGGACCAGTATTTGGAAGTCAAGGCCTATGGGAGTATCACTATCTCAGCAACCGCGAAAACTATGTATTTGACACTAATATCGGTCATTTTGTATTATTTTTACCTGTCTCGGTACCCCCTCCCCAGCAGGTGAACCCCGGTCCGTATGCACTGGTAGCTGAATTTGAAAGTCATCGCTAATGGAAGTGACACCATTGATCTCAGCGACCGCAAAAACTATAGATTTGACACTAATATCGGCCATTTTGGATTACTTTTACATGTCTCGGTGTCCCTCCTGTGAACTCCGGCCCGCAGCTGAATGAGGTGAATTTGGAGATTAATGCGATCGGAGTTTCACCATTGATCTAAGAAAATGCGAAAACTATTTGACACTAATATCGATCATTTTGTATTATTTTTACGTCTCGGTACTCCCCTCCCCCGCAAGTGAACCACGGCCCGCATGCACTGGTAGCTGACTTTGAAAGTCATCGCTAATGGAAGTATCATCATTGATCTCAGCGACTGCGAAAACTATATTCGACACTAATATCGGTCATTTTCTACTACTTTTACATGTCCCGGTAAACGACCCTCCTGATTAAAAAAAAAAAAAAAAAAAAAACTTCCTCTTGGTCTGAGGCCTGGGACATGATACTTGTCACCCAAATTTCGTAACTCTTGGACTCTCGTCTGGTCCCCAGGCCACACACAGGCAATCAGAAAGGCACGCAGACACACAGACAAACAAACTCTTCCTTTTACTTATATTAGCTATGATATACAGGCGAGGATCCAAGGGGAAGGTTACAGGGGTTATACCTCCCCTTGACGCTCAGCTATACACTGTATAAAATGGGTTTCAATCCTACTTCTTTCTTTACACAGGATAAAATCTCAAACTATGGTTAAGCCTCTCCCTCGATCATATCCTGGGTCCGCTGGTGTATCTATCTATCTATCTATCTATCTGTCTATATATATCGGGAGAGGCTTAAGAACGAGTAAGAAATATTTGTGTTGTACGTACAATGCGAAAAAATGATCACAAATCTATTTCGGGAGGAGCTTCAGTCCGATAGGCATCCCCTAAATACGCCACTGAACATTAATCAACTGTTGCCATATTCCCTAATACAGCAACGAAAGAAATTTTGAGTAAAGGTCAATCTTAATATTTGTCTATATCAATATTCGAGACGAGACCGAGACTTTCGAGACTGACCTAAGTCTCGTCTCGGTCTCGTCTCGATTTATAGAGCTCCGTCTCGGTCTCGGTCTCATCTCGGTAAATAAAAGGCCGTCTCGGTCTCGGTCTCGTCTCGGTATATAAAAGGCCGTCTCGGTCTCGGTCTCGTCTCGATAATTCGAGACGATACCGAGACGAGACCGAGACTAGTCTCGGTCTCGGTACCATCCCTAATACTATTTTTCGATCGGTAAATAACTTATCGTAAATTATTGATTGTATGCAAACTTTGTTACTTTTAAATGACTGTACAAGGTATTCTTTATAAGCGTGTGTCCTCCTCACTCCCACTCCATTTTAATTTTTCCCAGTTACTCTTGTCTGAAGTGGAATTTGGCTCCATGTACTATACGTTGACGCAAACTTTATGTTATGGTTTTATCTTTTTCAATGAGTTGGCAATACTGTGTGTGGTGACTTGCAATGCCTGTTCAAGGCACAAAGGAAGATAAAGCAGCAGTAACACTATAAATAACTAGTTCATCTTACTCCAACATTATCGATGCTTATCCTTATCATTTTTAGTATTGTGATTATGTAACTTTGATAGCGAATAAAAATGACGTTTGACAATATGTATATCTATATATATAAAAGAGAACGTACAAAAATTTGTCCGCTCATCACGCTAATACGGCTGAACCAATTTCTTTCATTTTTGGGGGGTTATTAGGATTTGGACCCTAGATGGTTTTTATCATATCACTTTAATTTTTAATTACCAGTGTCTTGAGATAATTGACCACTCAAGTGTCCATAACGTACAAATCCTTTGTTATTAGTTCATCATAGGTAAAAATAAACGTATTTATATGCAACCCGCATGACCGTGTCACTCGGCGGGTTAACATAAATGACAGGCGATATACAGCGGAAAATAGCTTGAATCTTCTGTTTAAAATTTTTTAATTGATTTGCTTATTTTTACAGACACTTTTACAATATGCCAGCACCGGGATGACCGCAGCGAAGCGGGGCGGGTTAACATAAATGACAGGCGATATAATGTTAAGATTTACTGCAATCTTCTATGGTTTTTGTCATATCACTTGAAAGCGAAAAAGTAAAAATTATCTAAGTAACAAAGTTTATTGCGTTCCGGGGTGACCGCAGCGAAGCGGGGTGAACGCTGCTAGTTGTCTATGAAAAGGTGTTATTCAATAATACGCATAGTTAGTATCTGGCGTAAGAATACGGACGCTTGGTGCAGAAACGCGCGAAGGTGTGCTTCGTGACCAGAGCCGTAGCTAGAGATTTCGGCGCCCGGGGCGAAAAAGAATTCGGCGCCCCCCTACACTCACCTTACAAAGCTTTTTTATTTATTTATTTATTATTTTTTTTTTACAAGTAAGAGAAGCAGCTTTTGTTATGCTAAACTTTTATCAAGCTTCTTGGACAGACCATTGCAACAGCCAAAAGCGATCATTATGTATCCTTTTAGAAATAAGAGTTGCTTTCATGATGCTTATTTTGTACTTTCTGTTTAACTTGACAAAACTACTTTTGGTTGTATACAAATCCATTTGCAGAACAGTTATGGAAAGAGCATGGAGCCGATTCTCCTACGCCAGGGAAACCGTGTTAGACATTTAGCTGGTGGACGCGGGTAGTGGCGTTGGAAATATCCTGTTTCCCTGAGAATAGCAGCAATGTCAGAAATCGAGCCCAGGCCTGCAGGTCTCAGAAATGGCCAGGTTTTGGGCTCGGGTATCTTTTATTCGAATGTTAAACACGGATTTCTTGGACGCGGGTAATGACGTTGGAAAGATCTCTGTCCCCTTAGCACATCTGTTATATCAGAAATGGAATCAGGCACTCAAGGCCCCAGAAATGGGAGTAGTAATCGCGGCACCTGAGGACACTTTTTGGCCCCTGGGTTCCTGCCTCAGGACCCATGGTCCCTGGCCGGGGTCAATGACCTAGGGGTACCATGGCCCACCCCCTAAATTTTGACAGGGGTACATAGGACCACCCCCAGGACCCATGGTCCCTGGCTCGGGTCAATGACCTAGGGGTACTTAGGACCACCCCCTCTAGAATTTGGCAGGGGTACATAGGACCCCCCCCTTAAATTTTGGAAATTGCCAAATCTAAAAATTTGGTGTGGTAGCCTAGGACCATAGTATGTACCTCTATTAGTATTGGGGGTCTATGTCGTTTCCTTTCATGGGTAAAAAAATTGCCAAAAATTTAAATTTCGGAGGTTTTTGACCTAATTTATCCCCTTTGATGAGGTATTATTACCCTATATGGTTATATGGGCATATACAGGGGTTCATTACCTTTCATAAGACATGGGTATATTGGTGCACCCCTTGAAAAAATTTGGGAGGTGTTCCTTGGCCCACCCCTTAAATTTTGGAAATTGCCCAATTTAAACATTTGGTATAATAGTATAGAACCCTAGTATGTATTACTATAAATTTGGGTGGTCCACTTTGTACCCTTTTAGGGGTACAAAATTGCCAAATTTTAGTACAACCACATGTTTGGTTTTTGGTTCATTTTATTCCCTTGGATGAGGTTCTATTACCTTATATAGTTATATGGGTGTATACAGGTGTTTATTTCTTATTGTAGGACATAGGTACATTTGTGCACCCTTTAAAATTTGGCAGGGGTGCCTTGGCCCACCCCTTAAATTTTGGAAATTGCCCAATTTAAACATTTGGTATAATAGTATAGAACCCTAATATAGATCACTATAAATTTGGGTGGTCTATTTCGTTCCCCTTTTAGATGTATAAAATTGCCAAAATATAAACGTAAGCAATACGTTGTACCACGTGTTTGGTTCTGACCTAATTTATTTCCTTGGATGAGGTCCTATTACCTTATATGGTTATATGGTCATGTATAGGGGTCCATCCCTATTATGAAACATAAGTACATTTGTGCACCCCTTGAAATTTTTGGGAATGGTACCTTGCCCCCCCTTAAGTTTTAGAAATTGCCAAATTTAAAACATTTGGTATCATAGTACTGGACCCTAATATATATTACTACAAATTTGGGTGGTCCACCTCGTTCCCTTTTAGGGGCCATTTTGTTCAGCTTTAGGGGTGAACATGGATACAGTGGTCCACCTCGTTCCCTTTTAGGGGCCATTTTGTTCAGCTTTAGGGGTGAACATGGATACAGTGGTCCACCTCGTTCCCTTTTAGGGGGCATTTTGTTCCGCTTTAGGAGTGAACATGGATACCTTGGAAGCGTCCCGAGTTTGATTCTTGGAAATGTTGAATTTAACGTCCCCGCGAAAACGGTGAGAAATGATAGGACGAAACATGAACTTACTTGACTGAGGATTGAAGCAGGGACCTCATACAGTAGAGACAAGCGCTGAGCCATCGTACACGTGTGTTGATTACTATGCAATGGTCCCGAGTTTGATTCTTGGTGCTAGTGTTAGAAAAATTTAACGTCCCACTTGAAACGATGATGAGAGATGAGAAAACATCATAAACTTACTTGCTTGGGAATTGAAGCAGAGACCTCACACATCAGATATAAGAGCTGAGTCACCATGCCCCATTGAGAAGTTGAGTTTGTTGATTACTATGTAATGGTCCCGAGTTCGATTTTTGGTGTTAGTTTAAGGAAATGTTGAGTTTATCGTCCCCTTGAAACGATGATGAAAAAATGATAGGAGGAAACATGAACTTACTTCGTTGTGGATTGAAGCAGGAGCATCACACATTAGAGACAAGCTCTGAGCCATCGTACTCCATTCAGTGCGAACAGTTTCGCGTATGAAAAGAAGACGAGCAGATTATGTTACATTACACATTTCAGTGCGAGCAGTTTACACTAGGTTTATGTTTCATATAGAAAGATAGAAGATCTGTGTTGTCATCTTTTTACTTCGTGTGCGACTTTGACCTTGAAGAAAAACCTTGCTGACTCAGTGCTAAGCATTGGCGTATACACATAATCTTATTGTTTATTTGGCTGTATTTAGAGATGAATCAGACATTTAAGGTTGTTGGTTCGAATCTAGTTGTGTTCGCTGTAACTCAGTGCCTGAGCGAATTTTCCAGTGTTGCCAACACTATCAGGATGAATCGATTCTTTTAGTCGGAGCAGTTTCGTGACGAAAACTGATTTTTGTTTTGTACACAAAATTTTTCTGAAACAGAATTTTGTTTGTACATAAAAATTTTTATTAAACAGTTTTTGTTTTGTACACAAAAAAAATTCTGAAACAGAATTTTGTTTTCGTACACAAAAATTTTTTTCTGTAAACATTTTTTCGTACACCAAAAAATTTTCTGAATCAGTTTTTGTTTCGTGCACTAAAAATTTTCTGAAAACATAATTTTATTTTGTACATAATTTTTTTTATTTCGTACACGCAAAAAAAAGTTCTCAAACAAAAAATTTAGTTTGATTTTTTTTCCGTAAAACATTTTTAGAAAATTTATTTTACCGGTAAACTGATTCAGAAAAAAGAAATTGAAATCGCAGTACAGGAAAAAGAATTTGATTTAGGATGTGAAATAAAACACAGAATCATGTTTCTGTACATTTATTTTTAGCAAGTGAAATAGAATACAGAATTTCTTTTTCTTCAAAGGAAGACGTGTCCGTGACAGGTACAAGTTCTGTAAAGAGAAAATAAAACATATGAATATGCATGGTAATATTTATTTTGTTTCCTGTGAAAGAAGAAAAACAGATTATTAACATCGAACCAACTGATCAAGAGAGAGTGAGGTGAGAAAAGAAAAGCAAATGTGACGTACCTGAATTCCTTTTTTTTCTCCACTGTTTTCTGCAAGGTGATGTCATCTGAGTTTGTCTCCGCTCGTGCATCGTTGAAGCATGTCCCGTGCACGGTCTTGATTCTTTGCCCCGTCTTTGGGAAGTGATGTTGGTGGAATTAGGGAAAAATATGGCTGTTATTCTGTTCTGGCTTTTTTATACCCATAGGGCAATGTCTCGTATGTGTCTGGTACTAATCGGAGTTTTTTATAGTTGAAACTGTACTTCTTTTCTTCAGGTTTTGTGACAAGATGATGATCGTGGGTTCTGTAAATTTTGTGCGGCGTACTAATGGAAATTTTTTCACTCGATTGATTTATGATCATTTGCTCCAGACTATTGAAATTTAACTTTTGACTTGCAGTATAATTGAGTGTGAATCCACGAATTTTGCATACATAACTGGTTGATTTCGTGTCGGGGTCGTAGATTTCCAAGGCGTATTGTTTTGGGCCACCAGACACGAATTTTTTAATGTATGCTTTTGGTCCAATTGATTCCAGTTCATTTGACATTGAACCAAGAAATACTTCTGGTTCTATTGTGGGCTGTGATGGTCGCTGCGTGAATATCACGGAATCTGTATCGAAATATAGTACTCTTTCTTGCAGCAATTCTAAATATTTGTAAAGTTCCAGACGAGCTTGACACGTTGTAAATGCTCCAAGGACAACATTAGCATTGTGATTTTGTACTGGAACATCATCTTCATACTGCCAATAAAGGTATAACAACGAATCATTAACAGGTAAAATTTGGTTGACTTTTATATCTGGAGCAGTTAATTTCTGATACAGTTCTTTGGGATCATTAATGATGGTCGTTTGGCTGAAATTGTCTCTTATAGCGAATCGTCCCCAGAAGGCATTCAAACAGAGTTTTGCAAGACTACGACGTGATGAATTTGTCATTATATTTGCTGCATCCAAAGTTATGCCTTCACGTTGTTGTACCATTTGAATATACTGCTGCTTTTCTTCTTCGGTGACGCAATTGGCAGGCCATCCAGAAGCTTCCAGCTTCGATTTCAAAAATGTGTTAATGTATTCGCTGAATAATCCACCAGTCTTGGTTTCTGGATCATATACGGTGATATCGTAATCCCAAATTTCGTAAATTTCAATGACTTGATACCCAAGTTCAATGGCTTTTTGAATTTCATAGGACACCCACGTTCCTGTTAGACTTCGTTCACTGTCCGAATGTGTACATTCAGAATCTTGATTTAATGCTGTGGCACAGGCAGCACAAAGTGGAAACAACAACTTCTTATTTGAGCGAAATGGAAGTACTGGATGAAACACATTTCTGCTAGGCAAAATCTTCAACTTGACCAATCCGTTGACATCTTGAATGTCGGGCATTTCTGGATCTCCCTGTAGATATATTCGTGGATGCCCTATTGGATACCGTCCACATTTATTCACATAAGGATACAGGGAAACGATATCCAAGAATTTTATTTCTTCGCCTTCATTTTCATTTGCGACGTGATACAATTTAATGGCATTAACATGACCACCATAGAAGCTGTCTCTTGGATTTAATGGTGTCTTATTAGTATAAGGATGTGTGCTTAAAGAAGAGGCCAATGCTGGATTGGATTTTAAGACTTGACGAAATTCACATTCCCACATTTCATGTACTTTATATCCCATGGATCGTAATAATTTCATTTTACGCTGTGTTCTCTCGTAGCGATAGTTCATCGTTTCTTCGGAGTTCTCATAAATCGGCTGATCACGGCCTGTAGGGACACATAGAGGACAGCCATGGAATCTACAGCCATCAAATTCATACACGTGTTCCTCTTTAGTGTCGGGATCTTTGTAGTAACCGTCCAGATGAAAACCAGCAACATAAACTTCTTTTCCTCTCGCAGCATGTAGAATTGGATGGCTCTCTTTTTCTTCCATGTAGGCAAGCCACTGCAAAGCAATCCGTGACTGATTCTGTGACGGTATCCTCGTGCAGGAAGAATGCTAATAGTATTGGGTTTTAAGAAATTTCGTCGAAATACTAAATTGCACGCACTCGCCAAAGTGATAGCCTCCAGGAAAGGATTGACGTGAGTTTCTTGTTCAAAAGTGTTCATGAAAGATATACAAGCCAAGTAGTTTGTTACAAACTACTCGACACTCATAAATATTCATGAGTGTCGATATTTCTGACACCCTTTTTTCCCGCATACTAATGACACATAATGTATGCAGGTGCGGCCGGAGGTTGTATAAAGAACATGACACATAATAAATTGGTTTCCGGTGAAAAGAAATGTTAATTGGATAAGCAGAATACAGAAAAGACCTTTCGGAAATAAAATATGCAGATCACACACGTAGAACAAGGTAATTCATTAATATGCAGCACATGTAACGCGGCAGCTGCTGCTGGAGAACATTCTAGAAATTTTGATCGTCGGAATGAGTGAAAGAAAGCACTAGAAGCTTCCAGATCTTTTTTCTAAGCTTATTATTGTTGGAGTAGGGGAAAGAACACATTCGAAACTTCTGGAAAGATTTCTTGTATTATACTTGTTTACTTTTTATATGGAAAAGGGACATATTGTAATTGTTGGAAGTATAAGGGGACGGAACTCTTTGGTTTTAATCGGGAATTGATTGCGTATTTTCCGGCATTGAGAATGATATGACTTGGTGTACTTTTATGGAATTATAACGTGACTAAGATATAGTATAATGTAATATGTAGGGAATTAACATTAATGATTGCACTGGGACTCGAATGAGTATTCTCCCACTTGGAGAACCGTACGCTAAATATTTTGCTTGCAGTGCGAACTTGTTACTTATACATAACTATGAATTGTGTATGACATAACAGGTATATATAAAGTATATTGTACAGAAAGTTAGCAGAATCCGCTCCCGGGAATCGAATGAGTATTCTCCCACGTGGAGAACCGTACGCTAATTTTTATGCTTGCAGTGCGAACTTGTTACTTATACATAGCAATGAATTGTGTATGACATAACAGGTATATATAAATTATATTGTATAGAAAGTTAGCAGAATGCGCCCCGGGAATCGAACCAGGGCTATCCCACGTGGAGAACCGTATGCTAATTTTTATGTTTGCAGTGTGAACTTGTTACTTATATATAGCTACGAATTGTGTATGACATAACAGGTATATATAAATTATATTGTATAGAAAGTTAGCAGAATGCGCCCCCGGGAATCGAACCAGAGCTTTTCCACGTGAAAAGCCGTACGACAAACATTTTGCTTAGCAGATGTTGTTACTTATATGTAGCTATGAATTGTGTAAGACGTATAACTGGTATTTAGAAAGTATATGGTAAGAATTATTATTATTATTGTTGTAAACTGTTGTGTTTTGTTTCATAAACGCTAGTGTAACAATGAGGTTATATGGCGACAGAACGTTTAACGTTACCGCAAATTGAACTTAAGGGTTTTTCATGTTGAAAGCTAAGGCAATAAAAAGAGACCCGAGATTGTTTGAACATATTACCCAGGATGAAATGTAGTAGTGAAGTTAAAAGGGAAACTTTATACTTATATTTTGTAATTGGAAATCGTAATACAGCAAATAATTAATTTTTAATTCTTTTATTGTTTTTAGGTGGTGAAGGAAATAAAAAAATTTAGTAGAAACACTGGAGAACAAACCTTATTTTCCTGAATTGTTTGTTGCGGAGTTTTTTTTAGTGAAAAGGAGTTATAGATTGGTTTTGAAATATGGATTTATTGACACCGTTGGATCTTAGTTGTATGAAATATCGAAAATATTGGATAATGTGTGATATGAATATTGAATACTGAAATATTGACATAAAAGTTATTATAAGTGTTACATTCAACGAATATACTGGCTAGACTAAAGGAGACGGTGATGATGAGAAATTAATAAATATGGTGGAATAAAGAAAGTGGGAAGAAGCAGGAGAACCACGACAAAACCCACGCACATAGTGTTTGTGCACCAAAAAGCTAACTTGAAACAAGCTGGGATTGAATTAAGGACCCCATGCACCAGAGGTGAACACTGTATTGCGTACCCACCATAGCTTTTTCTATGTATTATATTTGGATGGATAAAAGTACGCATGTATAAGCTGGTGGAACGAGAATGTAGGTGGAAACGGGAGAACTTCACACACAATGTTTAAACTAGAAAATACACTTTGATTGAGGGAAAGCATTTTGTTTTAGAAGTGACTTTTTTATGATCAGCGCTATTTAATGTTTATGAACGAGGAAAGAAACTGTAGCAGTTATTGGAGAATTATACTTTTGAAACTCTTTATACAAAATTATGTGTTTATATAACTTCATACATACTAGTAAAGAAGATATATGATGTACATTAAGGACGATTTTGACATTATTTAAACAGTGTAGGTAACGACTCTTAAGGCAATACAAGAGACGGACAATTATTTGACAGCGCAGATTAGTTTTATATGCAGATGGAAACAATTGCTTTAAATAAGAGATAGCACTTTGAACGTATAGTTTGGTTAAAATTGCTTTACTTTAGAACTTATAACATTAAGTACAAGGTAACCAACACCATTGGCGATAACTATTAGCAGGACTGTGAACGATGGGAATTAGCGTGTTGGAGAGACAGATACATTTTGCGTATATAATAATAATGAGCATGAATATTTAACTTTGGCACCTAGAAGGTTATGCAACCGACAAGTTAAAAATGCTTTGAGGATTGCATATTATATTCACAGACAGTCTGATACGATTTTGTATTTTACTTGAAGTATGATGAATGTTTGTTTGAACTAAAAGGGTATTTTATTTATAGATCTTGTTTGTAACTTAGAAAAAGCAAGAAAATATTCTTGTAATGGTGTTACGACCGCCAGAAACGAAATAATAGCTAACATGTCCTTTTTACAGTTGAAATAGATATCTGCCAATATTAAACTTTAATAAAAATTATTCTGAATTTCAAGAATTTTAAACTTTATTGTAATTGTTACAAAATGCATAAGAAAATAGTATTTTAATGTTTTAGTTGTCTGCATATAGAGTATATATATATATAGTTGTGAGCGAATACATGGCATATAGTTATAACATATTAGAAGTGTTGTTCTCAAGAAATTAGATTTTCCTAAATCTTAAAGAGATTATATTGTGCAGTTTGCACTTACTGAGTTAAATTTGGTCATTTAAGACGAACTGTGGTTTTGCTCTTTTACCCAATGCAATTGTATTGGATTGAAATACGGAAGTTACTGTTTGGAATTTTAGTTACCGTTTTGCTGGTTTTCACGAGCGATTTCGGAGGGCTGTTATTAAATGGAATTTGAACCATTACTAATGCTTGTAACGAGAAAGTATATCTATTGAGAAGTGTGGATTTTCTTTGACGCAGATGAGAAGTAGCCCGTGTGTAAGACAGCTTGACGAAAACGAATGTTTGCACAACGAATTGAATTACTATTGCTTACAACAAGATTTATTTTAACTGTACCTGGGACTTTTGATTGATAAGTAAATTAGTAAATTATGTTTAAAGCGGTGTTGAGATTTATTTTGTATTAGGTTATTGACTACTGTTTGGATTATTTTTAATTTATGTTTTATATAACAACAAGGTTATAAAGAACAATATAACAGTAATATGGGTTTTGAATCACAATAGGGACAACTTTAATGCAGTTGCTGTGTATATGAACTGTTATGGAACATTAATCACTATTGCAGTTGCTGTGTTAGGTAGCATTTTTTTATATTGTAACTGCAAGAGAACTGTATTATAAGACTACCTAACACATGTAAATAATAGTTAGAGCTAAAATACTGAATTACTGGCAACTGAATTGTCAGTGAGAGTAATGTATTTTAAAGAAATAAACTGATATTAGAAAAAAATAATCTTAGGTGTTTGTATGCTATATGTTTAAGAAGCAGTGCATTAAAAGAAAAAATAATTGTTTTTGAAGAATATGGTAGGAATCTGAAAATATTTAATACTTTATTTTAGATTTTTAGAAACATTACCAACGTAAGTAAATGATGAACTATTGTCGATTGAACGGGAATCACTGAGGTTGATACCTTGTGTTTAGTTTATGATATGAAGACTTTAACATTCTTGTTTATACAGTTACTTTTAAATGAAAACAACTTATAATCTTGTATGCAGAATGGATTGAATTAAGGGCGTACCTACGCGAGGGATTCATTGGATGCGGACCACATTTAAAACTCTATAACCCAACAAACATGTCAACACCTTTTTAAGAGAATTATGGTTGCAGTAGGAGAGAAATATGTGATATACTGTAGAAAAGTCGATGTTACAGTACCCCTGTACTCTTTCTTTTCTTTTTTTTTATAAAAAGAAGTTAGTGTACTCTTTTGCTGAGAATATAAATGACAATATTGTAAAATTACGTGTCGTTTTATTGCAACTAGAATAATGTTACTTCAATAATGCTTAAACGCAGTCACTGTTAGTGCAGAAGTCACCCTCCAACAATTTTCAGGATGTGCAGACCCTTACTTGGTATATGATTTTAAAAAGAATAAACATTGTACGGTAACCTCTTGAAACTTGTAGACCCACAGTGAAGTATAGTCGGATATGGGGGAGGGCACGGTGACTCAGTGGTAGAAGAGATTTTGATGTTTGTGATTTAAAAACCGAGCAAATGAACTTTGTGGTGGACAACATCTCTTTTCTCCTGGTACTTCCATTTCCTACATTTATTTAATGGCTTAAATAGCTTATCCGATCTTTCTCTCTTGTAATAGAATCATTGCAAGGCTATGGTCATACCTTATAATAATTATTAAATAATCCTTATTGAAGATTTAATTTACTTCATTCTTTCTTTGGAACAATAAACATTTTTTGCTAGAGATGGATTGTTTTCTCAGGGAGGAAATTTTAGAATCATGAGAACTTGCTTACATGCTGTGTGCCAAACATAATAAGCCCTTGGCGGGCTTAGATCGAACCATGGATTCATCATGTGCCAGAGGTGAAGGAGTTTGAAGGCGATGAAGAATATTTTATAATTCCACAGTAGTATTAATGATTGTTTGAGATTCTTAGTATACTATGTGATACAAAGGTTACACGAATTTTATTTTGTTCTTTTTGGACTAATGTTTAAGAGGACCAGAATGATAGATTTCAAGAACCACCTATGGTTCAAGGATTACAGTTTTAATTTTACAGCTTTATACACATACATTCAAAATTATATGGCCATTAGATGGTTGTAAAAGATTCTTGTTGGACTTGATTTGATTTGAGTTTAACGTCTCTTTTCATCAGCAAAGCTATATGAGACGTGGACCTACTGATTAACGTGGAATCCGAACCACATGAGCTCCCGCCGGGAATCGAACCTGGGTAGACTTTGTTGGAATAAATGTTTTCACTGGAACCTTTTTTAAAATTTAATGTAAAACTTTAAACATAATGAAGAAAATAAGAACATACTGAGGTGAAATAAACTTGAAAACTCCCACCGTGCAAAAGAATTAAGGAAAACAGCCTCTGTTTTCAAGCTGACTATCCATGGTTGAGATTGACCACCAAATATAACGATTATTTTTCTCAGATGATGAGTTTGTATGCTTATGCCAGTAGCTAAAACTGGAAAAGTGAACCAAGTAGTGTTTGCAAAATGTATCTCCTCACGTCCAAGTCTATCAATTCGCTGACGACATAGCATTTCTAACAACGGCTCGTACTATCCAACGTATCAACAGACTAATGCAGCCAGCCATCAACACATTTGTCCACTGGTGTGACTTAATCTCAGAACATGTGCAATTGTGATGGACAAAAATTCCATGGGTAGTAGGGCTGGTGGACAACAACAACCTCACGAATCATCTGTTGGTATTAAAATTAACGATACATGAACTTTCAAAAGACGAAATGTTTCTTTATCTGGACTGTTAATACTTTTTTGAAATTTCATCGGAACAAGCATTCAACTTAAACTATAATAAACGAACGAACTATCTAGTTGCATTATAGGAGGGCGATACCTTCAATAAGGATTATTTAATAATTATTATAAGGTATGATCATAGCCTTGCAATGATTCTATTACAAGAGAGAAAGATCGGATAAGCTATTTAAGCCATTAAATAAATGTAGGAAATGGAAGTACCAGGAGAAAAGAGATGTTGTCCACCACAAAGTTCATTTGCTCGGTTTTTAAATCACAAACATCAAAATCTCTTCTACCACTGAGTCACCGTGCCCTCCCCCATATCTGACTATACTTCACTGGGTCTACAAGTTTCAAGAGGTTACCGTACAATGTTTATTCTTTTTAAAATCATATACCAAGTAAGGGTCTGCACATCCTGAAAATTGTTGGAGGGTGAATTCTGCACTAACAGTGACTGCGTTTAAGCATTATTGAAGTAACATTATTCTAGTTGCAATAAAACGACACGTAATTTTACAATATTGTCATTTATATTCTCAGCAAAAGAGTACACTAACTTCTTTTTATAAAAAAAAAAGAAAAGAAAGAGTACAGGGGTACTGTAACATCGACTTTTCTACAGTATATCACATATTTCTCTCCTACTGCAACCATAATTCTCTTAAAAAGGTGTTGACATGTTTGTTGGGTTATAGAGTTTTAAATGTGGTCCGCATCCAATGAATCCCTCGCGTAGGTACGCCCTTAATTCAATCCATTCTGCATACAAGATTATAAGTTGTTTTCATTTAAAAGTAACTGTATAAACAAGAATGTTAAAGTCTTCATATCATAAACTAAACACAAGGTATCAACCTCAGTGATTCCCGTTCAATCGACAATAGTTCATCATTTACTTACGTTGGTAATGTTTCTAAAAATCTAAAATAAAGTATTAAATATTTTCAGTTTCCTACCATATTCTTCAAAAACAATTATTTTTTCTTTTAATGCACTGCTTCTTAAACATATAGCATACAAACACCTAAGATTATTTTTTCTAATATCAGTTTATTTCTTTAAAATACATTACTCTCACTGACAATTCAGTTGCCAGTAATTCAGTATTTTAGCTCTAACTATTATTTACATGTGTTAGGTAGTCTTATAATACAGTTCTCTTGCAGTTACAATATAAAAAAATGCTACCTAACACAGCAACTGCAATAGTGATTAATGTTCCATAACAGTTCATATACACAGCAACTGCATTAAAGTTGTCCCTATTGTGATTCAAAACCCATATTACTGTTATATTGTTCTTTATAACCTTGTTGTTATATAAAACATAAATTAAAAATAATCCAAACAGTAGTCAATAACCTAATACAAAATAAATCTCAACACCGCTTTAAACATAATTTACTAATTTACTTATCAATCAAAAGTCCCAGGTACAGTTAAAATAAATCTTGTTGTAAGCAATAGTAATTCAATTCGTTGTGCAAACATTCGTTTTCGTCAAGCTGTCTTACACACGGGCTACTTCTCATCTGCGTCAAAGAAAATCCACACTTCTCAATAGATATACTTTCTCGTTACAAGCATTAGTAATGGTTCAAATTCCACTTTTAATAACAGCCCTCCGAAATCGCTCGTGAAAACCAGCAAAACAGTAACTAAAATTCCAAACAGTAACTTCCGTATTTCAATCCAATACAATTGCATTGGGTAAAAGAGCAAAACCACAGTTCGTCTTAAATGACCAAATTTAACTCAGTAAGTGCAAACTGCACAATATAATCTCTTTAAGGTTTAGGAAAATCTAATTTCTTGAGAACAACACTTCTAATATGTTATAACTATATGCCATGTATTCGCTCACAACTATATATATATATATATATATACTCTATATGCAGACAACTAAAACATTAAAATACTATTTTCTTATGCATTTTGTAACAATTACAATAAAGTTTAAAATTCTTGAAATTCAGAATAATTTTTATTAAAGTTTAATATTGGCAGATATCTATTTCAACTGTAAAAAGGACATGTTAGCTATTATTTCGTTTCTGGCGGTCGTAACACCATTACAAGAATATTTTCTTGCTTTTTCTAAGTTACAAACAAGATCTATAAATAAAATACCCTTTTAGTTCAAACAAACATTCATCATACTTCAAGTAAAATACAAAATCGTATCAGACTGTCTGTGAATATAATATGCAATCCTCAAAGCATTTTTAACTTGTCGGTTGCATAATCTTCTAGGTGCCAAAGTTAAATATTCATGCTCATTATTATTATATACGCAAAATGTATCTGTCTCTCCAACACGCTAATTCCCATCGTTCACAGTCCTGCTAATAGTTATCGCCAATGGTGTTGGTTACCTTGTACTTAATGTTATAAGTTCTAAAGTAAAGCAATTTTAACCAAACTATACGTTCAAAGTGCTATCTCTTATTTAAAGCAATTGTTTCCATCTGCATATAAAACTAATCTGCGCTGTCAAATAATTGTCCGTCTCTTGTATTGCCTTAAGAGTCGTTACCTACACTGTTTAAATAATGTCAAAATCGTCCTTAATGTACATCATATATCTTCTTTACTAGTATGTATGAAGTTATATAAACACATAATTTTGTATAAAGAGTTTCAAAAGTATAATTCTCCAATAACTGCTACAGTTTCTTTCCTCGTTCATAAACATTAAATAGCGCTGTTCATAAAAAAAGTCACTTCTAAAACAAAATGCTTTCCCTCAATCAAAGTGTATTTTCTAGTTTAAACATTGTGTGTGAAGTTCTCCCGTTTCCACCTACATTCTCGTTCCACCAACTTATACATGCGTACTTTTATCCATCCAAATATAATACATAGAAAAAGCTATGGTGGGTACGCAATACAGTGTTCACCTCTGGTGCATGGGGTCCTTAATTCAATCCCAGCTTGTTTCAAGTTAGCTTTTTGGTGCACAAACACTATGTGCGTGGGTTTTGTCGTGGTTCTCCTGCTTCTTCCCACTTTCTTCATTCCACCATATTCATTAATTTCTCATCATCACCGTCTCCTTTAGTCTAGCCAGTATATTCGTTGAATGTAACACTTATAATAACTTTTATGTCGATATTTCAGTATTCAATATTCATATCACACATTATCCAATATTTTCGATATTTCATACAACTAAGATCCAACGGTGTCAATAAATCCATATTTTAAAACCAATCTATAACTCCTTTTCACTAAAAAAAACTCCGCAACAAACAATTCAGGAAAATAAGGTTTGTTCTCCAGTGTTTCTATTAATTTTTTTTATTTCCTTCACCACCTAAAAACAATAAAAGAATTAAAAATTAATTATTTGCTGTATTACGATTTCCAATTACAAAATATAAGTATAAAGTTTCCCTTTTAACTTCACTACTACATTTCATCCTGGGTAATATGTTCAAACAATCTCGGGTCTCTTTTTATTGCCTTAGCTTTCAACATGAAAAACCCTTAAGTTCAATTTGCGGTAACGTTAAACGTTCTGTCGCCATATAACCTCATTGTTACACTAGCGTTTATGAAACAAAACACAACAGTTTACAACAATAATAATAATAATTCTTACCATATACTTTCTAAATACCAGTTATACGTCTTACACAATTCATAGCTACATATAAGTAACAACATCTGCTAAGCAAAATGTTTGTCGTACGGCTTTTCACGTGGAAAAGCTCTGGTTCGATTCCCGGGGGCGCATTCTGCTAACTTTCTATACAATATAATTTATATATACCTGTTATGTCATACACAATTTGTAGCTATATATAAGTAACAAGTTCACACTGCAAACATAAAAATTAGCATACGGTTCTCCACGTGGGATAGCCCTGGTTCGATTCCCGGGGCGCATTCTGCTAACTTTCTATACAATATAATTTATATATACCTGTTATGTCATACACAATTCATAGCTATGTATAAGTAACAAGTTCGCACTGCAAGCATAAAAATTAGCGTACGGTTCTCCACGTGGGAGAATACTCATTCGATTCCCGGGAGCGGATTCTGCTAACTTTCTGTACAATATAATTTATATATACCTGTTATGTTATACACAATTCATAGTTATGTATAAGTAACAAGTTCGCACTGCAAGCAAAATATTTAGCGTACGGTTCTCCAAGTGGGAGAATACTCATTCGAGTCCCAGTGCAATCATTAATGTTAATTCCCTACATATTACATTATACTATATCTTAGTCACGTTATAATTCCATAAAAGTACACCAAGTCATATCATTCTCAATGCCGGAAAATACGCAATCAATTCCCGATTAAAACCAAAGAGTTCCGTCCCCTTATACTTCCAACAATTACAATATGTCCCTTTTCCATATAAAAAGTAAACAAGTATAATACAAGAAATCTTTCCAGAAGTTTCGAGTGTGTTCTTTCCCCTACTCCAACAATAATAAGCTTAGAAAAAAGATCTGGAAGCTTCTAGTGCTTTCTTTCACTCATTCCGACGATCAAAATTTCTAGAATGTTCTCCAGCAGCAGCTGCCGCGTTACATGTGCTGCATATTAATGAATTACCTTGTTCTACGTGTGTGATCTGCATATTTTATTTCCGAAAGGTCTTTTCTGTATTCTGCTTATCCAATTAACATTTCTTTTCACCGGAAACCAATTTATTATGTGTCATGTTCTTTATACAACCTCCGGCCGCACCTGCATACATTATGTGTCATTAGTATGCGGGAAAAAAGGGTGTATCCATTTTTTCAAACGTCCATTAGGAACTGCTAAAATGTCAGAAATATCGACACTCATGAATATTTATGAGTGTCGAGTAGTTTGTAACAAACTACTAAGCCATTCGAAGTACGTTGACGTCCTGGAGACAATAGTTCACCAATTCTTCTTGGAAAATAAACGTATCGTTCTGGTGTTCGTTGTACCATGTCATGAATTTTTCTCGTTCATCCACTTTCATTTCATCTGCACCATAATAATGGATGTCCGGTAATTTTCCCACAAACGCTTGATTTGCAGCAGTATTAAAAAAGTGTGGAAAATATCCTTTGGTCGCTGGTAAATGAAATACCTTGGATAATTTACTTAAAGCCATTGGCATGAAATTTAAAGAGTCAATAAACGATAAGTGATTCACTTTCATGCTTAAAATTTTTGCTCCGTTCAAGATCGAGGTAGGTTTCAATTCATGTTCTTCCACTAAAGATTTAAGAATAAAATGACCATCATATCCCTTAGAGTTATGTGCCAAAGATACAATAAGTTTGATGTTGGGTCGTGGTTGACGTAAATACGCAAGAAAGGCATTGATCGGATCATCTTGAAAAATATGTTCCCGCTGTCCACAAACTTCACACGGATGATGTATATCTTCATTTTGAACACAGTTGTAACATACTTGTTGGGCCACCAGTAAATTGGGCTTATGAATGAACGTGTCTTCATCGAAGAAAGTATCCTGTGTGGCTTCGATATCATAGAAAACAATCATAGCCTTCTTGGCATGTAACACTGATGGAACTCCAGGTTTTAATTGAGTCGTATCAGGCTTCATGTAGCATTGGTGACTAGACGTAACGTGTTTATGACACACATTACAAAAATAATCAGTACAATCATGTTTTCTTTCCCCTGTATGAACAAACGAATAAATGCGTAGACATTTGGCACACTGTTTTACCATCTTGCATATTGGTTGGCCCTTATGATATGGTACAGTCAGATGATTTGTATAGCATGTTTCACCATAAAATTCACGATTGCATTCTGGGCACTGCTTCTCCGTATTGGTCTTACTGCATGGCGGTTTATGCAAACATTTCTCACACATGGCCGAACAGTTCTTGACGTGTGCAATACGATGATCATATTTTTTGTGGCATGCAGCACAGTAATAGCTGGTAGAAAAAACAGACGTTAATGACGTGATGACGTCATAATGAGAATTGATGCACATTAAATTGATTGGAATCTTGTCTTCGCCACCCGGTTCTTCATACAGAATATCTTCTCCTGAAAAGCTGGTGTATACGGTAAGTTTATAATTTGTCAAGTAACGTTGCAATTGTCGCAATTCTTCCACAGATCCCCCATGCTCTAAATTCACTGATGATCTGGACAAAAGTTCATGTACGGCTGGGAGAACGACACACTTGCGCTGTTTGCGATATTGATCGTAAACTTTTTTATTTGTATCCTTATATTTCTTTAGGCCAATAGCAATCACAATTGCATAAGCCAAACATTTCTTGTCGGTGTTTTTTACTCGTAGAATGCCGTTCTTGCGTTTTAGTTACTCGTCGTTTGATAAAAGACCTCGACGCATTCTTCCAAATCCACGGGGCACATCCACATGATGAAAATGGACAATGAACGGTTCGTTCATGAGAAAACTATCGTTACTTTGAAGGATGCGATCAAAGGAAGCCCATAAAGTTTCCAGTGTCAAATTACTTGCACGCCGAAAAGATAAATAAAACGGTTTGTTCTTCTCATCGTGGGATAAAATCGATAATCCAACCATCGATAATTCGTCGACATTTTCCAATAAATAATCCAACATCTGTTGAAAGGAGGCCTGAACCCATTCAACAATATCGGTGCCACTGGCCGGAGCATTAATTTGAATTTCCAGCATTCGTCCTTCAAGATTAAAACGCCGATAATGTCTATTGATTTCTCGCAAGACAGTAAAGCCAGAAGTAGCCATATTCAAATAGGAAAAAAAGGTAAGGTAAGCAAAAAGGAATAGGCAAAGAAAACAAATATCTAAAATGAGAAGAGAAAAAAAAGCACGAATTAAAATTGAATTCAGAGATCACTAACACGTTTAATGGTATCAAAATGACTACACGATCAATCCTAAAAGAATTATCATATCTCAAATAGTTCTACTACTGAAACGTTTTATTGTCGTCAAACCCGGGACCAACATCAACATGTAAATGACCTAAGTTTCTGTAGTGATAAAAAGAATGAATGAAATTGTTTTTCTAAGCGTGCTAAGAGAATCATTGTAGTAAGCATTTTTCCTCTGACACTGAACTTTAAAACGTATGACGAACATGAAACGAAAACAAAAATCTCATGCGCTTGCTTTTTTCAAGCGGTTAGACAAGGAATACTCGAATTCGATTGTCGGCGGGAGATCAGATCCCACATTAAACTGCAAGTCCACGTCTCACGTTGTAGGGAACAAATTCGTGCGTAGTTTCTTTGTTTACGTTAATGGTAACTTTCAGAAACTGAGCTAAGTGGTTAGCGTTACGCACCTCTGGCCCAGGTTCAACACCCAGTATGCGCTCAGATTCAACATTAAGCTGTATTCCTAGCATTAACGCTGAAGGGACGCTAAACCAAAATCAACAAATTTATCGTGCTTACTTCTAATGTGTGGGATGTGGCCCGGGTTCAACACCCAGTATGCGCTCAGATTCAACATTAAGCTGTATTCCTAGCCCCACTACTGAAGGGACGCTAAACCAAAATCCACAAATTTCTAGTGCCTACTTCTAATGTGTGGGATCCCCGGTCAAGTAAGTAAGGGTTATTCTTCCATTTGCTAAATATTTCATGCTAAAATAAAAAACAGTGATAACAATGTTATCCTCATGCAAAAGCACTCCATTAATGTTAAGAAAACGCGGTCGATACTTACCTCAAATTCAAGGAACGGAGTAAAGTCACGCTGTCACTAGAGGTACACCTACGTTCATTCAAGATCTTCGTGGAAGTAGGATTTGAAAATGAAATTAAGAATTTTATTTAGGTCTGAAACGGTTCAACTATAAAGTGACAACACTATCAGCCAATCAGAAACGAGGAAAATGAATAAATGACATCACGGAGAACCAATGAAAACACAGCTTTCATCATGTATCATGAGCCGAAACGTGATGTAAGAAGCAATCTGATTGGTTGTGACATTATTCATGTTTTTTCTCCTTACACATCAATCGTTACGACATCTAGTATCGCAATTTTGATCATGACATCATACCGTTGACTCGTTAGTTTAATACGACATTCAAATTAACACATCTAAAAATGTGATTCATTTTCCTTAAACTTGATTGAAAAAATGTAACACTCATCGATATGTTATGAAACTGTCTTTGACATAAATGTAAAGTTGAGCATTAAAAGTCCGTCAGCTGAGAAAAATGCTGATGTAGTATAAGCAGATTCTGCAATTTCACAATAACAAGCTTCTATGCGTAACAACGAGCAGAAATATGTAGTAATGTAACATAATCTGTTCATGTTCTTTTTCATACGCAAAACTGCTCGCACTGAAGTTGGCATGGTGGCTCAGCTTTTTTTTTCAGATGTGTGAGGTCTCTGCTTCAATCCACAATGAAGTAAGTTCATGTTTCCTCCTATCATTTCTCATCATCGTTTCAAGGGGACGTTAACATTTCCTGAAACTAGCACCAAGAATCAAACTCGGGACCATTGCATAGTAATCAACACACGTGTACGATGGCTCAGCGCTTGTCTCTACTGTATGAGGTCCCTGCTTCAATCCTCAGTCAAGTAAGTTCATGTTTCGTCCTATCATTTCTCACCGTTTTCGCGGGGACGTTAAATTCAACATTTCCAAGAATCAAACTCGGGACGCTTCCAAGGTATCCATGTTCACTCCTAAAGCGGAACAAAATGCCCCCTAAAAGGGAACGAGGTGGACCACTGTATCCATGTTCACCCCTAAAGCTGAACAAAATGGCCCCTAAAAGGGAACGAGGTGGACCACTGTATCCATGTTCACCCCTAAAGCTGAACAAAATGGCCCCTAAAAGGGAACGAGGTGGACCACCCAAATTTGTAGTAATATATATTAGGGTCCAGTACTATGATACCAAATGTTTTAAATTTGGCAATTTCTAAAACTTAAGGGGGGGGGCAAGGTACCATTCCCAAAAATTTCAAGGGGTGCACAAATGTACTTATGTTTCATAATAGGGATGGACCCCTATACATGACCATATAACCATATAAGGTAATAGGACCTCATCCAAGGAAATAAATTAGGTCAAAACCAAACACGTGGTACAACGTATTGCTTACGTTTATATTTTGGCAATTTTATACATCTAAAAGGGGAACGAAATAGACCACCCAAATTTATAGTGATCTATATTAGGGTTCTATACTACTATACCAAATGTTTAAATTGGGCAATTTCCAAAATTTAAGGGGTGGGCCAAGGCACCCCTGCCAAATTTTAAAGGGTGCACAAATGTACCTATGTCTTACAATAAGAAATAAACACCTGTATACACGCATATAACTATATAAGGTAATAGAACCTCATCCAAGGGAATAAAATGAACCAAAAACCAAACATGTGGTTGTACTAAAATTTGGCAATTTTGTACCCCTAAAAGGGTACGAAGTGGACCACCCAAATTTATAGTAATACATACTAGGGTTCTATACTATTATACCAAATGTTTAAATTGGGCAATTTCCAAAATTTAAGGGGTGGGCCAAGGAACACCTCCCAAATTTTTTCAAGGGGTGCACCAATATACCCATGTCTTATGAAAGGTAATGAACCCCTGTATATGCCCATATAACCATATAGGGTAATAATACCTCATCAAAGGGGATAAATTAGGTCAAAAACCTCCGAAATTTAAATTTTTGGCAATTTTTTTACCCCTGAAAGGAAACGACATAGACCCCCAATACTAATAGAGGTACATACTATGGTCCTAGGCTACCACACCAAACTTTTAGATTTGGCAATTTCCAAAATTTAAGGGGGGTCCTATGTACCCCTGCCAAATTCTAGAGGGGGGTGGTCCTAAGTACCCCTAGGTCATTGACCCGAGCCAGGGACCATGGGTCCTGGGGGTGGTCCTATGTACCCCTGCCAAAATTTAGGGGGTGGGCCATGGTACCCCTAGGTCATTGACCCCGGCCAGGGACCATGGGTCCTGAGGCAGGGACCCAGGGACCAAAAAGTGTCCTCAGGTGCCGCGATTACTACTATGGGTTTCTGAAGCTTTTGCCTTGGGTCCCTTCTATTCCCTATTAAACATGAAGTTGTTGGACGGAGTTAATAACATTCGAAAGGTCTTGGTCCCTTGAGCATAGTGGTGATATCAGAAATCTAAGCCGGATCCCGAATACATAAAGATAGGTCCTGAAATTTTGGGCTCGCGTTCATTCTATTCGACTAAAAAACCGTGGGATCCTTGGGCGCGGGTGGTGCCGATGGAAAGGTCTGGATTTCATTAGCACATTGGTGATGTCAGAAATGGAACCCGAAGCCCGAAAAATGAGGTTCCGAAATTTTGGATTCGGGTCAATTCTATTTGCCTATTAAGCATGGAGTTGTTGGACGAGGGTAGTAGCGTTGGAAAGGTTTTGGTCCCTTGAACACAGTTGTGACGTCAGAAATCGGACCCTGGCCTCGAAGTCTCAGAAGTGGGATCTAGAAGTGTTGGACCCAGGTCTCTTCTATTCCTCATTTAAACATGGAGTTGTTGGACATGGGTGGTGGCTTTGGAAAGGTCCTAGACGTCTGGATACAGTGTAACATCAGAAATTGGGCCCTAGTCTCAAAGCTTCAGAAGTGGGGTTCCCGAAATTTTGGATTTGGGTCCATTCTATTTGCCTATTAAACGTGGAGTTGTTGGACGAGAATGGATCTGGATCTTCTGAGTATTGCGGTGGTGTCAGAAACCGGGGATCGGGCCCTGAAACCTCAGAAATGGGGCCCCGAAGTTTTTGGCTTGGGTTCTTTTTATTTGCCTATTAAACATGGAATTGTAGGATGAAAGTGGTGGCGTTGGAAGTCTTTGTCCTTTGAACACAACGTTGATGAGAAATTGGTTCCGGGCCCCAATTTTTTTTATTTATGTCGTAAACCTTTTGTCTAATTTGATCTCAATACCTGATTGTGCAAGATAAAAGCATATTAATAGCTGAATTGACGGGTTTATCTCTCGCAATCAAGTATTGAGATTGAGCCATTGCAAAAGTTTACAACACAACCCAAACTTCGGGACCCGTACCTAATTTCTGACATCACCGGACTGCTCAAGGGGCCAAGACCTTTCCAACGCCACCACCTGCCTCCAAAAACGCATTGTTTAATAGCCGAATGTAAGAAACTCGAAAGCAATATTTCGGTACCTCATTTCCGGAACCTTGAATCCAGGGTCCAATTTCTGACATTTCCTCTGACAGATGATCCGAACCTTTCCAACGCCATCACTCTCATATAACAATTCATGTTTAATAGGCGTATAGAAGGGGCTCATGCCCAAATCATCGGGACCCCATTTCTGGGACCTCATGGTGGGAGCCCGGTTCCTGACCACCACTGTGCTTAGGGGAACCGGATCTTTCCAACGTCACCATCTGCATGCAATAACTCCATGCTTAAAAGAAAAATAGAATGAAGCCGAGCTCAAAATTTCGGGACACCATTTTTGGTCCTTTGAGACAAGGGCCTAATTTCTGACATTACCACTGTGCTCAGACGACCCGGACTTCAACTTAAACCACCCATGTTTAATAGGCGTATAAAAAGAGTCCGTGCCCAAAACTTCGGGACCCCATTTTTCTGGAGCCTCATAGCTGGAGCCCGGTTTCTGTTATCACCACTGTGCTCAGGAGACCCGGACTTTTCCAACGCCACCATCTGCATTTACTAACTCCATGTATAACACGGCTTCCCTATTGTAGGAGGATTTTAATGGAATTTTCTAAAGGCTCTTTACAACTAATTACAACGTTTCAAACTATCCATAAGAAATAAAATTTTAATACATTAGAAACTATGTTCTTTTAAAATGTTAAAAATGGGTGAAAGCATTGATTTCCAGTTATAATTGTAAACTTTCATAATTTTATTCTCTATTTGAATAGTATTTTAATTTCGAATCTTTTACAGTAAAAAATATTTTGTGAAATGTAACGGAATACATACGGATATATAATGTGTGTATATTTTGTATGTATGTAGATAGGTAAAAATATCACACAATTAGATACATACGCAGAAAAAATACCATGGAGAAATGATTCCAATAAAAACATTGGAAGCAGTTCGTATGTCAATTGAATTTTTAAAAATCACTGGTAGTGATCAGTCTTTGGAAAAGACAAAATCGTTGGTTAAGCTCTGACCTCCTAAGCCCCTATTTTACAACTTCTTCAAGTTCGAAAATATTATTATTCTTGTTTACTTTCATTTTTAATATTTTCGCGCAAACAACAGCTTGCATGTTCTCTTCACTCCTCTACTTTTTATACCTTCATTCTCACCATCGCGATTAACCCGATTGGGTAGAAAGACGTGATTAACTGAGCAAATTCATCAACATCAAAACACATTTCAGATTCTGACTGTTTGATTTTGAAAATGCTCCTGCGTAATCTATAAGACATATCTGCACCTTGATATCAAATCGTCATTAACAAATCATATATAACAACTTTCTTTAATAACTGAAAAACTTGTGACTATTATTGAAACGTTTGAGTTGCGAGCGAAGCTCGCAAGAAAATTTTTAATAAATCCATTTCTTTGCTAACCGACACTATTGATTTAATAGGGCGCCAGAACTTTTATGGGGCGCCGCGTCGTTTATTCATTTTCAACACTTTTCCTTTCTTCTTGCTCATTCGGCGCCCCCTTGTTACCAGCGCCCGGGGCGAACGCCCCGCTGGCCCCCCTCTAGCTACGGCTTTGTTCGTGACGATGGCTGCATAGACAAAGCATGAAATGCGGCGTGTGTTAAAAAATCTTTAAATTTCTCAACCATCATTTTAAGTGTTGTCGAATTAGTATTGGAAATATGAATCATGATTAATGCAATTGTTTTGACATGAAACCTTCATGGAATTAGTGAATGTATGTATAAGTAAAGGATATTATTCAAAGTAGTACAAGTCCACGCCATGAATCAAGGAATTGATGCAATCGCAAATTTGATTATTGTGAAAGCTGAGCGGCAATAACCAAGGATGGAGCCAGAGATGATTATTGGAGAGAGGACACGAATTTGAAAGGAATGTCTTCACAGGAAATAACTACAAGGTCCCCCCCACTAAAATTTCATCAATCCGTAGTTCGGTGAAGTGAAGTGATAATAGTGAATTAACGTATGTTAGATGGTCATGCACCAGAAAGCCGGCAATTCATAGGCAAAAATCTATTATTTCTATCAAAAAAATTTATTCCTCGTTATTTTTTTATTTTTTTTATTGGAATCAGCAATGGGCTAAGGTATTGAAAATTTACAAAGAAATTTAGTAACAGAAATTTATTGAGAAAGGGTATAAGTAAGTAATTTCATATGTGAATTATTTTTAATCAAATAAATTCCATTACATATATTTGTTTGTTTCCTATTGTTGTTTCAGCATGTATCACTACCGTATGGATTACTACCAACGTTGTGGGTATTACATTCAGGTACTTGTGTTCACTCTGTAAGTGTTAACGAGCGTGCCAAAGACGGTGGGTACGCGCAAGTGCAACCTCAATCAGACTCCATGTTGGTTCGTGATCCAATTAGAGGTTTGTTTCCCCTTTTATTTTGGCCATTACTAATAGCGGAGTGAAATGCTTGTTCCCTCTAACCACTAAAACCACCATAAGAAAGGCGTACCGGACAAGACACGAACCCAAACGGGTTATAAAAATGTCTTCCCAAACAGGGACAGGCAGGATACCAAACCTTTCCGGTTATAAAAATGGCGCACCAAACAGGCACAGAACTGCACCGTTAAAGCAAAAGTAGTGATTCATGTTTAGAAACGTAAAGGTAAGTTTCTGACTCGTGTTTAGAATTTTTATATAGTTGTGCAAAATGGATGAAAGTAATGTCAAGTTATTGTTGGATGCAATTAATGCAAATAAAGCTGAAATGCAAACTTTGCACGAGTCATTACAAGCTAAAATTGTTGCTTCTAACAAAGAAATGCAAAATTTACGTGAATCTTTAGAAAATAAAATAGCTGAAGTCAGCGAAGAAACTAATAATGTACGTGAATGTTTAGAAAGCAAAATAGAAGAGGTGAGTGAACAAAGTAATAATGTACGTGAATCCTTAGAAAGCAAAATTGAAAAGATTAACGAATCTTTGGAAAATAAATTGTGGAAGTTAGTGAAATAACCAAAAAGCAGATTGATGATAAACTTGAGGTGCAATTAGAAATAATAAGAAAAGAATGCGTAGGTAGATACGAACAAATATCTAAAGAAATAGAGGAGAAATGCGAGAAGGTAAATGATAAATGTGAGAAAATATGGGGGAAAACCGTTCAGAATTGCCAAGAACTTGAAAATATCATGGTTGATTTGGGTAAATGTGAAGAAATAGGGGACCGAGCAATAGAAAAAATCGAATCGATCGAGGGGTCTGTAAATAATATTGAAAGTAATTTAGAAAATAAAGAAAAGATGCTAGTGGGATTAAGAGATACGACTCATTAATTAGAAAGAAATGTCACAATATTGCACCGTAGGGTCGATACTTTGTCACAGAACACTATCCCTCCCGGTATTGATGTAATCAATATGAATCAAAACATTGCTTTAATAAGCGATAGGTTGTTAGGTTTAGAAATAAAAGTAGATGAAACTCAAACGAAGTTAACCTCATTAGCTGAGAGCGCTAGCAGAGAGGAGAGTGAACGTAATTGGCATAGATTAAGTATATTGGGTGACGATAGGAGTAGCCATAAGTTAAAATACAGCAGTAAGGAAGAAACTAGTAGTTCTAACCAAACAGATTCTAGTTCTTCGACAGCAGGCGAGACAACAAAAGTAAAGAAGCGAATTAAAGTAAGAAAGTCAGACAGGGGTGACGTAAAAAGGGCTAAACGACGAATATTGCGTCATGGTGACATTGAAATGTTTCCGAAGTTTTCAGGTTTAGAAGATGATGAGTCACCATCCTCGTTTTTAAAGCATTTTAAGATTGCAGCGCACGCTGTAGATGTACCTGAATATCAATATTTAGATGTACTAGGGTTTGTTTTTACCGGTAATGCTCGCGAGTGGTACAAGTCAAAATTAGGTACATTTCGTTCATTTGAAGATTTCACTAAAGAATTTAAAGCTCAATTTGCTTCTGAACAAGTTATTGCAAGTAAATTATCGGTGTTGCAATCGCAAGCGTTTAACCCAAAAACTGATGGTACCGTTACTGATTTTGTTCACAAAAGATTCAACAAGATACGTGGTTTGTCATCTGATATACCGGAAGCTATCAATGTGGACACGATTAAACAGCTGATACCTATTTCTTACCGACGACAGTTAGCATTGTTCCCAAATTTAGATTTCAATTCATTTTTAACTGCCATACAAAATCTTGAAGCACCGTATTATGACAGTAGAAATATTAATGATAGGAACAATTTTCATGGTAGAACTGTACGAGTTAATCAGGTAGATGAAGTGCAAGGCAATTATGAGAAGTTCAATAAAAAGGGAAATTATAAAAAGGGTAATGAAACCGTGAAAATTCAGGTAAAGGTAACTTTAAAGGACCAAAAGGAAGGGAAGTCCGAACAAAAAAGGTTTTACTGGAACAAAGGTAAGAATAATCATGCAAGAAATAATGATCGCAATGAGGGCCAAGGTAATAATCGCAGTAATTATGAAGATGATCAGGTTTGTGAAAACTCGAATCAAAACGAAAGAGTTAATTTTGTAAGCGGTAATTATGATAGTGTGAACCGAGCACAGTCATTGCCTACATATGCTCAATCTGCACCACAATTTCCATATTATAGTCCAAGAGTTATGTTCCCACAAAACAAAGATCAGAATTTAGACTAAAAATATTCTCCAACGCGAGTGCGGTTGGCAGAGTTGGTAATGTAAATGATAATTTTGGTACTGAAGCTCGAAATGCACTCAAAAATGATTCGCAATGCGAGCTTGTTGTGATTGGGAAAAATGTAGTTAATGATGTAAGCTGAGACATCGATTCATCTGAAAGTAGCGATGAAGAACAAAAATTTAATAGTCAATCTAGGTCAGCTGAGATAAAGGTACAGATTTTAAATCAACCAATAGTAGCCTTGTGTGATTCTGGAGCATCAGTTAGTCTTTTGTCTTTAGAGACATGCAAACGAGTAGCGTCAATCATATCCCGCCCCCACTTGCGACCAGCTCCACATATTTTGTTGGTGGATTTTTCAGATAAGAAAAAGAAACAGGTGCAAGGTGAAACAATATTGTGTATTGAAATAGGGAAAGTTAGTTTTGACGTACGTGTGCTAATTGTCTCTGACTTGAATACTGAATGCTTATTGGGTAGAAATTTTTTTACTCAATCCAAGGCGAAGATAGATTTTGGTGATAATTCTATTACGGTTGAAAAAGAAGGGGAAATCGTTAACGTAAGGTGGTCAAGTTGACAATACCAAAGTTACAAAAATCTTGATTAAAGGTGATGTACAGAAAAAGGTAAATTTTGTGTCTCGAGTTGGTAATGAAACTCATATGAATGTTGTTAGCGACAGTGATGATGAAATGGAAATTTTATATGAGATTGGAAAAGTTAATGCAGAATGTCCCATAGTAAATAATTTGGTAAACGAAAGGTGTAAATTAGAAAAAAAATGGGTTAATCATGTTGTTCTTTCTGACCAAGCTTACGATAAAATTCGAAATTCTTGTAGTAATAAAAAGGAAATGAAAGTGCTAAATTTAGAAATTGTCAATGAAGAGAAATTTTTGTTTGATTACTGTTCACAACAAATTTCAGAGATTGATTGTTAAATCGAAAAATCGCATTGTAAGTCGTTAGATAGAATTGCAGACTGTAATACATTTGATAGTAAAACAGATAGTGAATTTGTTTTGATTTCAGAAATACGGGAAAAGGTTAAGGAAGCACAATTGTCTGATTTCGAGAAAGAAAAATTGTTCAAATTGTTGTTAAAACAGGAAAATTTTTAAAAATATTCCCGGACGTTGTTCCAAATTTGAGTATGAAATTGAGGTAGACACTGACCAACCGTTAGTTAAAAGGTGATATACGTTACCATATAAATTTGAAGAACATATTGATTCACAAATTGATGAGTGATTACAATGTGGTGTAATAGAACCTTGTGTATCAATCCATTCACATCCAATTTTCTGCGTGCCAAAGAAAAATACTAGTAAGATGCGTGTAGTAGTAGATTTGACAGTTTTGAACACGCATGTAAAAATAAAATAATTAAAGGTGAACAAAATTGATGATTTGTTGTTAAAGTTTTAGGGTTCAAAGTATGTATCGAATATTGATTTAGTAGGAAGTTATACACAAGTTCCAATTTCTGAAAATTGTAGAGATTACACAGCATTCTCATGGAAGGGTAAGATGTATAGATTTGCATCTATCCCTTTTGGATACGCAAATGGAGGCGTAGGATTAATGGCTTGTCTTTTGGTTGTGTTAGGCCATGCATTATTTGATAAATTAGTTATGTATATTGATGATATTTCTGAACCGTTTTCTTTTGATGAACAGTTAGAAATTTTGAATTTGTTGTTTACGAAATTAGAAGAAGCTAATATGACTATAAATTTAAAGAAATCCTCATTTTGCAATACGAGTTTTCTATTTCTTGGTTTCGTAGTCACACCTGAAGGCGTGAAAAAGGATCCATCATATGTAGAAACAATTCGAACATTACCTCGTCCCAAAAATGTAAAGGAACTTAAGCGAGTGTTAGGTTTGTTTGAGTGGTGTTCTAAATTCGTATATCATTTCGCTCATCTAGCTAATCTGTTGTTTGAACTTCTGAAAAAGAATAAAAAGTGGATTTGGACTAATGAATGTGAGGAAAGTTTTGTTAAGTTGAAAGAATCTTTAGCTGAAGAAGTGTTGTTAAATCATCCGTTGTTAGATCACGATTTTTGTTTAGTGACGGACAGTTCTTTGGTAGCAGTTGGAAGTATATTATTTCAAGAAGTTGATGGTGAAAAACACATACTTGGTTTTTACAGTAAGACTCTGAATAGTGCACAGCGAAATTTCACTATCACAGAATTAGAGGCGTATGCAATTGTTACAGCAATACGTAAATGGGGACATTTATTATATGGCCATCACGTGAAAGTTTACACAGATCATAACTCACTAGTGTTTTTAAATAAAATTCGCTATTGGAGCTCTCGTTTGGCTCGGTGGAGTCTCGAACTACAGGGATTTAATTTAGAAATAAAGCACATTTCGGGGAATGAGAATGTTGCCAGTTATGCATTGTCTAGAATAGTTTCGGTCCCTCCTAGTGAAATTTTGGACATAAACAATATAGAAGTCCTCCGTTCATTCTTCAGAAATCTCACACCAGGAGAGCTAACCGAAAAACAAAAAGAGCATCCTGAATACAGTAAAATTATTAAATTTTTAGAGAAACCGAACGATCCTTACAGTAACATGCAAAATAGAAATGTGGAGAAATTCTACAAATTGGAAAACGGAATCTTGTTGTATAAGAACTTTCATTTCCCTAATAGTTGGAGAATTTATATTCCACCATCTTTAGTAAATCTGGTAATTGAAGAAATGCATAACAACCGTGGACATTTCGGATGTGAAAGAACAGTAAGCTTCATCAGTGAAATCTGTTATTGGAAATCTATGCGGCGAGACGTGATGAACTATATTAATGACTGTCTCGAGTGTAAACGAGCTAAAGTTTATACTCGACCCCCAGCTAGACCTTTAGAAACCATACAAGTGAAAGGCCCTAGGAGACTGATTTCAATAGATATCATCGGACCTCTCTTGCCATCTCCTTCAAAATGTAAGTTTATACTTTCAGTTTTGGACGTTTTTACTCGCTACCTTGTTCTTTATCCTATCCGGAACGCTACTACGAAGTGTGTAGTTAAATGTTTGGAATCATTGTATTTTGTGCACTTAGGAATGCCTTCAGCTATATTGGCGGATAATGGTAGTTGTTTTATTTCTAAAAACTTCAAGCAGAAAATGGAAGAATATGGTGTTAAAATATTTTATTCCACGCCGTACCATCCACCCTCGAACGCAGTCGAGAGAATCTATTGGGAAACGAACGGTTATTTAGACTGTTTTGTAAAGATGATCATGGTTCTTGGGAGAAATTTATACCGCAAGTTGTTGTGTTGTTGAATTATTCTGTCAAGTAGTCTTGACGCGAGTCCAGCTAGTTTACATTTGAACATTCAGGCTGAAAAACCTATCTTCGAACATTTTGGCATTTTTACGGATGATACAAGTGAAAATGATAATGAAAGTTGGGACAATAAATTGGTAATGGCAGATTTTAAAAGAAAAGAAGTTATTCGAAAGCGAAATGAGAGGTACAACTCAAAACTGGAGAGTAAACACAAAATACAGGTGAATGATTTGGTTTTTTGAAACAGACAAACTTAAGTTCCGCAATAGACAAGAAAATCACAAAATTCTTTAATGTGCTTAAGGGACCCTATCTTTGTGTTAATAAACCATCAAATTCAGAAAAGGTGTTCGAATTGTTAGATCCTTTAACTGGCAAATCAAATGGATCGCATTCCGTAGATCGACTTAAGGTGTGGAAACCTACGAAACAAACTCGAAAGATTTGGTTAGATTTAGCTGTAAAACATAGTTCTGAAAAATATCATGACGTAATTTCAAATGAATTCAAAAATTCTGAATTAGAAAGTAGTGTTGAAACTGTTCTTTGTAACGCACTAACTACAGTTCCGGTATGTTTGTCTCAAAAGGTTCAGTCAAGGAGTAATAATAAACGAATACACAAAATTGGAAAAATTATTGGATATTGATAAATATTTGAATTTTTTGTACTGTAAAAATCTATGCTCATATGATGTATTGGAATTTGCGTTGGTAAATCTACAAAATCCTTATGTGTTATTGAATGAGCGAGTTCAAGGAATGTAAAAAAATATTTGATATGATGTATGCAGGCATCTGTGATCAGCGATGCGATTTCCAGATGGCCGTTGATGTTTTCTTTTCCAAAGAAATGGAAAAACTAGCGAAGATATATGCAAAGTCATTGAGATGAGATTCCCCCCCTATAAATTTTCGGTAATGTAATATTTCTTTAAAGCTCGGAGTAAGCAATTTTGGTAAGTCCCATTCTTTATTATTTTAAATTTTTAACCTTGTATTCTATACTCCGGCCTCATCTCGGGATGTGGGTAGGTATCTTCGAAACTTAGCCAGGCAGACCCTGTCGAGTGGTCAGAGAGAATCATAACTGAATTATTACATTGTAAAAATTTAGCTGTGGATCTTAGAGGTGCCGATGAATGTTGTTAAATCTCGACAAAAACATATATTATTGAATGTTATTCTATGCTATGTGAAAATAAAGTTTTTAGTGTGTAATATGTTTTGAAAAATTATTTACTAATAAGAGAATTTCTTTCGTATATTCATGTTACCATATTATTGTATTATATTTGAAGTTAAGTAATAAATTGATATAGTGTTGTTTAAATGCTGTATTTTAAATGTTTGAATAACGAAAATAATACGTTATTGAAAGTTATTCTGAAAGAGTTATAAGTAAGTATATATACGTGTGAAAATGGTTATTTTCCATTTTATACTTCATACCCTTTTAAAGTATTGAAAATTCGATATATTTAGTGTAGTATAATAAGGATGTTTAATGTAAGATGTAACATGAGTCAGATACTTACAAACAAAAAAAGAGAAAAGATTGAAATTTTATGATTCATATGTAACGGTGTACAAACTATATAGGTCATTTGATATGAATGAACATAATATGAAAACTATATATAGGTGATATAAAATGAAAATATTAAAATATTGTGTTATGAGGAAAGATACGATTTTACAAAAAAAGAAAAAAGCCCATTTAAAGTGAATAGCCCATAAAAAATAGCCCATCTATGTTTGTGTAAAGTGTTAGTGAACCATAATAAATCAAATATTAATAGTGCAAGAAAGAAGAGGAATAATAACCGGAAAAATAAATTTTAAGAAGAGGATACAACTCAAAACAGGAGAGTAAACACAAAATACAGGTGAATGATTTGGTTTCTCACCCAAATCTTTAAATTTCTCAACCATCATTTTAAGTGTTGTCGAATTAGTATTGGAAATATGAATCATGATTAATGCAATTGTTTTGACATGAAACTTCAAGATTCCAGGATTCTGATAATCTTCAAAGACGATAATCGTCCCTCCCGCGCGCCATATATATAAGCGTGTGTCCTCACTCCCACTCCATTTTAATTTTTCCCAGTTACTCTTGTCTGAAGTGGAATTAGGCTCCATGTACTATACGTTGACGCAAACTTTATGTTATGGTTTTATCCTTTTTAATGAGTTGGCAATACTGTGTGTGGTGACTTGCAATGCCTGTTCAAGGCACAAAGAAAGATAAAGCAGCAGTAACACTATAAATAACTAGTTCATCTTACTCCAACATTATCGATGCTTATCCGTATCATTTTTAGTATTGTGATTATGTAACTTTGATAGCGAATAAAAATGACGTTTGACAATATGTATATTGTCTATGAAAAGGTGTTATTCAATAATAAGCATAGTTAGTATCTGGCGTAAGAATACGGACGCTTGGTGCAGAAACGCGCGAAGGTGTGCTTCGTGACGATGGCTGCATAGACAAACCATGAAATGCGGCGTGTGTTAAAAAATCTTTAAATTTCTCAACCATTATTTTAAGTGTTGTCGAATTAGTATTGGAAATATGAATCATGATTAATGCAATTGTTTTGACATGAAACTTTCATGGAATTAGTGAATGTATGTATAAGTAAAGGATATTATTCAAAGTAGTACAAGTCCACGCCATAAATCAAGGAATTGATGCAATCGCAAATTTGATTATTGTGAAAGCTGAGCGGCAATAACCAAGGATGGAGCCAGAGATGATTATTGGAGAGAGGACACGAATTTGAAAGGAATGTCTTCACAGGAAATAACTACAAGGTCCCCCCCACTAAAATTTCATCAATCCGTAGTTCGGTGAAGTGAAGTGATAATAGTGAATTAACGTGTGTTAGATGGTCATGCACCAGAAAGCCGGCAATTCATAGGCAAAAATCTATTATTTCTATCAAAAAAATTTATTCCTCGTTATTTTTTTATTTTTTTTATTGGAATCAGCAATGGGCTAAGGTATTGAAAATTTACAAAGAAATTTAGTAACAGAAATTTATTAGAAAAGGTATAAGTAAGTAATTTCATATGTGAATTATTTTTAATCAAATAAATTCCATTACATATATTTGTTTGTTTCCTATTGTTGTTTCAGCATGTATCACTACCGTATGGATTACTACCAACGTTGTGGGTATTACATTCAGGTACTTGTGTTCACTCTGTAAGTGTTAACGAGCGTGCCAAAGACGGTGGGTACGCGCAAGTGCAACCTCAATCAGACTGCATATTGGTTCGTGATCCAATTAGAGGTTTGCTTCCCCTTTTATTTTGGCCATTACCAATAGCGGAGTGAAATGCTTGTTCCCTCTAACCACTAAAACCACCATAAGAAAGGCGTACCGGACAAGACATGAACCCAAACAGGTTATAAAATGTCTTCCCAAACAGGGACAAGCAGGATACCAAATCTTTCCGGTTATATTTTACGATGATGTTTTAAATGCCAGTCATTTGGGTTGTCCAGAAAATCATTTTGGAGGCCTGGCCCCGATGGGCCCACCCGTGGCTACACCTCTGCTTTATGTTATATGCAGCAATGCAACCTCACAAAAATCTATTTGTAACGAAATTTTTGTCAGGACTTTCACATTCCTTTCTAACACCGAGGCTGTATGAAACATGCACTACAAGTTAATGTTGGTTCCGAACTCTAATAATTAAAGTTTATAAGGATAAGAAATAATATCTACTACCAGGCACGCACCCAATTTATTTTGTTGGGAGGGTTCCAAGATTTGGGAGGCCCAATATTACAAGCCACTACGTCTATGTAATATCGAACGGGTATCATTATGCACCCGAAAAAAAGATTGTAAAGTACTTTTATCTATATTTCCAGAAAATAAATTACAGAACTAGGTTGTTTTTATAAGAGAAATAGTACAGATGAAGTATAAGGTCAAATTTTCTTGCTACATCAATAATTTCTCTGCTAAACAAGTTTTATTAAGAAAGTGACTAAAAGAATATGGATTTAGGAAGTTTCGGAATATCGGGACCCGGTTGAATCCCTCCCCCCTTATTCATGACTTCTTTGATGACTATTCTGTGCAGTTCAGCAGAACAAGTCTATGTTTCTACCTAGTCTATGTGTTTAGCTAGTCTTTATCTATTCAGAAATGACTGTAAATTGAGTTACGGCATCCTTAGTATTTTGCTTATCATTATTAATATTTTTTTCTTTTAAAATGTTTATGCTGTATTTTATATATTATGAAACTGTAGTAATTTTGTATGTTAGTACGATTTCAAGTAGCAATCTTTCAAAACGATTAGAAATTTTATTAAAGATGGATGGACCAAGACTCCTGAATATGTTTTACCTTTCTTATGATAAAAATTTAGAAATTATTTTGTGTTTCTTAGAGAGAAAACCATATGAACAACATCTGCCATATATCGTTTGCTTTTTATCTTTTTTTGGAAAACTCGCCTCGCAGATTTCCTTAAAACTAGGAAGTCAATGAATGTACCCGATTGCAATGAAATGAGCTGAGCGAGCTTAAACTACGTAATCATTCCTGGCCATTATGCAATAATAAATGCCATTTTTAATTGTTGACAAAAAATCGCGTGAAAACTTTTTCCCCATGTTAAGTCTATGCAAGCGTTTTTCGGTGATTATTCCTCGATGGTACATCGGATTTTTGATTTCGACCTATGTTATCACTCAACACGACATACTCTATCAGCATGCTAAGTTTGGTTGAGATCGGCCAAACGGTCTAGGAGGAAGCGTTTTTCGGTCATTATTCCTCGATGGTACATTGGATTTTTGATTTCGACCTATGTTGTCACTCAGCACGACATACTCTATCAGCGTGCTAAGTTTGGTTGAGATCGGCCAAACGGTCTAGGAGGAGTTCGCGGACAACCAAACGGCTAACCCGAGTATAAGAGCTTCGCTTCGCTCAGCTCAATTACAGACATCTTACTGTAATACTAACTTAATAGGCCTACTTACTTTACAATTCGAGACTCATATTTGTTAAACTTAATAAATCATTAAAGGCAAAAATTAAATTTGCTTTACTTTAGTTTCGTTAGAAAAGTACATTGGAAGTGTCACTTAACAAAGAAATCACTAAAATAATAATAATAATAATAATAATAAATAATAAATAATAATAATAATAATAAATAAAATAAAAAAATGGATCCCAGGTCAGTATTTGTAATACGGAAGTTCACATCAGTACTAACGGTTTAGAATTCCCTGCTTTTCTAATATTAAAATATGGCAACCCTAATAAAAGAAAAAGTTGTACCCAGGCCTACATATTATTACTTTAATATTGAAACAAATGAATAAAATAAACAGTTTCTATAGTAAGGTCAAGTGTTAATTACTGATACCTTCAGTAATTAACACTTGACAAAATACAGCTTATCTTGTTCATATATAGGTAAGACATTATGATTATTATTATTATTATTATTATTATTATTATTATTATTATTATTATTATTATTATTATTATTATTAGTAGTAGTAGTAGTAGTAGTAGTAGTAGTAGTAGTAGTAGTATGTTTAACTTTACGTTTCAAAAACAACAAAAAAGAAAAAAGGAATCAAAATTCTGCCGCTGTTCATCTCTAACGATTGTTGGACTTTTACATAAGCACATAGCCATGGAAAAGTTAAAAAAAAAAAAAGTTAATATCGATTGTTGCTTTTGCTTTGTTATCATTATTTTTAATTTTAGTTGCTACTCAACGCTGATAGGCTTCTTTCCAGTCAGTACGCTTGTTTCCCTTTGTTTTTTCTACTTTCTACCTTAAAATAAGTGCTGACGGTGGTGTTAACAGTTGACAAACTTACAACAGCAGAAAACTTGTCAAAAACTGTAAAGTTTTAACTCGTGTAATATTATTTAATCCAGAAGCATGAGCAGCAATAAAAAAATTAAGTTACTCATTCAACGAGAGAGGATGAAAAATAATCTTTAAAGTATTATCAGCTAATTTCTAATCACTATATGCATATATTTATGAAGATCTCGCATTTATTATTTACGTTGCTGCTGGTTAACAGTGAAGACGGAAATTTAAACCACTGGCTTCAATATCTATATGGATCCCCGCAACATTTGACGTAAGTGAAATACTATCTTCTATTATTATTATTATTATTATTATTATTATTATTATTATTATTATTATTATTATTATTATTATTATTATTATTGTAAACGTTAAGCTGTTTGCTGTTAATCTTCAACATTTGAAATAGGTGTAAGCTTTAACCATGGTTGATGGTAAAGAAAGGACACTACGTTAAGAAGGCCCATGTGTAATTCATGAACATTATAACAGTCGCTTAATATTTGCTGGAAAACGTTGCATAGGGTAAACTATATAGTGATGGGCACCTTAAGGACCATTTTTTTAGTAATTCTAATACACACCAATTAGTTTTCTATATTTCAAAATTGTGTTTTCACCGACCGATATATTCTACAATGTTTCTACTACAAAACTGTGTATGTTTTATTCCGCTGCAATTCAATTACATTTTTTTAAAAATATAATGTGTCATGATGTGTGTCTATATAGTGATGGGCACCTCAAGGTAATCCATTAACTATAACCAAAAAAATGTTTTAAGTAAGTAGGCCTACAGTTGTTTAGCATACTAGTTACGTTTTATATAACGTGTTTGACATTTTAAAAACTGCATATTAAGTTCATAAATACTCACTTTTTTAAGAACATCGGTAGAAATCAGCAACTGTTCAACAAAGTTGATATTTACTCAGTTGCACTGTCGCTAGTTTCCACAATTTGCAGACACGATTAGAATAATATATGCTGCTGGCATTACAGTCACATTCAGTCTTCAGCTTTGACGTTGGTAGACTTCGAGGACAAGAGATATTTCTTATGAAACTGCAAACTTCATAGACTGCAAGTTGTACATGGTAAGTAAAGCCCCAGAGACTGTTCGCATTGATGGCACAAGACTGTAGATAGTTGAAATTTAGAATGAAGTGTTTGGCCTATTCGTTGATTTCGGTCTGCAACGCTGTACAAACTGACGCTTTTTTCATTTAAAGATCTTCATCCTTTCCAAATAGATGTCGTTTCACTGTTTTACTTGTCGATGGTTTTCCCTATTTATTCTCGCAATTTGGTTTATGGTTCCTTCCTTCACTTGTGATGCCAGCAACTTGATTTTCTTGCTAGCTTCCACTGCAGCTTTCTTTTCGAGCCGTTTTCTTTTCTTCTCTTTTTTCTGATTTTCTTTGGTCTCTTCTTTTCAGCTTTTTCTTTATAAAGCAGCTTCCACTTCTCGTATGTAATTACAAATAGGATTCTCTTACTTTCTTTTTTAGACGTTTGAGGTTAAACCAAACAATATTGAAGTAGTGGATCATCACCTTATTGAACTCTATTCACTACCCACAGCAACACTAGGATTTCTTTCCGAATTTCCTTCACTAGATTTTTTCTTTCCGCTTTCAATTGTATCTTCTACTACGGGTGTTTCATTTGCAGCTTCCTCATTATATTGAGGCTATGTTTGCATTGTTTGTGTGTCCGTGACCATTGGAGAAGTGTGTGTTAATTTGTCATAAATGCGATGTAGAATATGAAAATCTTCACTATTTGTTTCATGGTCTGTCAAGCTGTTAAAACTTTTGAGTTGTTTACATTTCCTAATCCACAACAAATTTGAAAACATTTCGAGGTTTAAAATGCTACCGACACTAGATTGTTCAAAATTGCTGTTTGATTCCCCTGGAGGAAGTCTGGTTTCTCTTTAACCAAGACAGTTAGTGAAATAAATAGAATTAAGATTCCAAGGGTACAAACCACATGCTCTGAAGCCATTTACCAGACTTTCTGACTTTACGCAGCAAACTTCTTTTTAGTAACAACTAAGAATGGGGGGTTCGCAGCGCTAATGCATAATAGCATCTTTCCATCCAACTTTAATTGGGCGGAGAGCACTAACATCAGCGGATTGCAATATTCTGGTTGTATCTGGATACAGGGCAATTAACACAATCTGAAGCTCAGAATATCATTCAGTTAATTCTAAAGTAAGGTGGGTTTTATGTCCATCCACAAAGAGGATTACTGGACATTTGACATTTCTTTTGACTAAATATGGATGGACAATATTAGAAATGTACTCATAAAAAAATCTAAGTTCATCCACCCGAAATCACCACACCCAACACCCCAACCATCGGAAACAGATTGCACTATTTCACTCGGCAGTCTTTTATAGTTCTTATAAAGGAGCATTGGTGGACATGTAACACCATTTGCTCCAAAAGTGAATAAAACTGTAAGAACTTCATTTTCATTACCCATAGATACCTCATAAACATTCCAGGTATCCTTTGGAGCAATAACCCTATGACTTTTTTGGGTAAAGTTGAAAACTTATTTTGTCTACATTATATACTTTTCAAGTATCTTCCAGAATTTAAAACAAATTCTCTGATTTTAAATATGTTTTAATTTCTTGAAACCATTTCCGCATATCACATTCATTCACGTTAGCACTAGCTAGTATAACGCTTTCGGAAGCTGTTTGCGATAATGCCTGCGTAGAAACGACTTATACCACCCTGATCCTAGTAAATTGTTCTTAAAAGGATTAGATCTTTCATGTATACCAAGATACGACTGAACGCTAACTTGAACATCCTCCTTACGCCGAGGAAAACCTTTCTTGTTTAAAGTTAATAGCCACTCAACAGATTCTCTTCATCTTTCGTTAAAACAGGACTCGGGTCAAATGTAGTCTTCTCTTGAGCCTTGAAGTGCCGTTGCAATGTTGACCTAGGTACATTATATGTTTGAGCAGCAGTTTCAATGTTTTGTCCTTTACGAACTGCACTAACAGCGTCCTGAAGCTGTTGCTTACTGAAGATGACTTTCCCCTTGTTGGGCATCGGAGTTTATTTTGAAAAATATATTATAAAGCACGCTTAGTTCCGCGAAATGTGTCAGTTTCACGAAGACAAAAATATTTTGAAAAGCAAAGATTATTATATTCCAAAAAGGTAGTCCAAATTACATATCTGGAATGGGAATTGTTTTGTCTTGATTTTTTCTAGGAATTTTGTCAGGCGAGTTTAAGCTTCGACTACTGTTTCAATTTTCATGTTTTTAACTATCACGGACTAAGCCATAGTTGCCTAAAATTTGACAATTCAATTCCACTGACCAACTAGGCCTAGTTGAAACCTTTTTGAATATGGCCATAAAAGAATGTAGGCGTTTTAGATAGTTTATTTTAGCTAGCTACAGTATAAATAGTATTTAAATGGCACAATTATTGTTGGTACCAAAATCTGAGTTATTTCGGCCCGTTTTATTTAGCCAGTTTGTAAAATATTATGCTACAAGAGGTGCGCGAATTACGTTCATAGTAACGGGCACATGAGATTTTACAGTGATGGGCACTGTGCCCATTACTGTTAAAACTTCACTAAAAGACGAAGGAAAATTATCACCAATACAGTAGAATACGATAAGCAAGTTTCCAATGAAAAATGTTTAAAATGAATTTCTTTTCAATACACAGTAATGGGCATCTAGGGATCATCACTATATAGAAACAAATATTCAATTCAGTAACGGACTCCTTCGTATTAAAAAAGGATGTGCAAAACAACTAATTGTCCCTAATGGCGGTTTAATGTGATCCTTGTGTGAGTTAAAAATAAAAAGTTGCGAAGAATTATATATTAAAAAGGATTAAACCTTAAGAAATGCGCTTATCTGTCTTATCAATTTCTTTAGAATTCGAAGAAAATTTAGTCAATGTTCATGTCATCTCTTCTTATCGCACACTGAGCGTTCGCGCCTACGAGAAGCTTCACCACACTTTGCACGCAGAAAGACGACAAGACTAAGAACAATCGAGAATGATTTTCAGTAAGTTGCCATTAACACAAGGCTTGTTATTAAGGCAAAGGCTACCAGTTTTTAACTTTTTAAAAATCGGATACAAATATAAGCCCTTCTATATAGCTACGTCACATGTATGAAAGTAGCGTATCGATTGTACGATACACTATTCCGCACCACACATTTATACTCCACGGACACCCGTGGAGTCCATATACTATAGTAAATGTAGCTTCATCAGAAAATAAGGTGCAACACAAATCAGATACCTTCTAACCTAAAGACCATTCACAAAATTGTTGACCAGTATCGTGCTCGTTTACCTGTAGTTCTTAATGGAGTGACACATGATACGGGTGAAGTACGTGACGGTGGAGAACACCAACCATACTTGCAGGAGTCAGGCCAGAATTTATTACGATGGAAAGTGTGTTTTCCTGGGGATCTGCTGTGACTCCGCCTGCCATGCAAATCACTGGTTTGTTTTCCGTAAGACGTCGGGGTGTCACATTTGAAGTTTCTCGTAATGGTGAGAGAGATTCACATATAATTGTCGCCTTGGCTTCCGTCTTTGTACGGCGTACACTATACACGACAACAGGGCACTCTTCCTACATTGAGCATACACTAACAGCATGTCGACTTTCTCCGCGTTTGAAAATAGCATCGTCTTGAGCAAATCAAACAAGTCCTACTTCGCAAAGGTCTCAAAACTACTCAGGAGTAGTCATTACAATCTACTACGAAATACCTTCAGCATGGATTATCGTTTGATCTATAGTGCTTGTACTGTTTCTTTCTATTGACGACTTCTCAATAAACGCGCCAATAAATAGCATTGACATTCTCACCATTGGCGCTTTCCTTTACATAGCATTGCAAGGCGTTCTTCCGTTTCAAAAGATTGCATTGTTTGTTTGCAAACCCTCATTCAACTGTAATGTGCTTTTAACTCATTTGGGACCAAATTATTATTTTTCTCATTTCTTTTACTTTAAGAAGTTAATTTAGTTCATTATTGTGTAAGTGTCACGAAAATGTAACATTTTGATTTTTCCTACGCACCAGTTGTGACTAACCTATAAATAAGTCGCTGGTCCTTTCTGATATACTAGAGGCGACATATTCCTAACTAATTGCATCCTATTGCTTTAGTGAAGCAATTCAAATTTTTACGGCTAAGTGCCTCAAGCCATTAAATGATCACGGCTATCGAAGCACGAAGTCTTCATGATTATATATATAATCGTGATAATGGTTTTGAAGTGCATTGGATATCATGGCATCTTTACGTCTTCCTTTCCATAATGGAGCTCCTTTGTGGCTAAGCGGTTAGCGTACGCGCCTTTGGCGTAGGAGACCCGGGTTCGATTCCCGGCGGGAACTCATGTGGTTCGGATTCCACGTTAATCAGTGGGTCCACGTCTCATATAGCCTCGCTGCTGAACGGGACGTCAAACTCAAAATCAACTCCTTTCCATAATGAAGTTAGCCTCTCCAGCGAGGCATACATCATTGAATATATTTGAACAGGTGACCACCAAGTTTGATATAGTTTACAGAAATGTTGCGCCTAAATGTCAGAAGATCCATATTGGACTGAGTTGGTTTCGTAAACATAATCATGTTTACGATCATCATGTTAATAATTCGTGTAAATATCACCCAATACCACTTCTTGCCTCTTATATCAATTCTATTTTTTGATCTAGCAAATCGAGATGGTCAACACCTCCCATATGGTTATTGTAGGATATTATAATGTGAAGCGGCTCAATTCTAATATGTTCATGATGTAGTCGGCTCCACCTCTTCGTTCGCGAAACAGGATGTATGCTTTCAAAATTTGTGCCAATTACAACATGTCGATGGTCATGCCATTTGGCAATGAGAACTTACCTCCCAGTCGAATCTGTATTCATATGAACTCTGTATATATTTACTCAACTCTTTTGAATCAGTCAATGGATACTAAGACACACGATTGCTTTGCAGAGTACCGGTTGCTCTGAATCCATATTCACGAAGATGTATTAGCAGATCTGTGTTTGCGAAGAAATTCTCAAAGTATAGCACACGACTTTTCGGGTCATCTACGACATCTAGTATATTGAGAACCACTCTGGAATGTAAAGAAAACTTTTCTCTATCATTATGTATATTGTCGCTAGCATTCTCCTTTATCTTCATATCATTTCCATAACAGAGATCAAATTTTTATAACAAGTTTTATAATCGCACAACAGAAAATGATGATCATTCTTTTCTTCCACACCATAACGAACTGTTTCCCTCACTATACCTATATTGCACTGTGTCACTATTGAAAATACAATAGAATATCTCTGTAGGTAATTTGTTTACAACATTTTTCTTTCAGTTCGCTCAAGTTTTTGTTAGTTTGTATACCAACTTGGGGAAGCTTTGTGTATGATGCGTACATTTTTCTCCAAATGTGGACATTATTATATACAACTTATTTCTCTACCGTAGCTATGCTAAAGCATAGATATAAATTGCTTTCAATTGAGAAAAGCAAAAAATTGATGTTTTTAAGTGTTGAACAATGAATGATAAGCGTAAGAACGCGAAAAACTCAAGAGCGTCAGTCTATCTATACAGTCGCTTTTATTACTTGGTAGTATATTGCTTTGGACCAGCGTCCTATTTATATGACACTTATGTTTCAACATTTATAGCACTGAAAGTTATAACGAACTAAAATAACTTTTCTCTAGTCTGATTGCCGCATACCTGTTGCTACCTAATCAGGCCCGTATTTATATATTGTGTGTCCCTGTGCTTTAAATAATTAGCCGCCCCCAAACAAAATTTACCGCCTTCTTCCATCGAAAGCGACCTATATTAGAGTTTAATTCACAGTTTTTGGAGTCGCTTAAATGAATACTGACAGTTTCCAATTCAAGGTTATACTCCACTCCCAAGGGAGGGGGCGAGATTTTAAAAGTATTCGAAAACGATAGATGTAAGTGTTGAATTCATAGTTTTCGAAGTCACTGAGTTTAACGGTACCAGTTTTGATGATGTTCAAGTTTATCCTCACCCCTTGGAGGGGAGGTGGGAGAGGATTACTTTTTAAAAATAATCAGATAAGCTAGCTAATTAGTACTGTACTTAGAGCAAATTAAACAAATGAACATATTCTCTCGCGCTTGCGTGGGACCCTTGGAGTTGCTAGTTTTAAATATTACTTTAATGTGATTATTTTAATCCAAAATTTTTGCCGCCCCCTAAATTCTGCCACCCTGTGCTCGAGCACAGAATAGCACTTACCTAAATACGGACGTGTACCTAGTGCATATCAACCAAATGCATTGTTTGCATTAAAAACAGAAGAAATAACGTTTCCCGAACCATACCCAAATAAAGTAACTTACACATGTAAATTTAAGCGTCCGTCTGTCACAGAGGGAAAGGAAAAATGTATCAAAAATTGCAATGCATTAGGACAGGTCTTCAATCGCTCCCTGTAATTAGCAGAACTCGAAAACTTAATTTTTCTTAGGTATAAAAAATAAAATATCAAGTGTCCTATATATAGGATTCTGGCTCCAAATGGGTAAATGAACTACAATTAATAATAGTCCTTGTATACATTTTACGCTATCTTTTCGCGGTGCAAGTTTTAAATGAATTACGTGGAGTATATACTAACATCATATATAAGTGTACTCTGTATAAATTTACACATATTATCAAATAATGTAAGGATTATTCAGAGGAGTGGTCTTCTCACTGGTTTCGCTGGTCGATCCTCAATGGAAGAGCATTGAACGCACTAGAGTTGTTTAGATACCATCTCAATAGGTAAATCTTGTCTCCCCATCCTTGCTGCTGACATTCCATGTGAATTAATCTACACTCTTCGGAAGAAGAAGGCATGCGTGGAAATCTACTCAAACATCAATCTTTCGAATAGTTTTCCTGGCAATTACTCGGCATTAAAATGAAAATTTATTTATTTTACGTTTTTTTGCAAGAGAAACATTTATTGAGAAAATAAATTACATTTACACGAAACCACTCACAAACATAATCTTCTGATACAATTTATTAAGCTGAAAATAAAATTGGAAAAACAATTTCCGTAATCATCGTTGGTGTTCACAAAAAATGAAGAGCTTCCAGACCTTTTAAACGTTCCACAATCACATTGCTTCGTGTAGGTATAAACTAACGTTATCAATAACAAGATGTTAGCGAAAATCCACTTCAATTCGCCATTGGTACGAAATGCATCTACGATGTCATTCCACATTCTACATATATCCTCTACCTGTGGAAGAAAGAGAATCTGTTGAGAAACAACCACAACTTTAGCTGTTTAAAACTACTTATCTCTATGCGTGGTTAGGTGAGGGACCTCTGCAATCGATTCCTGCTGAGAGCTCAAATATTCCATTTACACGTTATGTTGTAATCATGAAATTTGCTATTAAAGCTCCAAAATGCATCCCTCAGCATTGCATTGCTGTATTTATCGCACAGAGCACCCCCTTGGTTTGGTGACTCAGCATCCCAGGAGGTGCTCTGTGCGATAAATAAATTCCTCCATAGAGTGAGAATTATACGCGGAATATCATGTTAGTTTATTACATTCTGTAAGTTTAAAATTTTATTTTGCTACATCAACTGGAATAAATATTTTCTCAGCTTCCTGTGTTTGTGTTTGTACTGTTCCAAGCTGACAGACAGACAATTGATTGTTGCTGTTATAATCTCCCATAATGGTCTTCCACCTGCAAGATGTTATATGTTCTCTATATATTTGTGAAATAAATATTGCTATACATTTTGTGATTCTTTTGCACAAGGGATTATTCAGTTCATTTGGACAGGCAACTTCAGCAGAGGACAGCTTGGTACGCATTAACACAAGTGTATCCGAGGAAGCCAAGATTATTTTTCTCCAAAATAGTCTCCCGTCTACAACATAAAGTAATACGTGGATTCAATATTTTAGTAACCCTCTTCATGTTAAAGAAAAACATCAAATGGAAAGTCAATTCTTCAGATACAAAGAAGAAAATATCTTTAGTTCTCTCGTGGTCAGGGGCAGATCCAGAGGGGGCGATCGGGGCGATTGCCCCCCCAGAAGAGGAAACTTTCTTATTTTATACATAAATAAAATCCATCCCAGAGTTTTGAGCTCGTAAAAGTAGCTCGAAGCTGCAGTGTTCAACCCAGCGCCCCCAAGAAGTCCGTCCTGGAACCGCCCCTGCTCATAGTTACATGGTAAGTGTATGTGTCCTCAGTGCTGAAGATTCAAGCTCGATTCCTGGCAGGAGCTCATGTGGTTCACATCCCACTTTAAGCTGTAGGTCTATGTCTCATATGACCTCGATGTTGAAAGAGACTGTAAACTAATGCAACCAACCAAAAATCCCAGATCACAGAAAGGAATTATGTAACCTACCACTTTCTGGTTCAGTGCTTTTCAAGTCACCCCTAGAGATTTCTTAGGGATTCCCGAAGCTTTCGAACTTTGTGTTATTACTACGTAAAAATAAAATAACCCTAAATGTTGTTCGTGAAGATAGAAATAAATTTATTAATGAGAACCGCTATTGTTTACTCACGAGTTCAATATTGTTTAGTTTTGTTAGTTAGTATTGTTTACTGCTAGAATTCACTATGTACAAACTACGGTTTACGGCGGAATTACACAGCAGTTTACCGTTTCTGTTCTTCAATAACAATTATTAGTAAGACGTTGAACAACATTTAATACTAAAAATTATGAAATTATGTAATTTTTATATATATTTTACCATAAACGTTTTCAATTTCTAATGTCTGAAAAAGGTTCGTAGCCACAACATTAAGACAGGGGACCTGATACAATTTTTAACTGACTTACCTTCACCTAACATCCATATATGTATATTAATGAATAACTGAAAGTTTCAGAGGGACTTCAGTCCACCCTGGCGAATCCTTAGATATGGGCCTGCTCTCGAAGACTAGAAAAGCATAGCGACGGTACTTTGCAGCTACCTCGTATCTCAAAAACAAAACACTTCTTTACAGAAGAAAGAAAAGTTTAAGAAATTTGGAGCTTAGTTGAAAGTTTGCAATTTTTCCAATGGAGAAGCTAATTACGATAAGAAATTGACCTCTTCATCAAAAAAGTCGCTGACTTTTAACTAATCTCCAACTTCTTCAAACGTTTGATTTCTTCTTTTGTCAAGTTTGGTTTTTTGCAAAGTATCGCCGTTGACGAATAATGAATAGCTCCATTAACCCTTTGCTTACATTACATCTCCCGCAAAAGGCAGATATAGCAGTTTCTTTCATGACTTGACAGTGGCTACGCGCTAAGATTTACTTAAAACACTGACACTTCACTTTTGTTGATACTTTCTAACGAAATAAAAGAATTATAAAATACAAACCTATCAATATGTTATGGATATTCCTAATACCCAACAGTAGCATTAATAGTTGTCGTTAGCTGCGCTGCCTCACACCAATAGATATGGGCAGCGTGTTGCTAATTTGCAGATTTAAAGTAATTATGCATTTAAAATGCAGTAAACAATGCAATTAAAAAGCAACTTTAAAACTGCGTTGTTTCAATGTAGATATTTTCAAAATAGGACAGTAAGCATAATATTTGTCTACTTACAAGTTAGTTGGTGTACAAACTGAAAACAGAACTTAAATATGTACAACCAGAGGTCTTAATTAAGCACAAGTCTAACCTAAAATGCGAAGTGAGAATTTCTGCCTCTCGAGATGGGATTTTATGACATTTCAGATTGGTATCACTACACTTTGTTCCTCCTTACGATTCTAACGATAGTACTAGTGAGGGAAACGAATGCAATACAAATTGGAAATAGTAAAGAACTTAGAAACCATAAGTAGAAAAAGCTCTTGTCTTTAAGGAGAATGTATTTAAAACATGTCTACTCTGTTCCTATGAGTTATTTTAGCACATAATTTCAATACATTTACATGTTTCGTTGCTCTCGGTGTTTAGGAATTCAAAACACGGCAAAACTTTATGAAAGTAGCCATTACATTCGAGAAAATAACCATAAACAAATTGTCAGCTTCGGTGAAATCTTGTGAACACATAGAACTGGGGACGATAAATAGCATGTTCTTTCAATATCAGTCCACTAACACATCACACAAATCTGTTGAGAAATGAATACTCCCTTTCAAACACGACTACCGGCTATAACTGTATGAAGCTCTTGTGTCGTAATTGATACTAAAGCGAGGCGAAACGAAATCTTAAAGAAAATTTATGATGAAATACCAATAGCAAACAAAGCTGCAAATATAACAGAAAAATATAGAAAACTGCATTTCAGAGTTTGGTTTGAACTACTTGTCTAAGTGCAAAATGAGCGAGAGTGAAATAAGACAGAAGATGAACAATTCGTAATTTTACTTACCACAGAATATTCTTCCTCACAAGCGCACTTTGAACGTCTGAGGGCCTAGAAAATAAAATTTTAAAATATGATAACGTAACGTTGTAAGTGTAGCTAAAAATGTTCCAGAAACATTATGATTATGAACAGAAGTGGCCTGATTTCAACACTTAAAAATTATTCCTATGACCTTAAATAGAAATTAGAAGTTGAAGATTTTGTGATCTGATTCAAGACATTTACGACAGGATTTGATCTCGAAGGTTTTTAACAAGCACTCTCAAAATATCAAACAAAGAGTACGGCACAAAGAAACCCAGGCGAATTTCTAATAATTTTCCTATGAAAGTGGATAACTATATTTCTCAGCCCTATTAATATGAATATAAATAATCATATTTGAATTATGTTAAAATATAGGCATTTTAAAATTTCTAGTGTACAATTATATATTTGGAATTATTTCCAAAATTGATTTCCCACATTACGATGATCCTCTATTGCAAATAATTTTTTTTAACATTTTGTAAGTGACGAAACTGAATATGACTAATTGGGCCGTTAGCTATGCTGAGAAAGTCTAATGAAATTCAGATACTGTTTTCTTGCTTGTATTGACTAGGTTGCTCGACAGATGGCGCTAGATCTACTCAAAACTTGGATATGCTCAGTGCTTTAGCAATTCAATTGGCAGGAGTATAGATAACGTGCACTCGTGTCAAGAACCAACGAAAACTCCCTTGTGACTATGTGGATAACTACGTGCCTTTGGCGTGGAAGATCTGGGTTCGATTTCCGACGGGAACTCATGTTCGGATACCACGTAAAGCTATAGGTTCGCGTCTTATATAGCCTCGCGGGATCCTTAACTTAAATCCAAAATTCAAGAACCAAAGAGTTTGCAGTACATGTCAATTGTAGTTTGTATCGCTATAGTATGATCCTTTATCAGTATGATTCTTCTTGTTTCTTGATACGTTTATTTTTTCAGTAAAGTAATCCCGACCTCTGGTTAGTCGATGATTTTATTTACTTTGGAGACGGCTAGCTTCGTTCTCGCATTAGAGAAATTCAACATATATTAACAAAATAAATTCATTGTATATTGTAACAATGCGAGCTTAACATGGATTCTTAGAAATCATAAAAAAATACGGTACTTTAATTGAGAAGATCACCAGGTATAACTTTATTATAATTTTCTTTTGGTTGAAGAATTACCTTGCTGATTATCTTAGCCGCATGTATAGTTATACAGATTTTTCTCCTGATGAGATTCAATAAATTGAGAAAATTGAAGATCAAAATGTACCTGTTACTTTTGTTAATTTTTGGAAGCTTCCTCTTTTTAATTATCTTATAAACGGAGAATGATCATTAATTCCTCGGAGCAGAACAAGGTAGTAGAACTGTGCCTTATAAAAGACAATCTATTGTTGAAGCGTACTTATGTGAAAGTGTATGGTACACTCCGTGCAGTTATTCCTGATGCATTAAAGTATTCTGTTATAAAATATTTTTACGATGAACTTGTCGGAGCTAGACACAGTGGCCGATCGAAGACGATCGCTAAGTTAGCCTCGTGCTTCACATTGCACAATGTGTTCCAAGAAATAACTGATTATATATGCCGCTGTGGCGTCTGTCAGAGAATAAAAGACAAATTGTCTTTTATACGGTACATATTATTTCGAAAAGGAATCATCCTAACAATTGCTTAAACATTGATATAACTGGGTGTTGCTTACCCAGGAACGAGTTTAAATATTTACTTGTGGTAACGGACCCATATAATTGGTTCGTTATAATCCAACCATTAACAAGTGTTTTTTCTAAGATAATTTTTAACAAGCTCGATAAGATATTTCATATGCATAAAATACTACACGATAGTGCGAGCTACTTTGTTAGCGAATAATTTAAGTATTATCTTTTTAGGCTGGGCATTAAGAATATTTGTACTAGCTCGAACTCACCATCTTGTAACCATACAGAGAGACAAAAGCGTATTATAAAATTAGTTTCGAAAGCTCATCGGGGTAAACATCAGACTAGATGGGATGAATATATATATATAAACACAATATAGTCTTAATTCGAGCGAGAACGCTGAGACGCAGAAGATTCCAGCTGAAATATACTTAGGCGTTAATTACTTAATCCTTTGGAGTCCGTTGGATAAAATTTTCGGTGTCTTAGAAACGACACAAGATAAAGATATGATTAATAATATTGTAAAGACATGGAAAGGCAAAACGGCGTACAATAAGAAACATGTTCCTATAACCTTACCCATTGGTAAACATATTGTTGTGAAGCAAATGTTAAGAGCCTCCATTAATAGAAATGTTATGCCTTGAATGTCTGAACCGTACATTGGTCCATTCCAAATACTGTTTGGTTAAGATCTTTAAAGGATAAAATGTAAAAATTACAAGACACATTATGTTCATGAAGAAATATAATCCACGTAGAAATTGTTGGCATCCTACTGGATATGTTTTTGTTTCATATGGTGTAACCTCGATACATGAGTCGACAACTAAATAGATGGATAGTAGAGTGATTTCAGACTATCAAAGTGCTACAAAGCCCTCCAAGACCTTTAGGATGTAGCTCTCTGGATTCGGCTTGTGCTCTGTGGAATGAGATCCTATCGGCGTAGCTTTTCGGAACTTCATGGGCTCAAAGTGAGTTAACTGATTTTAAAAATCTTTAACTGAACCGACGATGAGTGTGTCTCATTTTAAATGTATGGCTGGTTTATTAGACTGTTTCAAGATTAAATTTTTTTAAACTGTATATTCTTTAAAATGCTTTATGCTTTCGGGCAGGGAAATGGCAGACTTGTTCAAAAAAGTTAAGGAAGCAAAAAGGGACATTCTATACATTTCATACTTCTCCGTGGACATTATGCGATTGAGATGATTTACTGTAGGTGGAAGTTTGTGTTGTCACCTTGAATGTATTACTTAAGTGGTGCTGCCATCTATACGAGATGATGTAATTTATTGCAACCAATACTACTTTGTAGAAATGTTCTGGTAATATAATAGGAAATATCGAAATTTTCTACGTCCGAACGAGTTTCGTGTGGAAGTGATTATATAGTGTTTCAATATTATGAAATGGAATAATAAGGGTTTGTAAGATGAAGCTATATTGGAGAATCAACCTCTGACCGTATGTAGAATTTGTTTCCGTTTGACATTTCCATTCGCCATATGGTCGACTACTGATTGCGTAATGAACTTTATAATTTATTTCGTGTTATATATAGTATGTAGAAATTACTTTGAAGATGCAGATTTACGTTTAAACTTTGGAAATTTTATTAATTTTAGACATTATTTTGCTACTTCTGTGCAACTATTAAAATATATTACCGCTGGGTATTCAAAATTTTACTTTGCTTTTTGGAGTATTACAACATATGAAATTGTTAATTTGACTTTTTATTCACGTTTAGTTCTGTTGTTTTCATATAATAAATTGTTTTATTTTCGAAAAATATGTGTAATTCCAAATCCAGTATTTTCCTATTGCAATAAGCGGCTGATTAATATTTATCTAACCACTACATATGTCCTCTAGTGCTGGTAGCACCTAACGAGAGACTCATTACATTACAATCTCACTAGCACTGTTGGGGTTTTGACTAATCTGTGGGGGTTTTGACCTAGACCCTAAAAATGCACTTTTTGTTTTCACATTTGGATTTGTTTCCGCCTAATTGTGCGAGTGTCAGTGACGAGAATGGAGAACGCTTCCATCAGGACATTTCAGTGATGGAACACAGGTACAGTATAAAGGAAAATGGAGTGAAGCAATGTTAAGTGATTTTTGTTGGATGATAAAAAGGGATACTAACGAAACAGAATACAGGAGACAGGCAAAGAAGAGACGTTATTAAGATTGACATTTATATTAATATGTATTGTATACAGAGGTAATTATTCAAGTCTTGATATGTCATAAATAAAAGAGGCAACTTTTGATTGTAAATGTAATTTTCGTGTTTGGGAACTCAAAAACAATAAAGAAAGTGTATTCATTGACCCATAACATTAAATCATGAAAATTTTCTAGACTTCCCCCCCCCCCCTTAGATGCTTCAGGTTATGGGCGTGTGTTTCGGTTATACTTCGACACCAATGGTGACGTAATATACATAGAATGCAACGTTGCCAGACCTTCCGAGGTGTTGCCTCATGAATAAGAACGTGAGATGCTTGGATATCTCCCCCCCCGTTACGCCGAAACGAGAACCAATCGAAAATTTTAATTATCATTTTCGGATTCAGCACCTCAAAATTAGTTAAGAACGGGTGTTTTTATTTCTATAACAAAAAAAAAAAAAAAAAAAAAATTTAGAACAGTGATAATATAAAACGTTCGCTCTTCAAATCGACGATTATTGTGTGTATTGTACTAATCTGCGAAATAATTACAAGTTGTTAGTGAGAAAATAGTTAGACTAGATCTCACTTAAACCACCTGCTGATAATGTTATGAGAAAGCGTCGTTGCAAAATATACTTTCGAAAGCATAACAGAAACAAAGTCTTGCGCTAAGTGCTACAAACAGACATACTTCGGAACATGGCAAACACACGTGCACAGACTGTTGGTTCAAGTTAGTGTAACATGTTACTTTTGTCTTATTCACATGTAACTTAAATATATTTATTCATAACTGAAAGAAGTAATTCTGCTTTTGTTATTCATTGGGGTCCGCTGGATCCCAGCAGCACATTACCGCCAGCACAGTTAAAAGTTAACTTTGAATCTCTCTTCAAGAATTGCTCATATAAACCACGCAATGTTCTATGCCTCCCTTTCTATTCTTCTTAGTACCTGCATGGAATGTTTTCCCTTTTCTTATTTTTATTGAATCTGGTTGAACAGCAGCAAATGAGCACAAGTGAGTAATTTTTGGAGTAACATAAATCATATAATGTCAGCCTAGAGTGAGGTAATAATGGAAATGACTTCTTAACGTAAATAAATTTATCTCTTTGTTCTGATGTTACTTCATTACAAACGCATTTAATACAGGGGTGCAAATAACTAAAGACACGATTTTAATGTGCAAAAATGTGGTAGGAAAAAAATGAACAAAAGGGGCTGAAAAATCATTCTAAAAGGTGCAAAACAGATGCTAATAGGATATCTTTTTGAAGTGCTATAGTATACAGTTACATGAACATTCTTTATTCATTTCACCAACAAATATTGTTAAAGTCTTGGCTTTAAACATTGTACATAAATTGCAAAATTGTTTTATTTAATCCCAAACTTGTACAACATTCAACATTCTTGTAATAAAATTGTGGTTAAAACCAATTCGGTATTTTAAAAAAGAAAACTTCAATTTAGCAATATTGTGGCTTAAGAAACCGTCACATACTACTGGATCTTCAGAAACTGGTTATACTTGATTATGCACAATATTTCTATATTTTCAAATGTTAGTTTCTATCGCTTGGAAACCAGTCGTACGTACACATCTTGTAAGCACATGGACAGAAAGTTCAGTAGAAATTGCAAAGGTTTTTATGTCCGGATTTTTTTTTTCGCAAATTCAGTTCAAATTTATCCCTAGCAAATCCGTCAAGATTGCGTCTAAATTTATGGAATATTGTGTGTAAACTAGATTGAAAATAAAACATATTGTTTTGTCCAAATGTTTTAAAAAAAGAGAGAAAAGGGAAAATAAACTTGCTGAAGGCTAAAAGAAGTAAGAAAAGGGGAAATTTTATGAATCTAGCAAAAAAGGTGCAACAAAGTGCGTTCATTTCACTTCGTTTTCTGCCCGGAAATACATACTTTGAACTTTGCTTGTTATAACAATTACATTTTTAGAAAAGGCGCTGCACCTTAAAATCCACTCTCTACAAATAACCATTCGCCCACTCGCCCGGGGCGAGTAGTTCATAGGTGTGGGCGCGTCTTTATATAATACCGAAGGTAAGTAAACGATTTCTATTGGGGATTGACCAGTAGTAGCTTTTTTCTTGGGCTAGTAAAATTTTGTTGCTTATTTGCATCCCTGATTTAATAGGAAACTCGTCATACTAAGAATGTACTTTTTGGACAAATTTTCTTTGTTAGGCATACACTCCACATTTTCTGCAGAGGTAACACAAATATGCTATTATAGACACAAAGAATCACTTGATGCTTAGATGTTTCTCTAATTTTAGAACAATATATATATTTTCAAATCTGTTACAGGCCATAACCCTAAATATATATCTGTGCCTCAATAATTACACAGGCACATGAAATACATTATTATTATAATTATAATTATTATTATTATTAACAATCATATAAATATACGTAGACATGGGAATGAAATGTTCTTGACCATGCACCCGACCAATTATATGTTACACCCAGTACTATTTAGCAGTATGATTATTTCAGTGTTTGTTGCGTAAAAAGTACTAAGTACAAAACGTTCTGAACGTTTGAACTTAAAACCTTCTTATAATATTTTGTGGGGAGCAATTTATGCAGAGATTTAAAACACTCAATACTTCGCCAGGAGTATAAAGCGCTTAATAAACTTTGTTTTTTAAAATACTTTACATAAGCAGACGATTTTCAATAGCAATCTTTGTCAAATGATTATGATTAATGATTTTTGGACTTAACACCTTTTACACAGCAAACACAAATTTTGTCGCTTACAATTATTCGTATTCATATTGTGATTATCTTATAATTCTTATAATTTAAAATCAACTAGTAGAGCTCTGCTTGCTTTCTTGGAGGGGCACTCTAATCTAGCCCATAGAGTGTCGATCATTGTACGCAGTCCATGCATATGACCCGCATTAGCATGCAATCAACAAAAATTTATAAGCACAAATTAAACAGATAATAAAACTATTTTTTGAGAGGAAGGAGGGCGTATGACTAAATGTTAAATTAATTCAAGGTAGTGTCATAGGACTAAAACAGTATAATCGAAATGGCGTAGACCTATACTGGCGTCAGAGACAGAGTACGAAAAAGAAAACATATAGGATAAGAAACTATAAAATGGGCTATTCTAACAACCATAAAACTCTAAAAAAAAAAAAAAAAAAAACGCTTATAAAAAGGAATGTGCTTCTTACAGCGTTCCCCAACGATGGTCTTGGAGAGTCGTCCGGACTCAGCGAGTCATCGTCTGACTGGAAATCAAGAACAATCGTACATTAGTAACAGAAACAATGATAAAAAAATTAAATACTAATTTCATAGATTAAACTTATTCTATCTGCATAGGAAAATAATTTCGTATTAACCCTTAGTCGGTAATATCCGTCTCCTAGACGGATGTACGATACTTTTTTCTTCAGAGTTGGTACACATATTGGAGGTATGATCTGATACTTCACCTATGCTTCAGTTGTGGGTTGACTGTGCAATTTTCAGCAGGTGGATGCGTGTCTAGCTCATTGTTGCAAACTTCGAAGTGTATAAAGTTACTTCACCCCGTCTCGCAAGCGGATATTACTGTAAAGGAAATATATTTTATCCGTCTAAGGGACGGATATTACTTTATACTGACAACTATTAATATTTGGTTGTTTCTTTCGTTTCGAAAATTGAATATTTTAAGATGTCAAATAGCAAAGGTATACCACAAAGGAGTAAGGTTATACCACAAATGGCTATAGAACAGTTAGAGATGGCTATAGATCAGAAACTGATTATGATTACGGATCCGATGACTCGTATGTTCCTGAACAAGATCATTTATCCAAAAGTTCATAAAAGCAATCCAGAAATAGATTTTAATGATGCCAATAACATATCTGATAAGGGATACAGCAATGATCAGAGAAGTGATCAGAATAATACGAAAGTACAACAGAAACTGATAGTGTTTATTGCAAAAAAAAAAAAAAAAAAAGTTCAATCAGATAGAGTTGCAAGAAGCCAAATTTGGGTACTAAAACACCTAAGTAAAACGTTAAAAAAAATTGTCATCATGGGCAGGACCCGCGAATTAGTTATAGAATGTTCCAAATCCAGAGGACATCTGGCATTTATTCCTTACTGATGACACTTTGAACGAACCTGTAAACTGCATTAGTGTACAATGGAAGTGATGAAAAGAAAGTTACATAACTCCTTCTCAAGTTATAAGAATACTGATAAAGACTAAAATTGAAGGGGTCATTGGTTTCATGACTTTGTGATCCATTTTCAAGTCGGGGCGTGAGAGCTTGGTATCACCTTTATCAACTGACTGCACTGGACTTCATGCTTTTCATGCAACCATGTCTCAAAAGGTGTGAAGTTTTGGTTTGATGACTCATCTACTCGTGAACGAAGGATTAGAAAGAATCCTCCAGCAGTAGTGTCCAATGTTTTCAATAAGTTCATTTCTAATTGCCAAACGGCATATTCTATTGGGGTGCATATACGTGTTGATAAAACACTACAAGGTATATATTTAGAAATTAATTCTTAGCGGCGAAGCATGTTGCATTGAACTCATGGGTACATTTACAAGTGAACTACGATGTGCTTCTTATCCAGTTTATTAATTTTGTTACGTAGAATCAATTCTCTGGGTGTAACTAAACCTTATTGAAAACTTACTTACACCACTTTGGCTTCAAGCGTCTCAATTGTGCGTGTCCGTCTCTCAGGCGGATGTTACTGTTATAGCTTATTTTTTGGATGTTACCAACTAAGGGTTAAAATTAATTGGTATTATCCTAGATAAAGTATATTAAGCTGGAGCACCAACGTCTTTCATTCACTGTCAAATACTTTCATAGATCACTGTCAAAATAGGATCACTTAAAAGAAAAACAAAACCTTCAGTAGTTGATCTTAACAACAAGTGCGAAGCATCTGAACGATTCCGATTTTAATGTAACAATGTGAGGAAAGTTCAAAATCAAGTTTACAATTAGCAAAATGTCAGGGAAACGGAACAATAGGTGTTATCTAACAGGGGGAACTATAAGAATTCCAGAAATTCAAAACATAAATACAAAATTAATAAATATATATATATATCAGCGACGATTTCCTCACGGAACAACATGTTCCCTGTCTTTTGCGTCTCTGTAAGTAATATTTAAATTATTACAAAACTTGCATTATCAAAGGAAAAACTCCGTTCGCTGCCTTAGTGCAATAAGCTCCATTGTTGCAGTGAAGGATGAGAGGTATGTTTTCTTCCGAATGAAACTAAACAGACACGATCATAGCGAAAAGGCAGAGGAAGCTGTGCCTTTGGACTGTTCCCATATGTGTATTGGGGATAGTGGAATTTAGCGCATCATACAACTCAGTTTGTTTATATATACTTTAGGCAAGAGCTTAAAAGCCTTAGTGGGTGATAATGGGAACTGTCCGAACAGTCATATCTTTTTACTAGTGACATTGTAACTTACTATGTGTCCAACGACGTTGCCATAGTTTTCGTTCCCGTTACACTGTGATTAATGACTTTCTTTCTTCTATATAGAGAAGGGGAAAATGAACAAACATTGACCAACTTGGCTGCATATATGGGTCGTTCCTTTCTATTGAAAACAGGTTGAAAGTGTCAAATAGCAAAGCACTCGGAGATTCCAGACTACTTTTTCTTCCCCAAAACATTTGATAGATCCCATTCCTTATTCATGTGACAGAGAATATCAGCTTTCACTCACTCCTCTATTCTCGCCGAGAGCTGCCGTCCAGTTCTAATTTTGTTGGCAACACCGAATTTCGGAGAAAATATCTGTTTCACTATCACGTAATAGGAGGAGATGGCTAATAATTCGATTTTCTATACCACTCACTAAGGCTTTTAAGCTCTTGCCTAAGGAATAAATCTAATTTGCTAAGGGATAAAGGAATTTGTTAATTCTTTTGTATAATGTTGCATACGACACTGTATCACTTTTTCTGTATAAAAATTGGAAAGGCTTAGATTTTCGTGCTGCTAGATTAACTTGTGGAAATAAAAGAACGGCGAACATGTGAGTGGTATTTCCTTGATGTTCAAGAATTCGGGAATTTCGGTTTACACAGAAATGAACCAGACAATGTATGATAGATCAAAGGGAATTGAGTCCTTGCGATTCACTGGATTTTACGATAATACTGATATTTTAAATGGCAGGCCTACCCCTCACCTTGCAGAACTTAAAGTGAAAACAAAATCTTTCATTAGTCATTTTCTAAACAGTCATCATAATTCTACGAAATAAGAGTGCTCATCAAGCGATAAATTGTTATATGTCATATTTATTTTGTTACTGGAAAGGCGTTTGAAACTCTCAGAATTCAGTGATCATTTTTTAATGTAAATAATGTGTGATGAATAGTCCCAAAACCATCTCTATGCAAATACTGCGTAAAAACATGGGATTACACAAGGAATGACGGTCAAGTAGATTATCAACATTTCTAGAGTACTGTATGCTTCAGAGGCTTGGACATTACGGAAGCTAGATAAGAAGTATTTAGAGAGCTTTGAAATGTAATGTTCAAGGAAAATGAAATAAAATGGACACAAAAAGTAAGAAACGAAGATGTTTTAAAACGGATAGGGGAGAAGAGGACGCTTTAAGCCAGCATCCTTGGTAGGAAGGCCAATAGAAGGAACGATGGAAGGAAACGAGGAATAGGAAGAACACAAGTGATTGATGATTGGAAAAATATAAAAAATATTTGGAATTAAAAGAGGAGGCTGAAGATTGGGAAACGTGTACGAAATATTTCTAGACTCAAATCTAAAAAAGATAAAACCTAAAAGACTCATTAGGCCCAGGACCTATCAAAAATCAGAATACGTAATAATAATAATATGAGATAGTTAAGAATATAGAAAATGTAAATATTTGATTAGTGCCGGAGGTTTTCTTTAGCGAAGCAGGGATTTGGAGATAGAAGACACAGAGAGGGTAGGAAGTCAATCAACAAGAGCAGTTACACTGAATTTGATTGTAAGACATGATTAGAATGTTGCTAAACATTTAGTGAAGAAACTACGTTTGGAAGAACTTCCAATGAAATTCAAACTGACCTAAGTAGCTCTGTAGCAAATGAAATGGTTAACGAAATAAGGCATGGAATTTTCAGTTCTCCTTTTGTTGCAATATTACTGCACAAAATAATAGGCGTAGCAACTTTGAATACTGTCATGGATGGAAAAATGATTTCCGTGGTTCACAGATGTTACTGGAAATCGATCAATCGCTTTATTACTCAAGCATATGTAAAAATAAAATGAAATATTTAACTTTCCTCGATTATGTCATTTAGCGTAGAGAAGATGGATGGTTATGAAAGAATTTGTGAAATGATAATGTGGAAGAAACAGGAATAAACGCATAAACTTGATGTTTTCCATGTTACAGCCATTCTAATATTACCTTGTTGTTGGTAATATGGAAGGGCGTAGTACAATTTCTTACCTGTTCCCCAATCTGCAACAGCAACGCACGTCATATATACAGCAGGGCAAGTATTAATAATTGGGCCTTTTAGAGATATTAAGTTTAAAATATGACACATGAAATTTGTGCTGCCTACAGTTTAGAACCTTAATAAAGATTTTTATTCCTTCTAGGGGCCCCAGCTGGCGTTTAGTGAAGTAGGGCTCAGGTTACATAATAATGAATATATTTTCTTCATAGATGGAGCATCGGCAGCACCTTAAATTATTTTCAGTTGTTTTGCAAATGATATGGTGCGCTCATTCCATGTTTAAATAGCTAAATCAAAGAGACAATGTTCGACACAACTTAACGCGTTGAGAAATAAACATTATTTCTGGGGCCTTGAACAGCAGACACTTACTGAGATGGGTCCAGATGAGGGTTGGCCACAAAGTTCCGGTTCCGGCGGAACCGATTACCGCTTCTTGCAGATCTGTTTGTCAGAACTAGTTCCGTAACCGGTTCCACACCTGGATCGAAAAACCCGGTTCCGGAACCTTGTCATCTAGAACCGGATCCGTTCAGAGCCGAAAACCGGTTCCACTAGGAACCGGTTCTGCCCATCTCTAGTCCAGATCACATTTTCGTTTCATGTAAGAAATTTTTTGTTCTTGGGATATGTTGAACTTATTCTATGCTTTATACATTCATATTCGTATCGCATCGTACGGAATAACTAAATTTTATGATGAAGTGGGTCCCTTCGAAAGGAAGGAAGCTTAGAAAGAGGGGTAGAGTTGAACGTTTGCCCGTTACCTTCTTATATGTATAGGATCTGAAAAAATAACAACGCCAAACTATATACGTCTATTTAGTGGCTTCTTATAGGCCTATATGTTGCGTTTTGGAGAGGCTGCCTGAATTGATCATTGGAATTCAGAGTAGTAACAATACTAAAACTTATTACCTGGTCACTTAAGACATTAAAACAAACATAACTGTAATTATTTTGCTTTTGTAATTATTGATAGTGAAGCTTGGAATTTCTCACAAGTTGTGTATTGTACTTGTAAAAGGCCTTGTAGAGTTAGACCAATAATATTATCAGGTCTTGTTTTGCTATACGTGGCAAAATAATGTAGTTAATTCACCTTGAGAAAGAAGGACGGTGCCTTAGCTGCAAAGCGCACACCTCTGCTGCAAGCAAGTGGTCTGAGTTCGATCTCTGCCATTTAAGTTTCTGATGGACAGCATCGTCTGCGGGTTTTTTTCGAGGTTCTTCTGTTTCCTGGTACCTTTTTTATTTCATTAATTCTTTTGTATCACTTCGTTTCATTAAGAATCCGTCTGATTTAATCTCGAGGGCTTAGCAGTGGAATATTAAATTAAAAATTTAACTTTCATTTCAGTCGCCTTGCAACAAGAAGAGCTGACATTTCTAACAAGGAAGTCAGTGAAAGTTTAAGCGTAAAGAACGTGAAAGTCAGAAACGTTATGAGTATTTCTCACTATCAACCATTTGATAGATCAGCCATTATTTTTCTATTAGTAATCATCAATTTACATGATTGGTTAGCGTTTTGACAAATTTTCACTTGAAACAATACATTTATTACACCACTATATCATACAAAAAATAAATGTTTCATTAAATGTGATTGACGTAGCTACTACCATTGCCTCCATCATATTATAAATGTACTGTATGTATATACTATATGTATATTTCCATTATTTCCTTTCCATTTCAGCAACAGTTGAAACCGAATGTGCTTTGTATCAATTTTTTAATGTAGCAACTTTGGACACTAATATCCGTTGTGAGAAACAGAGTTCCGTCATTGTTAAACTGCTACTGGAATGGGTTTCCTCTCATATTTCACATAATCTGATACAGAATATTTATATAAGCAGGATTTGCCAACACTGCTGGATGCTAAAGATCATTTCAGGGTTATAACTCCACCCCTTTTCAGTAAGATATGACAATATAAACATTTACTACATTTAGATATATGTATACATACAAAAATCGTGAAACAATGTAAACTTGGGAGCTTTAAGCTGGCTCTTGATGAAATTCTGCGTACGCCACTTAAACTAGTTTCATTGTTAGTGCTGAGAAAGAGAATTATTATTGGGAAGGCAGTTTACGATATATTTCCACTCATAGTTTTGGTACAACCCAACACTGAAACAGTGCTGGAAAAACATTTATACACCGGAATGACCACAGCTAAAGAGGTCAGGCAAAAATAGTGATTCTTGTGCTGGAATATTCACCAAGAAAAGAAGCCCGTTTGATGTTATCAGCGAATATGTGGCCTGATGTGCTTCGTCGAATTCATCTACTGGCACGCTAGAAGAATTTACCATCCAATACAATATTACCAACGTTAGCCATGTTATTTGTTGCTAACTTAGCCTGCGCTGCATAAATAAGAGTTAGGTTCACAAACTTTTTCAACGCCACATTGCTGAACGTAAGACAAAGTCTACGATGTACACTCGGTGAGGTCAAAGTGGTAAAACATGTTTGTATTGAACGAGGCTTACCTCACACGTAATGGCAACATTCGGGGAATTACGTTCCGCAGGACCTCTCGCCACGGACGTATCGAGTATTGCCCCCTTGGCCGAAAAAAATTCCAACAAGGAATCATGATTATCACCAGATATCGGTTACGAGGGGAAGTTGGAAGTATATAATAAAAGCGTGCATGAGAATGCTTGCTACTTGCAAGAATATAACATATTCCCAATCCACCCCTCGTTTGTACAGAGCCTGGTGCGGATCCACAATAACAAAGCCTCCAGCTATAGCGCCACATTATACTTCCACTTTTTTCAATAAATGGAGAAGAAATTGTTGATAAGCATTGTTCTCTTCTGTAAAAAGCCCGGATGCCACTACAAAGTCTTCGTCTTTGAACTGTTAAGAATGATGTCTACAACATATCCTGACTGACCTATGGAAAACCTTTAGGGAGGAATAGGATAAAATTGCGATGTTCATCCTACAATGTAATTTGTTGCAATGAAAATTCTGATGTGCATCGATAGCCAAATAATGGTGATAGGCCGATAGTCTCTACTTTTCAACGTTGCCATGGATGCTCTAACTCAAGATCTGAGGAATGAAGCCAACTGGTGAATGATGTTTGTCAAAGGGTAGTGTGCTATGCAATACAAATAGAAGGGAAAAAGTTAAGAAACAGAGTTTTGGAGGAGGCCTAAAAATTAGTAGAAAGAAAACGAAATATGCCGAGATCAACAGAGAAGAGAAGATAATAGAGAAGAGAAGAAAACGGAGAGAGGTAATAAGGCTACTAAAGACTATGTAATTTATTATTGTAAACACTAAGTGGAACATAGATACAAACATAATTTAGAAACACAGTACGTCAGATTATGCAAGATTGACCAAAACTATATATACAATGGAATGGAACTATTTAATTTAGTATAGATATTGACTAACGATACGTTATAGGCCTATAACTTAAAAAACAAGGTGTTTTCCAAACACATTAATAACATCTTAATACGAAATTATACAGTGTTTTGGAATTTGAAGAATACATTGTAATAATTTGTAGAATATACATGTTTTTTGATTAGTTTAGTAATATAATGTAAAGTAAATGGAAGTAGCCAATAAAGAGTATTGTATATGGTAACATTAGTAAATTGCAAGAAATAGTATATACTTTGCAACGTGTATCGTTTGACCTATATGCAATTAAATAATATATGTATTTGTAATTTGTTTTGTTAAATTTCTACTTTTTTAAAGATTGTATTCTTGAGGAAATCTATTGATACTATATAATCTAAAACTAGTAAAGTATTTTATTTTGTTCTATTCTATTCTATACATTTGAAAGTTGGAGGAGTTTGAATTCACTCCTTTTAATCAAAAAGGTTTTTTCTCACGACCCTGTAAAAAAAAAATAATAATATTAAATACGAGTTATATGAAAACTGGAAAGACTTAAGAAAGTTAACATGAAACACACGCACACAATGCGGAAATACATTTCATGTTGAGTCATAGGCCTAAAGCTTGCTTCAATTGCAGTTTATATAATGCTCATGTTATAACTATATTCATATTCAGTGGCGGCAATTGGACGTTAAAAATGGGAGGAGGGGGGCGAGACATGGTCTGAATATTTGTATATGAAAGTTAGTTTTCCTGGTTTTTTCTAACAGTTTGACAAAAGGTTGTATAAGTAATAGGATATCATTTTCAGTTAAAATACCGTACCGGTATATCATATTTCATATTTTATTAAGTAAATTAACAAGAGCAATGCCGTTTGTACTCTTAACAAGCAAGGTGTAAAGAGATTTGATTCCTTGCTCATGAACATCTTAAAATTATGTCTGGAAAATTTGTGATCAGATTTTTTAGTAACAAATTTGCAAATCAAATAAATAGAAAGGATAATATTAATTATACTAATGAATAATTAGGCTTGTTTGGAAAAGTTATATTGAAACTGAAGATTAATGAACAACTTATATTTTTAATTCCACACTTGCCATTAAATGTATGTTATTACGATTAGAAAATGAAAGACAGTAAATACTACAAGCATATGCTGCGACATTTGAAGAAATATGCAATTGCAGTATTAATTGCTTTGAATTGCAATTATAATGCAATTCCTGTAGTCAAGGGTGCCGGTTCCTCTATAAATTTGTGTGGGGGCATTCAGATGGTGAAGGTATATATATGAAGATTTTAAGACAAATTGCATTCAAATTATGCCAAATATTGTATATTTATAAATACAATAGGGGAGGCCACATGAGCTTTCGGGCGCCCGGGCCCCCGGCCTCCCCAGGATCGGCGCCCTTGCCTGTAGCTTTCTTAACTGCACGGGACCACATATAATCAATACATACTGACGCAACGGCAAATATTATATGGCACCAATTTTGTCTATGAACCAGAAATACATACAAAGGCTTTACATTTCCAAATGAAACTATATACAATACAGGGTCACTTCAAAAAAGTGGGGACAACTGTCCCCTCCTTCCCCTTCCTAATCTCCGCCTCTGTTCATATTAGTAGGTAGATTGTGCGTTATTATCTAATAACATACAGTATGTTGCGAGACTGTAATGCAAATACTAAAAAGAAAAAGATAAGTTTTTAAGTTCTTTGAGAAAGCATAGAAAGATAAGGAAACTTTAAGCTAATTCTACAAGATAAATAAAATAACTGTAGAATAACCAAAATTCATATTATAGCTACTTACCAAAATATCTACATCTTCTGCGAACTGGACACTTTGTCTCTCCTGAAATTAATCGATTATCGATCAAATGAAATGAATTAAAATTTTAGTAGAGCACAAATACATCTACACTAAAGTTCTTTATGTCTAAAGTAAGTTTAACAACAGTAGTAACGGAAGTGAAATCAATTTGTTTCACCTCGTTCAGATAATATGTCTGATGAAGACAATAATATATTCTGAGATTAATAATAGTAAGCAGTTGTTTTTGTCGGGTTTTATCTTTAACTTGGACGTACTTCCAAAGCTAGAATGTGAAAGCATTCAGTTTGTTCTAGTTTATTCTGAAGACAAATACATTTTATAACTTAGGTAAATTGCATTGTATAATTTCAACTCATTATAACAATAATTAGAAGTTAAATGCTTCAAAATTCCTTTAGTATGTTCAACACGTTCAACTCAAGAGTTAAATTTCGATTTGAACTACTCACTGAGCAAAAGAATACGTGTATTATGAAAATTATTAACGTCTAAGAGTTTCACCAACTGTCCACTTGGCTCCATTAGACACTACGAATGCACATGTAATGACAGATTATGTATATATATATAGGAGACGATGAAACAATCCTTGAATGCTGATTGGCTACCATAGGCTAATCCCCTTTAATCACAAAATCAGAATATAAAACAGTAACTAAAATCGCTAATTCCATTTCCCCCCTTGTTGACATCATATACATACAGATCTAATTTAAAAATGATCCTTACAAATAACTCTTAAATATAAATACTAAATAAATAATATGGAATAAATAAAGAAATAATGCTAAATTTACAAAAATAACCTGTACAATTAACATATTCAATCTTCAAGGTTAATTAACAATTTAACAATCTTAAGGCTCCCACTTTTCATAAATTTTAAATTCTGGATTCCAGTTCATGATCCGATCACCTTCTAATTCAATGAATCTGCCTTCTTTCCATTTTCTGACTAACCTTCTCTCCTCTTGGCCCAGCAATTTCACTTCACTCTAAATTAATGAAATGTCCCGTGTCTCTTATGTGCTTATAGACCGTAATTCTGTCTCTTTCCAACTTACCATCGTCATTATGTAGTTTTATTCGCTCTTTTAACCTCTGGGAGGAAGAGACAGAGGCCATGCAGGGAATGATGAAGGAGATTGGAGGTATTTCTACGTACAGATTACTAGAAGTAAAGCGAGGAAATAGGGGAGAGAAAAGGAGGAAAGAATGGAGAAAGGAGTAATATACAGGGTGTTTAAAAACAACACCGACAATGTTTGGGAGGAAATTTCTGGCAGCAAAATAAGATAAAAAGTATAGACCAACCTGGGTGCAGAAATACTTCCTTTCGGAGTTACAAGCTACCGCAAACATGAAAAAAACAACTTTAAAGGTCCATATCTCCACAACTATGAGAGCTACCGTAGTCGGGTCAAGACTTTACTTAGGAACTAGTATGTGCAGTATCCAAATATCCATGTTTCAGTATTCTGCGGTACTTCCGCAACAATAGTTATAGAAGTAGTTGATGAGTACTTCAGAGTATATGCCCATAGCAAAACTCCCTTTATAAAAATTGTTGTCCGAGTACGTTAGGATTCTGAAACATGGATTTTTGGATAGGGCACATATTAGTTCCTAAGTGAAGTCTTGACCCGACTACGGTAGGTTCCATAGTTCTGGAGCTATGGACCTTTAAAGTTTATTTTTTAATGTTTTCGGCAGCCTATAACTGCGAAAGGAAGCATTTGTGCACTCAAGTTGGTCTATAGTTTTTGTCTTACCTTAGTGACAAGAATCACCTTACAAATGTTGTCGGTATTGTTTTGAAACACCCTGTATAAGATCCAGTGTATCAAGTGTGATATGTAGTATATTGGGGAAACGGGAAAGACGGATCTTCCAAACGTTGAAGTTGGGAGGGATTTTCTGCTTCTCGCTAGTTCAATTTTCACTATTTCTTAGTTTTTGAATTCATTCCGGATTGTATTGTTAATGGATGTGTAACCGAATGACTTTTAGAGAATCGATTGAGAAATTCAAGTGAAAGAAATAAGTCGACCAGTTTCGACAAAATCGATTGTTTTCCAGTTTTCGAGTAGCTTGAATTCTTTGTGCTGAATAAAGTACTTAAAATTAAGTTCAATAACTCCGTATGTAAGGCATAAAGTGGATGTATCTATGATTATGCAATGACACATTCGTTCTTACTTTTTCTCTAATTTTTTTGATCCTCACATCAGAAATTAAAAAAAGCCTCTAAAGTTAAGATCATTGGACAGTACAAAGTCAGGAGGGGGAGAAGCAGCCGTCACTACAGATATGATTATCCCTTTGCAGAACTCTGCTGAAATGCTGCGGCTTCTGATTAAAAAAGTTTTGTTTTTCTCTTTTTTAAGTTAAATCTTTCAGTTTAACGTCACATGGTTATGCCTTTTTGACAAAGAGAGATAGATGATTAATTCAAGCGAATGAAGATGGAAGAATTTGTGGAATGAAGAAAGTGGGAAGAAACGGGAGAACCCCGAGAAAACCCACGAGCACGGTGTTTGTCCACCCAAAGTCCACATGGCGCGAGCTGGGATCGAACCAGGGACCCCAAGCACCGGAGCTGAGCGCTCTACCACTGAGCCAGCGCGCCCCCTAACACGCCATGGAGAGTGTGAACCATGACTTGCATATAGAGGAAGTTCGGGTATTATGGAATAGTCGGGTAATATGGAATACCTCACTATCTTGTCTGTGATGTGTTGCTTCCAAGCGGAAAGGAAAGAAACTACTATCGTACGTTCCCATGGTGATCTACAGTCAGTCTCCTTGTGACTGTGACATTCGTTGTGTTGGTAGACGTGAAAATTTGATTTGTTATTCGTGAAAACTTTTACAGGTAAGTGTTTTACAACCTGTATTTTCTTATTGAAATGTAATAGAATAACAATTCTTTGTTTACTTTGACGTTGGATATACAGAGTGGTAGTTTGATAAGCGCCATCATCCTATACGTCTTTGAATGCGTTTAACAGCTCTTTCGTTTCCAAGTTGGCATGGAGAGCAATATGGAATACCCGCAAGAAAAGCATGGTATTCCGTATTATGTATGGTATTCCGATTACAAAAATATCTATCGGTATTGGGCAATTAAACATATATTTATGATGACAACAATGCTACGCGTATTTTTTATTACAGCAAATTCTCTGATGATACAAGGGGTGGGCTTGGGTCCAGCATTCATCATGTTTAATGTGAGCACACAATGACTGTGCCGATCCTGAAGCAGAGTTTTATATTTATGACTTTTTCAAGTAATCACATTCAGTTATGGCTTGGCATTCAGAGTTTTCATATATTGTCACTATATTCATTGTATGTTCAACAGAAAACTTTTTTTCTTTTCTATATAGGATTTGTATTCCATATTACCCGACTATTTCATATTACCCTCGAAAGTGGTTTCTTTACAAATTACAAATTTTGGCCACCCCTATAACGAAACTTCTTTACCAAGATACACATAAATAAAGCCAAATATGTAAGGCGTATACTTGTTTTCCTTTTTGTTTTAATGTGCAGTTATTAACTGAGTTACAAGCGAAACAAAAATGGTATTCCACAATACTCGAACTTCATCTAAGAAGGAAATATTGCATATATTATTTTGCTCTAGAAAGGTAAGGATCAAGTCTGTATAGTTAAGGCTCAGATTTGCTGCATCAGTATCTTACAGCATTATCCCCAATAATGTTCTGATTGTTATCTTGTCGAATTTTTGACGGATACGTTAAGCCAAGCACCCAGTGATATTCTACCGATATCTGTTACTACGTACACCAGAATCAAAACATTGTTTTGGAGCACTGAAAAAGGCAAATACTTATTATTCAATTTCGTTATTTTCTAATATTAAGTAAAGAGATTCTTTTTCCTTTGCAACACAATATTTCTTTATAGACTTACCTTGGCCGCCATTCTCTCCAGATATGTTGTTGGTCTTCTAAGTTTGGGTTTAGGTTTAGGAGGCTGAAATTTATGACCGATAGAATGGCATTAAACATTTGTAATCTATCCACATTGTTGATATATTTTGTATAATAAAGCAAATGATATGTCTACGGTACTAAATTATTAGCGTTTAAGAATTTAGATTGATTATTAGATTGATTTAGATTGATATTACAAAGTAACATGCCAATGTTTGGGTTGTTATTGTACTGAGCATAGCCACAAACAGGATCACCTGAAGAAAATTTTCTAGGGGCCAATCTCCATGTTTACTATATTACTTCTGGTATTTATGGTATTTAATATACCTGGTTTGCTATATTACTTACACCTTATCGTAAGCCAGGGTCGCCCATGGCCACAAAGTATGAAAACATCTTATTTCTGATTATTTCGGACCTCATGGCAATTAAACTATAATTTGGATAATTCGAGTTCTATAGAAGTGCGAAGCCCTCTCTCCGTTTAGGTGATTTTGCTCGTGTTTCATAAATATTTCAATATTATTGTTATAATCTTGCATAAATTACTCCCATGAGATATTCGCAAGAGCTACTTTACTCTTGGGGTGAGTTTTTTTTTTTTGGTTTTTACAATGTTGTAAAATATCTCTCATGCGATTTTGACATTATTTTATAAACAAATATATCATTAATGAGCCTAACATGGGTATACGGACAAAGGTGATATGTCCATGCCGTAATTTTTGCAGGTGACAACATTCAATCCATCTCACAAATCAGAGGTTCATGCAAAACTTTGTTTTTATTAATGGAATATTTACTGGAGGTTCTTTTGTTTTAATCTAATGTGCACCAATTGCAAAAATACTTCGGGCATTATCCACATCAGCCAAAACCTGACTTTCGAAGAAAAATGGACATATCACCTTTGTGCAGATACCCATCGATTATGTCATAAGTTATTTGATATGGATCCCATTCACCATATAAACTCATGCATTCTTGTATTGGATTTTTATTGTATTTAAAGTATGCGTTTGTTATTTATTTCCATCTACTACAAAGTACTAAGCTAGCAGTGTTAATTTATCTATAATGGAGTCTCCATTAAGAGTACATTTTGTGCCTAACATTATGCTGCATTTGGGTCTCTTCTAACTCTGTTTTCTTGTCTTCCACCTACAAGACTGTAAGGTCTGGCAAAAAATTTTAAAAGATAACCCCATGAATTGATTACTTAGAAATAATTTGCTATACATTTATAACATATCAATTTCTTTTCAATATAAAGACCAATCTTAACAAGTTAACAAACACGTTTCCAAGCGGGTTTGTTCTTCTAACGCAGGAACAAAATAATTGCAATAATATTTGAATATTTTTGTTTGTATTCATGAAAGATCTTATAACTATTCTATCAGGCCTTGTTTCCATTTTGTACTAAAACACAATAACACACTGATCAAGGCTATGTGATAATATGTAAAAAAAAAAAAAAAAAAACACTATCACGTAACAGTTTCAACACAATCACTGTGTCTTCATCAGACTTCCACTGCTTCTGGCTGCTGGGAGTTGGTCATCACTTATATATACTATCCGGAGATCAACTTTTAATTAGGCTCCGCCCCTGCATTAAAAAGTAACACTTGTGTGGCTTTCACTTTCACTTTTTAGCTGCACACGTGTTCAATTAAAAGTTTACTTTTTTTTTGCTGGATGCGTTCTGTCCTCTAATTATCCTTATTATTTTTTCTCTCTTTCTTTCTTCTTCCTTTTCATTTCTTCTTCTTTAAGCAGAATCTTCTCCCACTCGTTATTTATCGAGAATCCTGCATTCCAGTTCATCACCTTGTCTCCTGCCTTCATAATCTCCCTGGCTTCTTTCCATTTTCTCACCAAAGTTCTGTTCTGTTCTGTATCAGTGTGTAATTGTGTTTTAGTACAAAATGAAAAATCTAAAGTGAGGAGGACTTTATAAGGGGATTTTTGAACATGGCACTTCTATCGCAGTGGATTTTTATCTTTGCACTTTGATTTAAATTTCTATCTCAACGGAAGGAGGGTGGAGTTCAAATATTTTTGTTTGTATTTATGAAAGATCTAAAGTGAGGAGGACTTTATAAGGGGATTTTTGAACATGGCACTTCTATCGCAATGGATTTTTATCATTGCACTTTGATTTAAATTTCTATCTCAACGGAAAGGGGGGGGGAGGGTTCAAATATATTTCGCAAAACTATCCTTCCCGTACGAATATCCGGCATTTCATCTAGCTTAAAATAGTTTAAACACAAAATTCATTATTTTAGATTTACATAAAAACTACTTAGAAATAACAACGGTTGTTATCTGAAATACGTAATCTACTCATCTCTGGCTTAGGAGGAATCTATTCACCTCTGGGCTAATACGAAGAAAAAGTGAATTTTACAAATGTAAATTTCCTTCAAATAGCAACATACTTAGAATTACGTAGTGTTAGAGGACTGGAATTTTAATTATAAATATGCATATATATTCTACGATTAGAACAGTAATCCAGATGAATAATATACATAAATTGTATATACCAATAAATCTACGCACATCAGAAATTGAAGAATTACATTTGAAACAATGGTGTTTCTAGAGTATTCCTTTACATAATTTTACTGTTTTTATGCGGTAGCGTTACATACTTCCCAATGAGCGCCAATGCTCCATCGATGGCTAACATATATGAGGTTCGGACCTGGGATTGTTTTTATCATTTCACTTTGATGGAGCAACTTAGGAGATATAAAATTATGGAAAATAAGCAATACTTGTGCCGAATCCATGCTTATCGGGGTCGCTGAGATGAACAGTGACACTTCCGATGCTGTTTAAATCCAAATTCAGCCCCACAACTTGGGGGAATTGGAGAGGGTGATATATACAAATGATTGAAAATGACCTATATTAGTGCCGAATTCAGTTTTCGGGGTATGTGAGATAAACAGTGACAGTTGCGATACTGTTTAAATCCAAATTTAGCCCTGCAACTTAGGGGAGGGGAGATATATAAAATGATCGAAAATGATCAATATTAGTGCAGAATCCATAGTTTTTGTATTCGCTGAGATGAACAGTGACGGTTCCGATCCCGTTTAAATCCAAATTCAATCCCGTAACTTTGGGGAGAGGGTGAGGGAGATATTTATAAGAGAAAATGAACGAAAATGAAGTACATCAGAGAGCGCTTTAGTAATATTAAAAAATGACTAACAGAATATATTACTAATTTTTCCTTATTTTAGCTCAGCGAATCTGGTAATTAACCCCAGTAATGTATAAGAATATTTTGAAAAATTACAGAACATTTTGTTAATTTTTGCTTAAAAGCGGGACATTTAAGTGTCCCGTTTGAGAATAAGAAATAATGAGACGTTTTATTTTTAGTTATGAATTACTTTCGATTTCTTGATTATGGAATCTAGTAACCATACCATGCCAAGGACAAGGGGTCATACCATTTAAAATCCCCGCTACTATGACTATGGAAGAAAAGCAATAAATTCGAATTTTCGTACAAATAAGAAAAGGACGTGGTTTAATACCAGGACAGACGTAACAACAAATCAGATTCCTCTAAGTTTTGCTGACTCGACTGGATATCTGGGCGCCAATACTACTATAATTATTTACCATAAATACTTATAAGTTAAATAATATTGAAAGTGAAAGGGAAGTTACACAAAAGCTTTTCAAAGATTACAATCATTTTCTGATTTAAAAAAAAAAATCTTACAAGTTTATAGGAGGGTAGGAATCGCCTCACATCAACAATATTTTCTAAAGAATGATCAGAAACTAAGGTATAGTGTCTAAGATCGGAGTCAAATTCTTATTCACAGAAAAGAAAACTACTTTTAGACCTGGTGAAAATAAAATTGTTAAGAATCTTTCCATGTTGTATCTAGTAAAACATATTTTAAAGAGTCCTACACAGTAAATTAGAAACAATTGGCTACACAACTAACATACACCAATTGAAGGGTGTGAGGCAAGAACATGGTAACCCAGATGTGGCGATATTAAGAAATTAGAGGTTTTCTGCTCCACAATTCATTTCCAAAGTCGGAAACTGATTTTTCACATAAAACTATACATGAAGAATTAAAATTGTATCAAATCAAAATAGAAAATTTCTAATTTTGTACGCTGCTGTGTGGAATACCATGTTTTAACATTTAAACCATAATTGATACAAACATTTTCTGAAGCATGTGTATTTACTTTGCGTCATGGCTTGCATTTTGTATTGATTTTTCATATCAGGAAACTATTTGTTGACTCATTAATACAAAACATGAGTATTACAGAAATGTACCTAACGACTCAAAGAAAACTCGAACGAGTGGAGTTTTAATTCAAGTAATGAAAATATCACAAACTTTATGAAAAGCCTTATTAATTAAACAAATCGATTCTAAATTAAAAAGAAAATCTAATATAAAACGAATTGTTTTCACAATATCCAAACAGAAGTTTACACAAAAATTAATCTTGGAGTATATTGTTTTTACTGCATTACGTGTTGCTCCTCCTCTGTATCGTGAAGTTTCCTGTATCAATTTGATACACACGTTAGAATATTAATATTGGCGCCATTTCCCATTTTCACCACGGGTAGCCATTTGCAACCGAACCCTAACGGTAGTTCTGTTCCGCTCCGTCAGCCCTGAGTTTGTGACAATTAGGTTTGTTTTCTACATCAAACGAAAACTATAGATATTTAGGATGTGAAACATGGGACATAGATCCTTGTACTTCAGAAAAGGAAAACATCTGGTGCATGAGGTCCTTGGTTCGATCCCAGCTCGAGCCAAGTGAACTTTGTGGTGAACATACACCGTGTGGGGGGGGTTCTCGAGGTTCTCCCGTTTCCTCCCACTTCCTTCCTTCCACTGTTTCATTCATTTCTTATCATCACCGTCTTCTTTAGCCTAGCCGGCATAACTATGGAAATTAAAACTAAAAGATGTCATTTCTAAAAAACAGGACAGCACTATTAATCAAAGAACACATGAGGAGACGTAACAATACTAGTTTTTAGGTTTCTGAATCACAAGGGTCACATGTTCACTTGTTTGCCCAAGTTACAAAATCTTGTTGGACCAGCCACAATCCGGCATGAATTTCCAGAAGATAGTGCCCATTCCGCAAGAATATTTACGAATACAAACTGTGATAATGGAAGCTTGCTGGTGACAAAAAAGTTTTCCTGAATTTTTATTGGAGTAGCAACGGATTCTGGTAAGTGTTTAAAAGACATGCAGTGTTGCTGGAAATACATACTGGATTCTTGCTGGTCCATGCAAAAAAATCTGGGTGAATATACTGAAATTACTAAAATGCAATACTTGATATCCCACAGCAACTACTACAGTTCAAACATTTGATATCAGACATTAACCACTTATTATTGAAAATACAGCATGATTCACTGAACGTAATTGCACCAAATAATAACCCTCATCCGAAAAAATAATGGATTATCCAAAAGCGAATGGAAAATACCCAGATGAAATTCTTCAAAATCATGAAAACAGAACATGGTAAGCCAGGTACAGATCACGACAGAAAACACAGTGCAACTTACCTCTTTATTTTTCCACGACGACCCAGTTGTGTCATCTTCGGAACAATACTTACTTCCTGAGTCACTCAACAATAAATCATCTTCATTGATTTGGTTGCAAGAAACATTTAATGTGCAAATTCTCTTCTTTTCGATGGGAAGGTGATACACAGCTCCTTATTCCCAGCCATCTTAACTGTTGGCACTTAGAAAGGCCTCTCACAAAGAGGCTTACTATAAGTGAATATTACTGCTATCTATAGAGCACAATTTGAATTCGAAGATTAAACAAAGCGGTGTACTTTGCTCTCTATCGGGTGCTGTATAACTCAGAAATTGAAAATATGTTGGTTGGTATGTTCTTGTCTAACACCCTTCAATTTATTTTCAATATGCATACAATTTTAGGGTAATCGGTATTTTCCAGAGGTACAAGAAAAGTCATTTTTACGTAATTACTTAATTCTTAAATAAGAATATGAAAAATAGAGGAATTTGTAAAACTGAATTTAAAATAATTCAACCATACAATTTATTGTTTTCGATTCAGCTAAGCACTATTTCGAAATTACAATGAATGTAATCTACTCACCTCTTTCATAGGAGTATGGAAACTTTCTATCGACCCGTTACTGCGGCGCTAGAACGAAGAAAAATAAATTGTATAAATTGATTTGATTTTAGTTTAAGATTTTTTAAAGCTATATGATAATTGAATCTACAGCTTAATGTGGGATCCGAACTAATTACATAACTCCCACCGGGAATCGAAACTAGAGTTGGAATGGGAATATCTGTAGTTAAAACGATATATGTCTGGGTTGGCAACGGTCATGCGGCGGCCATAATATTGGGCTCCTGTGATTTAAATCTGACTTTAAGCTTTAGGTGCAAGGTCATATTGATAGCCCACAAAACTCTGTAGGTTTGTAAAGTTTTGATGATGCAAAGTTGGTAAAATTGAGCTTCTTGTAATTCATGTCAGATTGTAAGTAAAAAGTAAGATTAAAGCAACACATACGAATCATAGGAATCTCCATGTGTATTTCATGTAATAAACAAACTCTTGTTATGAAAACAGTGCAACGTCCGGTGGTGGTAGTGGGTTAGCCAAACTCCGTAGTACATCAAAACGTAATGTGCAATAAACTGAGCAAACAATGGTAATGTAAATTCGGCGATTTCTCTGATTTCAATAGAGAACTAATTGTTGGTGTTCGATTATGTTGTGCTTGCGTCACGAAGTTGTATGTTGGGAGTATCACGAAAAACAGTGTCCAAGGCAATGGTGACATAAAGCGCATGAAAACCACATTTGTGAACGAAAATAATGGTCGGAAGAAAACCCACAAATTGTGTCAACAATCACAGTCCAACGCAAATTACATCATAGGAACAAACGGAGTCGGGTTGCACGAGCGAAACTACTGGTAATGTATAATCAAAATACCTTAGGACGACGCCAATGCAGCATGGACCGCTGATGATTGAAAATGTGTGATACTAATTAAGTGCCATTCGCGTAGAAGCCAGCTCTTCTTGAAAATTCTTTTGAATGAGTGAGTGATTCGTGACTCCTCTACTGAGTCATGGTTCTTCAGGAGCACAAATAATTGGGAAACATGGGTCTTGTATGCCACTCACTTATGAACTGCTCTTTTATTCATCGATATTGGTTCAGTCAGTCGCTGTTTTGGAGCGCTAGTTTCAGTGGTTCTTACCGAGAGACTCTTCAGTTCAGAGGCTCCTCAGGAAGTGTGCTTTGCCGTAGAATGTGAACTGCACATTCCCGACATGAATAAAATGAAATAAAATAATACAAAGTAAATGTTTGAGACATTTGTTGTAGCAATTGGACTCAAAATGGTACATTAAAAAACGACAACCAAATCCGAAAATTTTGAAGAAAATAAAAGAATTTGCAGTACAGGGAGAATAGATTTTGTAACGAAAGGAGCTACTGAATTGGACGTAGATCCTTCGATAAACTTTTATCACAAAAGAAGAAAATTATGTAAAAGAAATGTCTAAAATATAAAAGAAAGAAACATTATATCAAAAGCATATTTTAAAATAAAAAGACAAAAAGTAACTAAAAAGAAACAAGTTGGGAATTTTTACCAATCGATATTTCGAACAGGCAACACTGTTTCTCCTCCTCGCTCCTTTTGGTTCTCTAACTGGAGAATGACTTGAATTATGTGCAGCCTGGGTTAGGTTGTTTCATGGCTAGTTCTGCATGTCCTGGTGTAAGGTTCTTCTGTGGTTAGTTGTGCAACGATGGAATATAATGTTTTCTTTGCTTAACGAGTTCGTTTATACTCGTTAACTCTAGAATACATCGCTTTGCTCTTTATTTCTGCATGTCTAAAGTGAAAGATTTTGCAAAAAATGTCTGTAGTATCATAAGGAAGAGTTTCAGTAAAATTCCTGCAGTTTATTTCATGTGCAAAGGGGATGAAAAGTAAGGCGTTATGTTAGATAGTGACAATTTTAACAAACAACCGCTATTGATGAGAAACTGTCATAAGAAAGTAAATGATTTTATTAAGTTTTGAATGATCAGATTGGTTACTACCCAGTGAGAATATCTGCCGTTAAAAATATAAAACCACCGAGAAACAGGTGAGGATTATTAAAGATACTTGGAGCTTTTTCTTATTATGTTAAATTTGTTTCCCAACTACAGAAAATAATAAATTTCCTTTGTGAACTTAGATCTGATCACGAAAAAATTGTTTGGGCAAATAAGGCATAAAAATATTAGATTAATTAAAAGATTTGTTAATAGAAAATGTAGTCCTTGAAACTCCTGATTTTAGGAGAAGATTTATAATCTATATGGACGGAAGAAGAAAGGCAATCGGAGGAGTAATTTCCCAAAGAAATAAAGAAGGGTTTATGCAATCCATTGCCTTCCATAGTAGAAACTATCGGAAGCTGATAAACATCGCAGTATCTATCACCTCGTCATGAGTGAGTGAGTGTATAAGACATAAACATAATTTAATTTATGAATTCGATATATATATATATATATATATATATATATATATATATATATATATATATATATATATATATATATATATATACCGATAATAAAGCATTAAGTTGGATTTTGAATAATACAGAAATACTTCTGAAATGTGACCAGTTTGTTCAGACATTATGTCAATTTAATTTTATTACACACCACGTTAGGCATGGAGATAATGTTATTGCAGATTTTTTGACACTTATGTATGATCCATTTGAATGTAATCTATGTGACAGTCCTTTCGGTTTATCTGCATTCAAGAATAATATGGAAAACTTGGGACTTATTGTAAGTTTAGGAACCGATAGATATGCTTCAAAGAAAAGATTCCTGATTTAGCAAGTATAATTGACAGATTGGAATCTGGAGATGAAGTATAAGGCTATTCCTTGAACAATAAAATATTAATGGAAAGAACAAATTCAGTGTTAAATCCATTTAAGATTGTTATTCGTAAGGAACTTCGAAGTTTAATTATAGAATATTACACGATGACCGTTTGACCAGATCTCATACCGGATCATTTCGTATTATGAGGAAGATTTATTTTACTTGGAATAACATTGTGAATGATGTGAAGAAATATATAAGATCTTGTGATATTTGCAAAGTTTCAAGAAGTCGAACCAAAGGAAGATGGGTCCATTATCATTAACAATTTTTAAAATAATAAATTCATGTTGGGTATATGATATTATTGCTCCTCTTTTATCTCCTCAAGGATCATTTTAATTGGAGTACATTGGGCGAATAGGTTCGTAGTATTAGACACGAAGAAAAGGATTACACCTACTTTGTTAGCAACAGTATTCATTAATAAATGCAGTCCTCTTGGTTATTCGGAAGCCTTGGCTAGTGATAACGCTTTAGTTTTTATATCATAATACTTTTCTAAATTTTTCTTTGTCTTGGAATAAAACATATGAAGTTAAATCCTTATCATACTGATGCCAGTCTAGCGGAACGATTTATCAAGACTTTAAAATCTACAATGAGAGCTTGTTATTCTAAGAAACAAACAGAATAATCTTATATTTCTGAACTTAAATATTTGTGAATATTTAGGCTTGAAAGGTGTACCAATCGAATAATATTTTGGACGTCCATATTACACACGATTAGATAATCGTTGGTACATTTCGGATCTGAAAGCAGATGTAAAATAAGGCAAGGAGATATGGTAGTTCTTTATATCCAACATGGAAAAGGCACGGAAATTAAGCAAAAAACTTTTGCTTCAGAGAAGGCGACCGGTAGTCGTACAAATAAATAATACGTTTCTTGCTAAAAGACATTTAAAATCTTCAATAAGAGAAAATATTACAAAATCACGGTAGTAAGTGGATTGGACCGTTTATTATTAGAAGATTTGTTGCTCCAAATACTTTATTGTTGTCAATTAATACTGATGATCCAGAGTTTTACAGAAGGGTTTATGTTTCAGAAATCAAGAAATATTTCCAGAGAAGAGGTCAAGACAATAACAATTAACCAAAGATATTTGCTCAATATTAATATACGACAAAAGCTATATCTTTCAGAAAAATATTTTTATCTTTGGCCAAATATATATTTTAATGTGCTGCAAGTATTGATATTATTTGAAATTGGTTATAAAATATTATGAAATTTACTGTTAAAATGAAATTATTTAATAAATTAGAAAATGTTTAAAAATTTAAAAAAATTCATATGAAACGAATAATGAGTTCAGATTTGAAAATAATTAGACAATCTCTTGATAATTGAGTATTTTGTATAAATATTGATGAAATTTTTTCCGTAGCAATAACACTATGTATCCCCATATTCTGTCACCACAACCTTGGAGGATTTCTTTTCCATTATAAAAGACAAATAAAGTTGTATGTAAAAGAGATATATATGAAGAATATAAAAGAAAGAGAAAAGAAAAAGAAACACTATAATATAAAATATATTGTAAAATTAAGACAAAATGTACAGTTTGCAGCAAAAAACCTGCAACATGAGTATGTAAGTTTATTGTGAAATGACGAAGTCTTTAGTTCCAAAATAAGTGTGCAGGGGAGGACGCCGAGGTTTCTCCTGGCGTGTTCGTGCCACTTGGACGTTGTTGATTCCCTGGGCTATTAGGCGTAGTTTACAATAAACTTACATGCTCATGTTGCAGGTTTTTTGCTGTGGACTGTACAAAGGAAGGATTTGGGAAAGTATTTTAAAAGAAAGAACATGAGAATTTTTACAAACAGATTTTTCTAGCAGACAGCACCGTTATTCCTTTTGTTCCTTTTGGCTGTCCGAAAGGAGAATAATTTGAACGTTGTGCGGTCTGTGGTTAGATTGTTCCGTGGCTAGTTCTGCATGTCTTGCTGTAAGGTTGTTCTGTGATTACTTGCGAAACAAATGGAATGCTAGGTTTTCTTTCCTCAACGAGTTCGTTTATACTCGTTAACTCTTGAATACATCGCTTTTCTTTTTGTTTCTGCATGGCTAAAGAAGAACGTTTTGTAAAAAAAACTCTTGATTGTCATAAGGAAGAAAATGAATGCAGCATATTTCATGTGCAAAAGGGAAGAGAAATAGAATTAAGTGAGACATGGTGTTTATAATGAAAATTGTAATAAATGATATAGATGAGAAATTGTCAAAAGAAATTAAATGATCTTGTAAAGTTTTGAATAACCAGATTGGTTATTTGTTTTATAATCGAAGAAAATTTAATTATTCCACTATTTTTTCGCATTTTAATTAAGAAGATTATTGTCTTGACGCCGAAATCGAGTTTCATTTCACTTGAGCTCGCATGTTCCCTGCTTTGATTAAAATTTTGGTTAAAATAAGGGTCAGAATTAGCCAGAAACCCATCCAGGGTTTGGAGTGCGAACAAAAGCGATTGGGTAAGGAATTTCCGTGATCACTGAACGAGATGAGCCATATTCTATTTTTTGTATAGTTGTGCCCTGCCTGTGTTTAAGAACTATTATATGTTGCGTGGTCGTTTCAGTTCGTTAGGGTTATATTGGCGTTAGAATTTAATAAAGCAAAACAGTTTTCTTATTGTCCGTTAATGAGTATTCTCAGCTTAATTCTGTTAAATTGGTTGCAGCATTTAAAAGAAGACATGAAAATAACAAGTTATTGTTGAAAATACCTTAAAGTTCCGAAATAAAATATAGTAATTCATATCAATATGATAATAAATTATGTTCCGAGCTCGATCCGAGCTCACATTGTATACGAGTAAAGTGGAATACTAAGACAGACAAAATGCCTTAGATGGAAACTAGTTTGCTTTTCAGTTCCTATCAAGGTAGTTAAGTTGTTCGAATTTTGGAATTAGGTGGAGGAATTACCCCGAATAATTTATTTCTATTTTACTCATTTATATATTAATTCTTTTTGTGACTACTTATAGTGGGTATTTGATATTAATGATATTTTGCCATAATATAGGCCTTTTAAATTTGTTCTTAAAAAACAGAGAAAGTTAAAACTCACAATATGTTGTGAGATCCCAGTCGATTGACACATAAATATTCTTCAAGAAACAGTAATTGAGTTATATCGAAGTATATGCGCGGAATTTCCTTGTTGCTACCTGTTGAATAACTAAAGTTGTTATATTTTAAAAGGAAAATGTGTTGTATTTGATTTCTACGTTATTATTTTGTTTAGTATTTTTTCATAAATTGGCAGCTGGGATAAGAGTTTTGTTTACGAATTGAGGTGAGACATACTTTGCACAGAAGAGCAGTGTATAATTTGATCCCAAAGCGCCCTATTGGTGAGGGTTTGATCTATACCTTTTTAAAATTTATTTTCATCACTGGATAATTTAAGAGTAAATCACTGGATATTACAGTTTACTGAGTAAAGGCCTGAAATAGCAGTTCCTATGCTTGCACTGGATCTTCTCTTTTAACTCGACGTAGACCTTTCATTTGAGAAATTAAATAATGAAAGCGTGTATGTGCAGCACTGAAGAGGGCTGTTTACTCACTCAAGTGTTTATTCTTGCATTTATTGTGTCTGTGTGTTTAATTTAAATAAAGAGAAGGATTACACAATTCTTAGGAGGAATGATATGTTAAAAGAAGCATATAATTTAAAATAAATCAATAATTCAAATTAATTTTTGAATGATAATAAGAGAGAATTAATTCGTGCTGCGAATGGTTCTCGAATTAAGGCCCTAAAGGCTGTCAAAGAGCGGACGTTACCAAAATACAAGAAGCAGACGAAGGATACTTTTTAAATACTAGTTTTAGTGATCTACTTTTTAAATAATAGTTGTATTTGTTTGTAATAAAATAGTTTCAACATACAGTTATTAAAATTTTATTTAAAAGTAGTTCACAGGATACCAAAATAACATATGTAATCAAATACAGTTGAGTTCGTTCCTCTAATCGCTGTCTTAACTTAGATTTTTTGGGAAATGTTATTCTGGGAACACTGTAATTTTTATGGATAGTAACAATGAAAATTCTTCAGGCTCATATTTTCTGTTGTAGAATAACATTATCTAAGACTCTAGTATTTCATTATCTCTGTTCACTTATGAAAAGAAAGAAAAAGAAAATTGTAAGTTTTGTATTATTTTCAGTATTTAAGGATCTTAAATTGCAGTTGCACACAATACACCTGAGAAAACAATAATAAATTCTCTTACCTGTGGTATAAGACTGGTTTGAGATGCAGATTTAGAGGGTGGATTTATTGTCTGGAAAAAGAAATCTGTGCATTAAAATTTCCATCATACTTATTTCAGTTTTTGCTAGAGTATTGTAAACTACATGTTTCTGTTTCTACACTTTAGACTTCCAAATTAAACTACGCATCTTACAATTTCTTAGAACACTCACTCCTACTTAGCGGCCTCATCTCTAGTTCGACGGTCATGGCGTCGATCCCAGGTTATATGAGTTTCTGGTGGATGACATGATGTTCGTAGATTTTGTCAAGATTCTGTTTTCTCCCACATTTGTATTCCGCCAATGCTTTTAGAATCATTCTCATGTATTAATCATCCGTCATCTTTACCATCCAAAGTATAAATAACACTACAAATTCCATATAATTTTACCTAGCCCTATTTTGTGTAAATACGAGACTTAAATAATCATAACGGAAATACTGAAACCCAAAGCCGTAAACGAACATAGGCTAAGCTACTTGATATTCCAATTCATTCTGACTGTTGTGGTTATCGTTAATGATTATCCAATCATAGATTGGAGAGTATTAGTGACATTTTCTACATGCTATGCATTTGTGTAGTTTTTGAAACACATGGTAACCATCTCCTCAGAGACCACGATAACTCTTGAGAACAAGTTATTTCTATCTTCAATATTCTCTGATTGGTTTCTTAGTTTAATTTCTACAAATAATCTAGTAATGACATATCAAGAATTTTTGAATTTTCAACACTTCAAAATTGTATTAAATAAGCGAATATGTGTATCTGAAACATTTCGTACACTGCTGGAATATAAAATGTAATTTCTAGCTTTACGTCCTACAATAGTGCACCATGGCTAATCGAGACTAATAGTAGGATAGTTGATATTGATGGAATAAAGAAAGTGGGAGGAAACAGGAAAACCCCGAGAAAACACACGCACCCGGTGTGTTAATGAAAAAACCCACTTTGTTCGTAGTGGGATCGAATGACTGATTCCACGTACCAGAGGTGACTAATCTATCATTACTCTTACGTAGTGATAGGCAGTGGGAATATTCGCGGTGGGAGGAATTTAAAAATGGAAATATTCCCGGGTTTTTTACCTGGTCTATAAATTCCCGGGAAGGAATTTATTTCCAATTGTCTACTTTATCCTCCAAATTATAAGAACCATATGACTAATTACTTTATTTTAATATATTATGATTTACTTCTATGTTTTAAAGAATTTGGAGGTTAAAAAAATTAAAATTATTTGACTGTACTTCATATAACTAACAATATGATTTTTTAAAGTTCCATTTCCATTTGCATTAAAAAGTAGGGTAATTATTTAGTATTGGGGTGGCAAAACTAGCAGAATGTAGGATGATTTACGGAAGAAATGAGTTTATAGTGGTGTTCAACACAACTTTTTTTTTTTTAGGGCAGTAGGGAATTTTTACAAACCGTAAAGGTAAGAGAAAGTGATTTATGTGAGAAAAGAAAGTGAATAGTTGTTAACGAAGATTGAAAACCACGTGCCCTGCGGGTCTCTAACCTGCTCTCACTCGCTTACGCTCGCTCCGCATTGCTGTCTGAATTTAATGTTGGTAACGTAATTTAACGTATGAAACCATAAAACAAGCGCATCGGAATAGAATATCGCAAAAACTAGGTGCAAAATCTAGTCCCCAAAGCTAAATAATAGCCAAAAGTAGCAAAGTACTAATTTACAAATGATGAAAAGAATCCATTATCTAAAGTAATGTAGAATTATGTAGAAATAGAGATGAACTACTATTAATAAACCCTGAACCACCCTTAGTAATAGACGTCGGTCTGTCTCCTCTCTGTGACTCGAATATCTGAAGAGGTACTCGGACTTCTTTTACATGTTAATTAACGCATGAAATTTTGAGAAATGGGCAGGAAGAAAGGTCGTGTGTGGCACTGTTACGTGAAAAATTATAAAGATAGGAAAGTATGTTGCAAATATTGTGAACATACATATTTATGCGCAAATGTTGACAACATGGTGGGACATATGTCTTCTGGCAGCTACCCATCCTAATTTGTTTATAACATTTAAAAATTTAATATGTTTATAATATCAGTAGTAGACTGAAGTTTAGAAAATCCACTTACATGTAAATTTAAAAGGGTTAGTGGTTTAAAAGTATGTGGGCTTACTATACCATTTTTGAAACATATTTACTTCCATAGAACATATTGTAAATAAATATCCATTTATTCGTACCCTCTAAATATAATAAAATATTAATAAAATAACATAACACCGTTCAGAAGATACATTTTAGTCTCCTCTGGGTACAACAGTAATAATATACAGTGATATAAAAACAAATTTAACTTTGAAATTATAACATAATAATAGGATGCAATTTTCTTTGCTATTGTACATAAATTCCCGAAAAATTCCCATTTTGGGGAATCTTCCCGGGAATTTATGTTCAATCAGAAAGAAAATTGCATTCTATTACTATGTTATGATTTCAAAGTTGAATTAGTTTTTATATCACAGCATATGATTACTGTTGTCCACAGCGGATTCTTTAAAGTGTATATTCTGAACGGTATTATGTTACTTTATTAACACTATTATGTTTAGGGAGTACGCATAAATATATATTTATTTACAATATGTTCTATCAATTAAATATGTGTGAAAAAATTATATAGTAACAGTTTAAATTTATATGTAAGTGGATTTGCTCAACTTGACTCTATTACTGATGTTATAAACACATTAAATTTATAAATGTTATAAACCAATTAGATTGGGTAAATGCTAGAAGATACATATGTAACCAATTTGTCAACATTTGCGCATACATATTTATGTTCACAAAATTTGCAAGATACTTACTTATCTTTATATTTTAGCACGTAACATTGCCATACACGACCTTTCATTCTACCTATTTTTCGAAATTCCATACGTTAATTCACATGTAAAAGAAGTCCGAGTTCTTCTTCAGAAATTCGAGTCAGAGAGAGGAGACAGACCGACGTCTATTACTAATGGTGGTTCAGGGTTTATTAATAGTACTTCATCTCTATTTCTACATAATTCTAAATTACTTTACAAAATGGTTCTTTTTCGTCATTTGTAAATTAGTACTTTGCTAATTTTGGCTGTTCTTTAGCATTGGCGGCCAGTTTTGCACCTACTTTTTCGCGATATTCTATTCGGATGCTGTTGTTTTATGGTTTCTTACGTTAAATTACGTTACCAACATTAAATTCAGACAGCGTTGCAGAGCGAGCGTTAGCGAATGAATGCGGGTTAGAGCCCCGCATGGCACGTTGTTTTCTATCTTCGTTACCAACAATTCACTTCCTTTTCTCACATAAATCACTTCCACTTACCTTTCCGTTTTGTATAAATCCCCTACTGCCCTAAAAAATGTGTTCGATACTTTCTTGACTACTTGAGCATCACTATCAACTCATTTCTTCCATAAATCATCCTACTTTTTGCTAGTTTTGGCCCCCCAATTCTAAACAATTACCTTACTTTTTAGTGCAAATGGAAATTGAACTTTAAAAATCACATTATTAGTTATATAAAGTACCGTCAAATAATTTTAAATTTTTAAACTCAAAATTCTTTAAAACCTAGAAGTAAATCATAATATATTAGAATAAAGTAACTAGTCATATGGTTCTTATAATTTGGAAGATAAAATAAAGAAATGGAAATACATTCCTTCCCGGGAATTTATAGGCCAGGGAAAAAACCCGGGAATATTCCCATTTTTAAATTCCTTCCCATCGGGAATGGTCTCACTGCCCATCACTACCTCTGATGCTCACAAAATGTGACATAAAGTGTGAACCAATGAGTGTAAGGAAAGAAAAACATGCAGAGGTTTGTTTGTTTATTCAATAGTATTTTGTAAATATTCTGTGCTTTACTTTCTCAATTTTTTTTTATTGTTTTATTAGCCTTATTATGCTCTCGAAGATTCCAAAGAAATGATTGTGACCCCAAAGTATTGTTTCCATCAGTCAATTACAAATTAGTGAATATAATACAAAACTGTGCTCGTACAAAACTTACCGCTAGCGTTTACTTTATAATTGGTAGAAGCGAGTATAATATAAACACAAGTGTAATAAATGTATCTACATTAGTTTCTCTGCAATGTATTGTTGCAATACCAACATCCATTCCGTATTGAGTGAACGATTTTTATCTTAAATTTATCTGATATTTACAATATGTATGGAATATGTTTGATAAATATGGATATTAGTGACTTATTTCGTTTTAAATCAATAATTTTCATCTTGGTATTTATTATTCATTCAGGGATTTCAGAGAAAATTTAAGTCGAAATCCTACTAATATCAAGTGCGTCTCTGGCGGGGGGACAGGGGGTCGCGTCCTTTCAATATTTAAAGTACAAAATATTCAATATTTTATTTTACTTTAATTTATTTATTAACAACAGAAAAACATACATATAATAATTGTATTTATTTGGACTATAATATTTTAGTGCAGTCGCTTGGTACAAATTTCAATAAGAATATTTCTTTTCTGGATACCAGAATAAAATTTGGCATAGTTATTTAGATGGTAATACACAATAAAAAACCATCGAGACACAAGTCATATGAGCTTCTATAAAAGGAGGGGAGGGGGATAATTATTGCAATTAAGTTCTTTGGCAGTGGGGTGATAAATAGAAAGTAAAGGGAGTAAAATTAAATAATATGGGAGCATTTACTAAATTATTGCGTTGAATTATTGCGTGTTAAGATAGAATATATTGTCCCTGGTGGATGAGTGGCTCCACTCGTCGCCTTGAATCAAGGGGTTCCGAGTGCGATTCCCGGTGAGGACACAAGTGATTCGGATCCTTCGTTAAACTGTAGGAGCCGTCCTTAGAACGTCATCATCATCCCATGGAAGGCAATGGCAAGACCACCATGGGTTCACCTTTCCCAGGCCACCTGGGGACCTTCGGGCCAACTACCTGCCCTCGGACAGAACCCATCATCATCATCATCAAGTAGAATAATAAAAATAAATTCCTGCATGACCGACCTCCCTGCATCTTTTGTTGCACATATTTTGCTAACTGCTGTTGTTAATATATCTTCTTCAAATGGGTTACCATAGTTTCTAAAGGAAGCTACAACATCTAAAACCTGTTCCTTATATCTCTTTTCAAAAGCTTTGCTGCTTTCCTTATGCTTTATGTCATTTTCATCACCTGCATCTTCTTCACCATCGAAAACTGAAAACTGTTCTTCAAAGACAGATATCATTTTTACAACATCTGCCCTGCAACCATCCATTTCGAAAGTGCAGCAGGTTTGTCAAAAAGTTCTATTGCTCCACCAATTCCTTTAACTTGTTTGTTATTTTGCTCATGCAAATGGTCATCCGCCATTGCTGAAAATGGTCGATTGCTCTTTTGACTTACGAATTTGCCTTTCATGAATTCTTTATATATAAGCGGATGGCGGATCTCCATTTCTTTCAGTGTTTTGATGAAAACTGGCAACCAGTGGGCATAGTTTGTGTGATCTAAACAAACATCCAGGGATATATGTATATCATCCAGAATGGTTTTGAATTGTACAAAATTTCCTTCACGCACACTTTGTAAAAAAGAGCAACAGAATCTGTAGTTTCATAGTTATTGACCAGAAAATAAATTGCAGAGATTCTTCCTTGCGTAGATTACACCATTCGTTAAAATCCAAATATGACATTCCTTCAGAGACATTGATATATTTATATGCTTCGTGTGCTTCTGTTTTCAAAATATATAGTGCAGCCACTGTTACTTGGTGAGCATAGCGAGCGCGCTTGACGTGAGAGCACGATAGAAGCGATTCAGCTCGTCCAGTTGATGTTACTCTATCATCAATAAGTCTACGCAGATCCTGTAAGCCAACTTCCTATCATATTCATTGCAGCCATTTCAATGTGCAAACCTCCCATCATTACCACAAAATTGTTTTCACCATATTTACTATACGATATTTCCATTGAATCTGTTTTGCCAGGGCATATATTGGTTGGTCTCCAGTGAGGATCGGAACTCCATCATTCAAACAGAGTTTATTAAAAATATTGAAAAGTACTTCCATACAGTGTGCTACCACAGCTGGGGATTGCACCTTTTCACTTAACAATGGAAGTAAAACATTATTAGATTTTGGAAGTGTAGGTGATTGTCTATGTTCTGATACAAACACTGACCAAGAAATACGTACATATGAAGAGTAAAATTGCTCTCGATGCTTCCTCTGACTGATTCTAACCAAGTTATTATATCTGTGGAATTAGAACCTTCTATTTCTTGTGGTGTAATCAGTTGAGAGGGGCATTTCACAATACTTTGTGTTAAAACGTATTGGGGATATAGTGTGTAGGAAGAAGGTAACGCATTCTTTACCTCGCTGGTCCATTGTGAAGTTGCAATATGCAAATATCTTTTCTGTGCTAACGTGCGATCTGGACGCTGAATCAAGGTAATGCTTATGCCATGAAATGAATCCCTAAGTGTCATAGAAGAAGGATTATGATCAATGTTATCAATTACTGCTGTTGTAAAAATTTTACATGTAAGCATTCAAGAATTACTCTTCCTAAATTGTTATACTTTCCACATGTAACATTTGTTGTTGTCGACAAAACTGAACTCTGTGATAAGAAACACATAAGCCAAGAGCATGGAGTTGATCAATAATATTACTGGTTCTTATACTTGAATACAATTTGAGACCAATATAGAGGGATAGTGTTGTTTTTCGTTCTATAAGATGTTTAATATTACAAGTTTCGTGCCTTCGTTTCGATTTGGTAGCATTAAAACGTATTAACTGTGCAATAGATAGGAGGGGTTTTCTATTAGTATCTCCTTGTTTATCTTGTGCAGGTCTTTCTAAGACCATTTGCAACAACAATAATAGAGCTTCATTCACTGACTCTTTGGGAATAAAATCTTTTGCAAACGGACCCTCAAATTTTGGATATTCATTGAACAAATCTCTATGAACTATTTGAGCAGCATGCGCTAAACACATTCCATCACTCATGGCATTGTATGCAATGGCATCACGTATAGCCTCTCCAGTTACATCCTCAAAGTACAGCAGTACTTCTCTTCCAGACTTAGTGGCAGTCAAACTTGGAATTAAAGATATTAGCTGCTCTTTTAGTTTTTACCAATTCACTTGTGCATTTGGAATTTCTAGATTGCGCATTTTCCATTCCATCTGACTCGTAAGTGTTGCTAACTTAAATACAGGTGAAGTATCACTGAGCAAATAAATGTCTTCAATATATTCTACCATTTGAGCTAATTCAGAACCATAAACAAAGCTGTTAATATCACTTTCACTTTTGGGTCCCTTTTTTCGTAGTTCACTTCTAACTTTGTTCCTAAATCGCACGTAACACAGCTTATGGTATTTTGCTTCCTGTGCCACTAAATCAGTTGAAGATAATTTCATTAGTATTTCGTCATCTTGAACCTCCTTTGCTAAAAACATGATTGTTGAACCAATTTCTAGTGTTTGCGAAGATACTAACTTGTCTTCTTCTCCCGCTCCATCACAAAATAAACACGTATTTTTAATGTCCACAGTTGGTGTACTTGATCTTGTTTTAACTTCCTGAGATGTCCCAGGAGGTAACTCAACTATTGTTTGCTGCTTCTTTTTCCTCAGACGCTCAAGTTTCTGTTTGTCAAATTTTGTACGACATGACTTATCAAACTTTGCTGAATTTGACACTAGGTTTTGAACGATACCAGTACTATCTCGTAATTGAACAATTGGAACAGATTTCGGCAAAGCTCCAAGGTTAGAGAATTCTATTAAGACTTCATCAAGTGATTTCAGTCCACTATCCGTAGCATTTACGAAAGGGGATTCATTTTCTTCCTGACAGATTATACATTGCTCCTATTTAACCTCCGGATTGGGCGGAACTGTTGAATCAAACTCAATTAATTCCAATTTTCTCTTTTTAGACATCTTGGTATTTCAGTTCAATCTGCAAGAACTGCAAGATAATATAAGTGTTCTACAACATGAAATTACTTAAAAACACATAGTTAACACTTAACTACAATAACACCTTTGGATTTACTTATAAGGTCTGAACACGTCATTCAAAAATTTAAAAACGATTTTTTCGTCGTTGTTACAGTAAATAGCATGTTTAATTTTCCATTAAAATAGATGTAAATATGCCATAATTCTTTATATTTGTAAATCTATTACCTTAATATTTGTAAAAGCGCGTTATTTGAATTTAGCATGCCAATGAACATATAAACTGGCCCGAAGAACGGCAAAATTGGAGTATTTTCAGTTTGTGCCGCCATTTTGGACGCCATCTTGAATTCTGTCCGACGGGGTGATCATCGTTTTTGTGTCCCGGCGGATTTTCATTCAACATGTTATAATTAATAAATGTGCCAAGTTTCATACTGGTATCCAGAATAGAAATATTTTTGTGCCAAGCGACTGCACTATTTAGGCTGTGAAATGATTATAACATAGTTCTTGATATGTCTCAAGTTTCAACATACAGTTATTAAAATTAAATAAATAAGAATGCTATTTAAAAAGTAGTACTTCACAGGATACCGAAATAACATAGGTAATAAATTACAGTTGAGTTCGTTCCTCTAATCGGTGCCTTAGCTTAGATTTTTGAAGAAATGTTATTCTGGCAACACTGTAATTTCTATGGATAGCAACAATGAATATTCTTCAGGCTCATATTTTTTGTTGTAGAATAACATTATCTATGACTCTAGTATTTCATTATCTCTCTTCACTTACGAAAAGAAAGAAAAAGAAAATGGTAAATTTTGTATTATTTTCAGTATTTAAGGATGATAATTGCAGTTGCACACAACACACCTGAGAAAACAGTAATAAATTCTCTTACCTGTGGTATAAGACTGGTTTGAGATGCAGATTTAGAGGGTGGATTTGTTGACTGGAAAAAGAAATCTGTGCATTAAAATTTCCATCATACTTATTTCAGTTTCTGCTAGAGTATTGTAAACTACAGTATATGTTTTTGTTTATACACTTTAGACATCCAAATTAAACTATGCATAAATATCGGAAGTTTTATAGAACAACTTTTCTACATCCATCTGTCGACAGGTATCAGAACAAGAACGCGTTACACATATCAAGAAGCAGTTTCTTCCAGTCCATTCAGCGTCCGAAGAACATTCTTCATTTTCTCTGTTAACAATATATTGAAACTTGAAGTGGTTCAAATTTACTGTTTCCCGCCTGAACATTTATCGCCATAGGGCGGAAACGTAACGTATAGCGAGATGTTCTTGGAAACGATTCTCCTGGTTTCAATACTGATTTCTGTAGAGCAGAAAAGATAAAAAGACATCAAGATGGAGTTTTCTGCAATCAATTCAACGTCCCAAGGATAGATTCCATCTCCTACGTTAACCCACTATTTAAAACGAAGTGGTTGAAATTAACCATACACCTTTCGCAGATCTTCGTTCTGACTACGCAAAACATCTTTCCCTAACGCGTCTAATCACCTTCATTCTGCTTTCTAAAATGTGTGATTTGATCCATACAAAACTACACTCCATAACCTCTTAATTAATCTACTATTCAGAATGTACTGACAGGTTCTTGGATGGAAGAACCAGTCATTGAAGCCGCAACGGAGAGAAAGACGATCGCAAAAGAACTGCCACCAAATATATAGAAAAATTCATCCCATTCATGTTTCCACAGTCGGTTGGGTCAGTACATAGAGTGCATTATGCACTACACATATATGTACTATAATATATGCATAAAATGGGTGTACTATGATATATGCAGTACCAAATACTCTTGTGTCTTACACGGACAATATTTTAAACGCTTCTGTCAAGTTTTTGATAAGCAGTTCTTCTAACTTAACTAAATTACACATCTATGAAATAGATGTCAGTATTTAATAAATAAAGTTTAGTTGTATGCAACGGGTGAAAGAAACTTGGGATTATAATAAAATTTTACTTTTCTCTGTCTAAAAGGTTTGGAATTTCTGAAACATTTGCAAAGACAAGAGAAGTTTGTATTTTGTGCAATAAGCTTATATTGGAGGACTCCTATAGATGTTCCAAAAGTGGTAAAGAGTGTTGTGAGGTGGAGACAGGTAACTTGAAAGCAGAATTCAATGAAATTTCATAGTTTATTTTTTATGGGCCTATTCTTACAACGTTTTGCTAGTGAACTCGTAGGTACATCGCGTAGATACTCTTAGATATCAGCATTAGCGATATGCTTGCTTCGCATGGACAACTCTGATCTGACACTTAAACAGACCTTAGAGTATATGATTTCAGTTTCGATTCCAGATGCTGATGCATAGAAAATTTAGTTTTGTTTAGACCACTACTATAATAGTTTATGCGCATATTGCGCTTTTATCTTCTTTACAACTACTGCTTAAATAACAACAATAATACGAGCATTGACTTCGTATAAACGAGGAGATTAGTTAAACATCTTTGGAAATGTTTTGTAATGTCTTCGTTGCTTACCTCTTCATTTTGTTCTTCTTCTTCCTCTTCAACTGATTCTTCAACTGCAAGAGAAACCCTCTTCTTCTGCGACTATAATATAGAAATGATTTATGTTAGATTTTTGTTAAGTTTTCGAAGATTATTTTAAAATTTCTTCAATCTTGGAAGGACTAAGAGAGAATAGAGAGAATAGGAAAAGGCTTATTCAATTAAAAGAAAAAGCTATTAAATATAATCGATTTCATTCTATGCTTCTCCTTCGGCGTTGTTCACTTACAACTAGATTATAAATCGCTGATAGGTCGTAATGAGTTACTTCTGGTAGAGTAAATATTTTCTTTGTTTCCTTTTTTAAATATCAATAGTTGTAATATGTACATTTCTATCACGGATGATTTCAAAACTTCTTGACATAAAACATTTATAGTAGTTTGTAGCTAATATGTTAATTCTGTATCATGTAGTCTCGTTAATTGAGCCTCGATAGCCGCTCGTATATCGTTATTTCTCTGATTACACAACCATATAGACATACAAAAAACAAAAATTCTGTGCACCGGGCTCCAGGGTTAGGTTTCATGTATTGTCTTACACAGAATCCTAGTTTCGAAATCCTAGGACGCTTTACAGAATTATATTTGTTTTATGGGCGGAAAATGTGTGTCCTCCCTATCCAAAATCTCTTAAGAGTTTCGCCCATGAAAAAGAATCGACACGGTCAATATTCCTGGGGGTTTGCAATTTGGATTGCGACTGACAAAATACATCGAATCTATACTCTGGGGTCCGCTGAAGAGAATTTCTGCTGTGTTACGTGTATTTTTCCCTATACATATTCACTAAAGTTTTTCGCTAATATAAAGGAATTCAAACGGTCAATTGTCCTGATTCCGAATTAGGATTCTGCTTTAAAAAGAAAAATAAAATCCATTCCCTGGGGCCTGGTGGACTTTTATTTTTGTGTGAGGCTGTGTTATTATTTGAATCTTTACGATTACTCTGCTACTCAAGAAAAATGTTTGATTGATGTCGAAGTAAAAGGTCTGAGAAAATTAATATTCTCTTTAAAAAGATAATTATCTCTTTTAGGATTTGTGGAAACTTTTGATACCATGGAGTAATATCGTCTTTGACCGCTCATTTAGGTTCTATAACAGGTATTTAAGGCAAATTTTTTATTGGTCAAGTCAAGGATGGATCAAATGAAACCCCAGCTGCATTTTGCAACCGGATGGTGGCAGCGGCGTGAAGTGCGGCGGAGAGGCGTGACTTTTTAAATTTTTGTCTTAAGGCAAATTTCAAAAATATATATATATATCGATTTTAGTTTTCGAGATATCAGACTGAAACTAGGCATTGGGGTTGTGTGACGCTTGGGTATTTACCATTCTTTAAAGATCCGTCCATGTAAAAGGACAGCACACGAGGGGTACAAATGTACCGAGGAGATCATTTTTTAAGAAAAATAAATCCAGTTTTTCCCGATTTTTTCGAATCAGATTTATGATAGGGACATGTGAGCGGTATCGTTGGAAAGGGCTCGTTATAGTGAAGAAAATGGCATTTAAGCCATGACTCTAGGTAAAATAGTAATGACGCAGGACATTTCTGAAGTATTTATATATATATATATATATATATATATATATATATATATATATATATATATATATATATATATATATATATATATATATATATATATATATATATATATATATAAGTACATTAAAAAGTGGACCACCTTTAGACTTCCAAAAATTTATCCCGACCTCAGTTTTCAATATAAAAGATTGAAATTTTACACACCTATTATGTACATAACACGTATGTTTCAAAATCACATTCAAATCTCTACGGGGAACCTAGGCCCGGCCCAGAGCAGCGCAAAATTTCGATTTTTTTTCGAAAAACGTTCCGGCGTTCCCATTCCCGAACTATAATACGGGCAAGTGAGTTCTACCATTGGAAAGTATGCTCTATCTTTTTTTTTTTTTAAAAAAAAAGAGGTATGAACTATGATCCTACGATAAATACTAAGGAGGCAGTAGCTGTTTGAGTGAAGTCTAAAATTTATCTGTAAAAATTGAAATCTTAAAGGGTTAAATATTCGAACTCTCTATTTCTTTAGATATTACAATAACAGATGAACAATATCGCTTTTAAACGAAGTTTTACAATTTCTTAGAACACCCACTTTCTACTTAGATGGCTCATCTCTAGTTCGAGGGTCATGGCGTCGATAACAGGTTATGTGAGTTTTCGGTGGATGATATGATGTTCGTAGATTTCCTCAAGATTCTCTTTCCCCCACATTTGCATTCCGCCAATGTTCTTAGAACCAGTCTCATGTATTAATCATCCGTAATCTTTACCATCCAAAGTATAAATAACACTACAAATTCCATATAATTTCACCTAGCCCTATTTTATGTAAATACGAGACTCAAATAATCATAATGGAAATACTAAAACCCAATGCCTTAAACGAACATAGGCTAAGCTATTTGATATTCAAGTTCATTCTGACTGTTGTGGTTATCGTTAATGATTATCCAATCATACAGGGTTTGTCCGGAAAGTAATAGGACTTAGTCGATTTAACAAAAATTATTCAGCCAATCGTTACAATTCTTTAAAAACTTTCAAAATAGGCTTCCTCTGCGTCGATGCAGCGCTGCCAGCGCGATTTCCAAGCATTGAAGGCGTCACGGAAGTCATTCTCCGGAATAGCCTTGAGAGCCGCGGTGCAAGCTGCTTGGATACCCTCTGTCGTCTCAAAATGCTTGCCTTTCATCGGGCGCTTCAGGCGAGGAAACAAAAAGAAGTCCGGGGGGCCACATCTGGGCTGTAGGGTGGCTGCGGAAGCGTTAGGATGCCGGCCTTGGTCAGGTAGCTGTTCACAAGAAAGGCGGTGTGAGCCGGGGCGTTGTCGTGGTGTAGCTTCAAGTCGGCTCCGATGTCTGGTCGGACCCGATTGACCTCTTTGAGTCTCTTGAGCACTTCCACGTAAAACGTGGCGTTGACGGTTTGTCCAGGAGGAACAAATTCATGGTGGACGATGCCTTTGATGTCAGAAAAGACAATGAGCATCGTTTTCACTTTAGATTTGCTCATTCTTCCCTTGTTTGGGCTAGGAGACGCCGGCGTGTGCCACTCGGAAGATTGCCTCTTTGTCTCGGGATCATACTCAAGGATCCATGATTCGTCACCTGTGATTATGTTATTCAAAAATTGGGGATCACTTTCACACATGTTCAAATTTTCTTCGTACAATTCCACTCACCGCAATTTCTGGTCGTCAGTGAGCACTTTTGGGACAATCTTCGCGCACACCTTGCGCATGTTCAAATGCTCCGTCACAATTTCATGAACCACAGTTTTTGATAAATTTAACATCTGGGCTATTAAAACAAATACTTAGTCGACGGTCTGAGTTCAAAACTTCGCGCACACGAGTCACATTGTTGGTGTTTGTCGAAGTCTTCAAGCACGGTCTTCATCGGCGACCTCTTCCCGGCTCTCCGAAAAGGTCTTGTGCCACCGAAACACACCACTTCTTGGTAAAGCATCATCTGGATAAGCCTGCTTGATCATATCAAACGTCTCTGTCGCAGATTTACCTAGATTAACACAGAATTTAATCGCGTACCTCTGCTCTAACGAACGCTGCATTTTCGGCTTGCACCACTCACAGAAACACGTCGCGCGAAAAAGCCTGTCCTGACTCTCCGTGTGCTCGGAGACAACTGACCAGCCGCTCGTTCGTTAGCTAGGAAAGCCCTCTACCGGATCCAGTCGGTGCGCGCACGCTCCGAAGTACAGTCATGGCGGAATAAAATCAGTCCTATTACTTCCCGGACAAACCCTGTAGATTGGAGAGTAGTAGTGACATTTTCTACATGCTATGCAGTTGTGTAGTTTTTGAAACACATGGTAACCATCTCCTCAGAGACCACAACAAATCTTGAGAACAAGTTACTTCTGTCTTCAATATTCTCTGAGTAGTTTCTTAGTTTAATTTCTAAAATATTCGAGTAGTGATATTCATGAAGAATTTTGGAATGTTTAACTTCAACACTTTTAAATTGTATTAAATAAGCGAACATGTGTATCTGAAACATTTCGTACACTGCCGGAATATAAAATGTAATTTCTAGCTTTACGTCCTACAATAATGCACCATGGCTAATCGAGACTAATAGTAGGATAGTTGATATTGATGGAATAAAGAAAGTGGGAGGAAACATGAAAAACCGGAGAAAACACATGCACCCGGTGTGTTAATAAAAAAAAAACACTTTGTTCGAAGTGGGATCGAATGACTGATTCCACATACCAGAGGTGACCGATCTATCATTAAGCTTACGTGGCTTCTGATGTTCACAAAATGTGACGTCATAAAGTATGAACAAATGAGTGTACGAAAAGAAAAAAGTTGCAGACAATTGTTTGTTTATTCAATAGTATTTTGTAAATATTCTGTGCCTTACTTTCTCAATTTTTTATGTTTTCATTAGCCTTACTATGCTTCACAAAAATTTCAAAGGAACGATTGTGAGCCCAAAGTATTTTTTTCATCAGTTAATTACAAATTAGTGAATATAATATAAAACTGTACTCATACAAAACTTACCGCTAGCATTTACTTTATAATTTGTACAAGCGAGTATAATATAAACACAAAGGTAATATACAGATGGTGATCAGAAAAATGAAAACACCTTAACGAAATTGCAACTTACCAGATTTATATGGTGTCGGGCCACCTTTCGCCTTCAGAACAGCCTTTACGCGACGTGGGATGGAGGCATAGAGGTCGTGAATGGTAGCAAGTGGAATTTTACACCATTCCTCGTGCAGGGGATGGGCCAGTTCTGTGAGAGAGGATGGAGGTGGAAATCGTCGTCGGAGTCGTGTTTCCAAGACGGAACACAGATGTTCAATTATGTTGAGATCTGGGGATTGGGCGGACCAGGGGAGGTGTTGAACTTCATCCCGATGTTCCTCAAACCACGCTGCAACAACGCCAGCTGTGTGAATGGGTGCATTATCATCCTGGAAGATGGCGTCATTGTCCGGGAACAACATCCGGACCATAGGATGCAAGTGGTCTCTTAAAATTGCGACATAATCGTTGGCAGTGATTCGTCCGCTAAGAGTGACCACAGGACCCAATGAAAACCATGATATGGCGGCCCACAGCATCACCGAGCCGCCACCATGTTTCACAGTTGGGCGGAGACACTGCAGATCATAAGCTTCTTTGGGCGTTCTCCACACATAAACACGGCCCGTGGTTGGGAATAGGGTGAAGGATGACTCATCCGACCATATCACACGTTTCCAGTCCTCAACGGTCCAAGTTGCATGGTCGCGTCACCATTTGCGGCGTGCGAAAGAGTTATGGTCCCTGATGAGCGGTTTGGCCCGTGCAACACGACCCCGTAAGTTCATGTCATGTAATTCGCGGCGGACTGTGATTGTCGAAACAGGGTGGGGGAGGTGCTGATTGAGTTCCTCCGTCACTTGCTCCGCAGTAGCACGACGGTTGTGCGTGACAATGCGCTTTAATACCCGGCGTGACCTGTCACTCATGTTTTTCTTCCGTCCACTGTTCCGCTTCCCCGATGTGGTTTTCCCGTGTGTTGTGTAGGCCGTCATCACCTTCGACACTGTCCCACGCGACACACCTAACAGAGTAGCCAGTGCCGTCACACTCACTCCACAACCGCGCACCAACAATTTGCCCCCTTTGAAACTCTGAGAGGTCTCCCATTTTACACTACCTCCGTCTGCTGCAACCACTGGACACTGCTATTCCACTGCGCCTGACGTAGTATGGAGACCGACCTAACACACCACCACCAACGGTCCGGCGCTGCGGGCGCCACGACACCACTGCCAACCCATACATCTGAGGTGTTTCCAAATCGAAATCGAAATCGTACTACTACAATTAGTGAAGAACTTCACAATTTTGTAAAATAAGTATACTTGTGCCTTTACACTTCAATTCATTTTACAAACTTTTAAGTCTCTTCTATAAACAATTGTACGGGTATATTGAAGATTTACTTATTGTTAGTATTTTATTTTAATGATATTTTGCCATATTGTAGGCCTTTTAAATCTGGTTGTTCTTAAAAAATAGAGAAAGGTAAAACTCAAAATTTTTTGTGAGACTCTAGTCCATTGACTTGCATAAATGTTCTCCAAGAATCAGTAATTGAGTTATATCAAAGTATATGCACGGCATTTCCTTGCTCTTATCTGTTGAATAAATAAAGTTGTTATATTTAAAAAGGGAAATATGTTGTGTTTGATTTCTATGTCATTATTTTGTTTACTCCTTTATCATTTATTTGGCTGCTGGGATAAGAGTTTTGTTTACAAATTGAGATGGGGCATACTTTGCACAGGAGGACAGTGTATAACTTGCTCCCAAAACGTCCTATTGAAGGTTGGATCTATATCTTTTTAAAATTTATTTTCATTAAGAGCGTGTTACAGTTTACTGAGATAGCCGGTTCTTTTCCTTGCAGTGGATCTTCTCTTTTAACCCGACGTAGACCTTTCATTTGGGAAATTAAACAATGAAAGCGTGTATGTGCAGCAGTGAACTGGACTGTTTACTCACTCATGTGTTTATTCTTGCATTTATTGTGTGTGTTTGTGTTTCATTTAAATAAAGGGAAGTATTACACAATTTTTAGGAAGAATGATATGTTACAAGGAGGATATAATTAAAATAAGTTCTCAATAATTAAAATTAATTTTTAATGATTGCAGATGGTTCTTGAATTAAGACCCGAAAGACTGTGAAAGAGCGGATGTTACCAAAATAAAAGAAGCAGACGAAGGGTAGCTCGCGTAGCGTTTCTACTTAGCAATCAGGAGGCCCTGGGCTTGAATGTGATTACAGACCAAACAGACTGAATTTTCAACGTTTTCCTTCAGTCTTCTCAAGTGAATATGTCAGGAAGGTCTGTTATCTTTAAACATAGCTCCATTTGTATCATTGTTGTGGTCGTTACTATCGGTCATTGCTATGATTCTAGTTTGATGTGGTCTCTAAAGTTGTATGTAGAAGTACTTTTAATAAATTAAATATCAAATGTAAGTTTATTTCTAATCTAAACTAGAAAAAAATCTAACATGTGATTGAGAGCGTTCGTCATAATAGGGAAACAATGCTTCATGCCTTTTTTAATAAATACAAATCATAACAGAAATAGCATTACAACTGCTAAATATAATTTGCATTAATGTACAATTGTAATTACTTTTTTATATTCAATTTGTTATTATTGGTACGTTTTAATCTAAAATTTGAATTGTGCTTTTAAAAATTTGTTTTATAAAATGCATTTAATATGATAGTACGATTTTAAATTCAATATGCATATACCTCTCGTGGTTGTAAAAATATAAATGAGCCGTTCAAATAAACCTGCTGTTTATCGTTAGTGACCCGTTGAGTGTCATCTGACAGGCGAACCGTTTTGAACATGATTAATATTACGTAAACGTAATTGTTCTAAGAAGAAGGCCCATAAAACGTGAGAGTTGAGTTTTGATGAAAATTAGTTACAAAAGTCAGCTCGAGTTGCTAGTCTATGTTGTAGTTGTCACTTGATGTGCAAATGCTTCGTTAAGCTGCTACATCGATGCCATCTTGAAATCAGATAGGAAATGTCCAAGAATTCCCGTTTTAACACAAAAAATGAAAAAAGCTTTTGGTAGAGCTTACTTCACCATTGTAAACCAGAAAAGTCACTTATATGTGGGGGCACTTCCAGTGCATGATTGCCACCTTAAAACGCTCCATGTTGAATCGTTTCAAAATACCCACCCTACAGCTCTCACCTGGCCCCTTCTGACTTTTATCTGTTTGGCCTTTGAAAAAACACCTACGTGGTTACCGATTCAATGATTTGGATGAAGTTAAAACAGCTGTAAAATTATGGGTCAAAAAGCAACCTCCTGAATTTTTCCAAAAAGGTTTTGACGGATGGGTTCAAAGATGGCGTAAATGTGTTCAAATTCATGGAGACTATGTTGAAGGGTAGAATTCTGTAGAAGACAGTTGAGGCTATTCTCTGCATTAGCTCGTCGTATTCTATGTTCATTAATACATTTTTTGTGACACAGGAGACATTACGTTTTGATTCCTCCTCCTATATTGTAAAGATCCCAATCACAGCGTAAGCACATGTTTACAAACGACATGTGCTATTGTTTATAAACAAGCAGACGATACACAGACCAGAAAGACACGAACATCAACACGATGGAAACCGAAAGAGAACAAATCACCAGAAGAGGGCCTATAAAAGTGGGGCCAAAGAAGGAGTAGACATCAGTTGACCACTGATCTCTAACTCTTAACAAGCTCTGAAGGACTGTAGACACAAAGACTATTTTGTATTTTTATAAAATAAATAGGTGAAGGGCTAGAATTTCGGACTATCATTGTCTCTCCCTACACAAATTATTACAATATTGAAAATACAATTATATTGTAATAAAACGTAATTGTGACAAAGAAAATGCATGTCAAAATTCTGTCATTAGCTCATTAGCAGCGATTTACTGACGTTGATTACTCCGATTGCTTGCTTGAACAAATGAATTGAAATTGGTTGTTTATTATCGCATGGGTAATGCCTTTCTGCTGAAGGAAACGAATGAATTATGAAAGTGAATTATTGTAGAAGAATTGGTGGAATCATGGACAACTCTGATCTGACACTTAAACAGACCTTAGAGTATATGATTTCAGTTTCGATTCCAGATGCTGATGCATAGAAAATTTAGTTTTGTTTAGACCACTACTATAATAGTTTATGCGCATATTGCGCTTTTATCTTCTTTACAACTACTACTTAAATAACAACAATAATACGAGCATTGACTTCGTATAAACGAGGAGATTAGTTAAACATCTTTGGAAATGTTTTGTAATGTCTTCGTTGCTTACCTCTTCATTTTGTTCTTCTTCTTCCTCTTCAACTGATTCTTCAACTGCAAGAGAAACCCTCTTCTTCTGCGACTATAATATAGAAATGATTTATGTTATGTTTATGTTAAGGTTTCGAAGATTATTTTAATATTTCTACAATTTTGAAAGGAAGAAGAGAAAAAGGAGACAATGGGAAAACCTTTATTCAATTAAAAGAAAAAGCTATAATTGATTTCCTTACATGCTTCTCATTCTGTTATGTTCACTTACAACTAGATTAAAAATCGCTGATAGTCTCACCATTCTTTACTTGGTCAGCCTGAAGTATTTTCTGGAAGACAACTCCCGACGAAGGAAGAAGTAGTTAAATGCTACCTGTTCTACAGAAAAATGCTACCTGAAGAGGGGAAAGAAACACCTTCTACGACAGATATTTTAAAATATGTGGCAAATGATCTTGTCAGTATCTGGAACAAAGCTAGCATTCCAGTCATTGGATATTCCAGCGTTTTGGGCAAACTTTCAAAGGTCATACGACTTGCCCAACAGCTCCAAAGTATCCACCAGCAAAGCGCACATCACTTACATTCAAAGCGGACTACAGTAATTTCAAACAAGTATTTGATATCTGTACTTGCAAGTGTGTTAGAAACAAAATAATGGACAGACAGTTGTGTATAAAAGTACCACAAATTGAGTGGAATTTCTGGATAGATCAGACTTCGGGTCGGAAAATGGTAATCGGTTCGATTGACAAGATTGTTTCGAGTTCACTTCAGAAAAAAGCAGAGAGGAAGGACCAGGAAGAGCGGTTTAGGAAAAAGCATTTGCAAAGCCTAACTATGACTAAAACTACTGCCTGTCAGTTGAACTTTATGGAAGAAAATGAAGCAAGTGGTGTGGCCTTGGAAGATGAATCACCTTATGAAGCAAACACATCCGACTCTGAAGACACAGATTCCGAAAAACGGCCAGCACAAAATAGGCATCAGTACCCAAACTTAAGCCAAATGATGGAAAGAACTGGCGTTAGTAACCGAGATGCTTGCAAATTAATTAATGCATGCCTGAAAGACCTGAAACTGGATAAACCGGAAAATATACTAGAACCAACAAAGTTGCGAAGACAGCGAATTTATTGGAGAGACAAGGGAGCAGAATCTCGTTCGTTTGACTTGCACAGGCTAATTTGTGTTAGTTTTGATGGGCTCATAAATGCAACCAGACTATTTGGACCAGATGGAGGACAACTAACAAAGAAGGAGGATCACTACGTTATTATTGCATATCCTAGTGAGCAATACGTGGATCATATTGCTCCACAAAGTGGCAATGCAGAAGATATTTCAAATGAAATACTCTCTGTTATACGTGACACGGATTCGACAGCTACTTTGCGTGCTGTGGTATGTGATGGAACAAATACAAACACAGGCAAACATTCTGGAATTATACGTCGACTTTAAAACAGCTTTAAATCGACCTTTACAGTCGCTCATTTGTATGTTGCATCTGAATGAGCTTCCACTAAGAGAAATTTTTAAAAAAACAACTGGTCCAAAGGGATTTTCGGGGCATATCGGAAAGATGCTAAGTTTTGATCCACGGGATGTTCCAATAGTTGATTTCCAGCCCGTCACTGGAAATGTCAAGGAATTTTGTGTGAATATCACAAAAGATTTTAGCGCTGATCAAAAGTATTTGCTGAAGGCTTGCATCGCAGTACAAAAGGGAAAGGACAACGCTGATGCTGCTGTTATAAAATTTTTACAAACTGCTTCTCCAGGTGCCCTTAATCACGCCAGGTGGTTGACGCTCGCCAATCGAACCCTTCGTTTGTTCATGAGCACAAGAAATCCATCCAAAAATCTATTGCAGTTTGTAACCTACATCGTTAGAGTGTATGCTCCAAGTTGGTTCGAGATAAAAACCCATTCCAACTGCACTGATGGATAACGTAACTTCAATTTAATTTGGAGAAAGTTAGAAATTTACCCGATAGTGAAATGAAGGAAGCTGCAATAAGATCTCTAAGATCTCTAAAGATTGTTATTTTGCCTACAGTGAAAATATTCTTCTTGCAGCTCTTACAGATCCAGACCTTGAAGTAAGAAAAGATGCAGTAAACAAGATTGTTGTTGCAAGAACGACCAATCAAGCTGGAGTGAGAAAATTTTGTAAATCAAATATTATGATTCATCTCGAAGCAGAAAACTACTACAAAATGATTGATTAGGATGCTTCCGTCACAACGCTACCTCCACTTGTAAACTGAATGTCAGATGAAGAATTGCTGGCAAAGATTGAAATAGGACCACTGGAATTTACAGGAATTCAATGTCATTCACAAGCAGTTGAACGATTCGTAAAAGAAGTTTCCAGGGTTTCCACAAAAGTTTTTGGTCATAAAGCCAGACATGGAGTGATTGCTTCATCCGAGGAATCAAGAAGGAAATTTGGAAATTTGGATACTAAGCATGCGTTTCTGAAAGCAGATAATTAAGTAATACTTCTTTTACAAAAATAATGCATGTTTTAAAACAATAAACCTACTGAACAGAAAAAAAACTACTTTTTATCATATGCCAATAATAGCTTCATTGTTAACTCAAAGTTGGGACTCTTAAATCAAAAGATAAAAATCTGAAATTTTACATACGAAATTATCTTTACCTGTATCAACTTTTAGAACTAGAGACAAAAGCTTCTGTTTACATTTCTTGAAGTTCGCCCCGCCCTAATGCATACGGATGTAGGAAACATTATAAGGAAATATGCGACGAGCCTAACTTCTCGTTTAAAGAAGGAGGAAAAACGCTATACTTTTAGTAATTATTCATTGACTATCTAGGATATTAAAAAGTAGGTAACAAAGCCACTTTGATTTAGTTAATGAGGTGAAAGGGGAAAGAAAGTAATGCTGATGTGTGGTGTGTTTATATGCTGTAAATGCTTCGCAATTGAAGGTCGATACTAAAAATAGTTTGTAAGTTCTGCATTGCCGCAACTTGGAAATTTTCATCGGAAGACAAGGATTAATATTTGGGTCTTCTAGAAAAATAGGAAATTGGGCTTTCTTTTAAATGTTGAAATAAGAAATTTTGGGCCCCTACAATTTAAAACTTTAATAAATAATTTTTATTACTTATACGCACGCTAGTAGTTATTGTGTTAAATTTGGAACAGAATTACATTTATGCTTCGTCTTTATATATTTGGTTAAGATTATGGAGCAGTAGCAGCAGTATTTGAGACTCTTTTCAGTTCTTTTGGAAAATGCAAGGCAGCCACAGTTCATGCTTTACAACGTAACTTGAGGTAACAATATTTGACACAAAGCCTTAAGAAAGATATATTGTTTGTTAAGGGCTAATGGTAGGTATTTTACTGAAATGAGTCCATATTACATTTTGATTCATTTAAGAGATTTTTGTATGTATTTGGTCTTGCGGACGCGGTGAAGCTATTCCATGCTTTCTTTATACATTAATGTTCGTATCGTGTGATTCGGAGTCAGTTGTCTTGTCTTGAACTGAGCTATTGTCACCTGCCCGCACAAGTTACGGCCCTAGAGCTGTAGTATATTGCCAATATGGATGGCAATCTAGGACCAACCAAAACTGTTCCCAATTGCACAACACACCTGTTAAAACTGGTTTTGTGAGACCCTGAATTTGAGTTGACATTCTTTTTATCGTAATGGCTAAAGCGCAAAATTTCAACATTTGAACGTCTTACATACGCACACACACACGAAAAAATGTTATAATAAACTGTATTTTGAGAGAACTTAATAATTCCACAGTAAAACATTAGAAAGAATAAAGTATTTAATATTTAGTTGGAAACATAATCAAGTAGGGTTATATATTGTAAGGATCCCAGATCACAGTGTAAGCACATACTTACAGACGACACGTGCTGTACAATTTGAATGTATATATTAGTTTTTTCACTGAAGTACAATACAATGCGGCGAAAGGGGACTCTATCTTTACTAAATCCCTGAAGACTGCCTTGAAGCAAAGACGATTCAACACAAACGATACCTCGCCAGGCTGCCATGAGCCGATTAGGTTATCCAAGGACCTTAACCTGAAGTAGCTACAAGAGATATCGGTTGCTGCCATGACGGAAGGGGTTCCTGTATTAAAATACTTCATTCTCTTTTGGTCATAAAGAAGTTTTGTAGACACCAATACTATGTTTTATTTTTATAAAATAAATAGGTGAAGGGCTAGAACCCCGGACTAGTGCTCTGAACAGGTCGGGTCAGGCCGGGTTGGACACCGACCCGACCCTTGATCCGAATTGACTGACCCGACCCGACAACCCGACCCGACAACCCGACCCGACAACCCGACCCGAGCTGACCCGATTGACCTGACCGGACAACCCGACCCGACCCGAGCTGACCCGTTTGAGAGCACTAAGTCACGACACTGAGTGAACGCCAAAATGCACTCCCATTGGGAATTAAACCCGGACCACGTGTATCAAAGTCTTACACGTTAACCACTAGCTAGATTAAGCGGGGGATTTGTATATGCATCTTAATGAATATTTGGCACTTTTGAGGTTCGGTTATTTCTTTTTATAACTGATACCAATCTCCGACGTGGGAGAATTTTTTTCTTGCTTTAGTTCTATGTGACGAAATTTTTCTTGAAGGTCAGTGTTCTCACTGCTCGGAAGGCAGTAGCAAGTGTCTCTTGGCGGAGACAAAAGGAAATCGTTTAACTACAATGATAAGGGTTGAGGAAACGGGAGAACACCTGTGATTTTTTCCAACCCTTCAACTTTCATTCCAAAATAGGTTCTTATGATTCCGGGACCCGCGCCACTCTGATTTTTCTTTCTCGGTAATTAAAACGTATTTTACAGTATATATAGTTGCAAGTAAGAAGATACATAATATGAATTTTGTAATTTAAAATTTAAAAATACAGTATGATAATTAATTATAAAGTACTAATTTTATTTCACCACTTTCAGCCCAACAAATGAAATTCAAACAATTCGCACCCTGGGTCTTAGTCATCAATACTGCGTCTTATTCTTTTTCTTGCACAGCCAAGTCTTGGACCTGTATTTCGTAGTCTTGATTATGGTCTTTCATACTATAAGCTCAACCTAAAGTCAGTTGATCAAAGTGAACTGACCAGAGTGACCCGACCCAACTGACCTGACCCGACAACCTGACCCGAGCTGACCCGACCCGAGTGACACGATCTGACAACCCGACCCGAGCTGACCCGAATGACCCGACCCGAGTGAGTAATTATATTGTAATAAAACTTAATTGTAACAAACAAAATCTATGTCAAAATACTGTCTTTAGCTCATTAGACGCAATTTACTCACGTTGATTACTCCGATTGCTTGCATGAAACGAATGAATTCAAATTGGTTGTTTATTATCGCATGGGTAATGCCTTTCTGCTGAAGGAGACGGATGAATTATGAAAGTGATTTGTTGTAGAAGAATTGGACAACATGGACAACAATCATCTGACACTTAAACAGACCTTAGGGTATATTATTTCAGTTTTAATTTCAGACGCTGATGCTTCAAATATTTAGTTTTGTTTAGACTAATCCTATAATAGTTTATGCCCTCATTCTGCTTTTATCTTCTTCACAACCACTACTTCAATATCATCAATAATACGAGGATTGGCTTCGTATAGAAGACTGGATTATTGTTTAAATCGAAATGTTTACCTCTTCACTTGGTTCTTCTTCGTCTTCATCTGGTTCTTCATCTGGTTCTTCAACTGGAAGAGAAACCTTCTTCGTGTTCTTCTTCTTGTTCTTCTTTGACTATAATATAGAAACGTTTATGTTAAGTTTTCGAAGATTATTTTTAAATTTCTACAATTTTGGAAGGAAGAGAAAAAGGAGAGAATAGGAAAACGTTTATTCAATTAAAAGAAATAGCAATCATCGAATTTCATTATATGTTTCTCCTTCCGTGATGTTGACTTACAACTAAGGTAAAGGCACCATTAATTGAGACTTAGGAATTTTTCAGGTTTATTGTCTTATAAAATGCCTTTAAACTGTAATTGTTTTACGATTTATTTTTTATTCTATATTTTGAAGTTCCTTTTCATAACCCATTATAATTTTAAATAGCTAGTATAATTTTGAGTACTTTTTTAAAATAGAAACTCTTACAAAAGTTTAGTAGTTGATATGTTTCATTTCTAAAAAAATCTAGTAGTTGACACATTTGAGATTAGTAGTTGACACTACTTATTTTTCATACATACGAAAGATAAAAAAGAAAATTGTTAACATGCTAGGATTTAAATGTGAATTATCAACATTTCAGATGACTATTAGTAAACAGTATAATCTTCAGTGTCCAATAAAATGTGAAACTCACTATTTGGCAATGAAAGAAGAGTACAATTTTACAAGTAACTTTGACACTGAAAACAAACGTCAATTCCAAATAGTGTCCAACTGATGAACAAGAAATAGGCCCCGACGGCTGCTGACTGTTTGAGGTTCTTCAATATGACCAGCAACATCTTTCCACCCATATTCTAGCTCATCTGATCTTTCTGGCCACTTCCAGTATTTTCCGCTTTTCTGCATGGCTGACACGATTGCACCTTTATCTGTAATACTTGTAATTTCCCCAGGAAAATATTCGTCTTGATATGTTACAATCACAAATTCTCCTGCTTCTCTATGTATGGATTCAACTGTTATGGAAGTCGAATCGATTTCTGAACCGCTAGTATATTCTTCGTTTAATTCACTAGAGGAATCTTTATAAGGAATATTGTCACTCTCTGTGTCTGACGTGGCACTGTCACTTTGTCGAGAACCTGAAAATGTAGCTAATAAGTGTTTTATTAAATATTTTATTCATCTCTTTCTTTTAAGTTTTATTTTTCTCTCTTGCTCTTGCAATCGCTTAAATCTTTCCGTCTCTTCCTTCTTTGTCTTTCCGCTGCTCTTTCTTTTTTCTGGAGTAACAGATCTTCGTTTTTCTTTGCTTTACTTTCATAGTACTTTTGCCATAACTTTGAAGAAACAACACTTGGAACGTTTTCCTTCAAGTTCCTCTTCTTTCTTTTCACTTCCGTTTCAGGCCAAAACAGAGATCTTTTAAACGGGCTGGGAATTCTCTTGACATTATGACCTGTAGTACTTACTTTGTGTATTGACGAGGTTGCAATGTCTACCTGTCCTGACACCTTGTTCGAATTTGTGACAGGTTCTTCACTTAAAACATCATTTCCAAAATCTTCTGACTTTTCTGGTTCCTCATGAGACAAACTTCTTTCTGGTTCTTTATCTCTTGTTTTCTGCTCACAACTACTTCTTCTGCGTTCACATTCAGTGATGAAATATCTTGTGATCCCGTTGTAATATCCACTTTTTGTTCTATCTCTACTTTACCCGATGGACGACTTTCTTCAAGCAAGCCCTCTCAAGCTTCCATGATCTGGTGGTTGTCATTTGTTTCTAATGTAGCTGTAACAGTCTTCCACGTTTGAAACAGGGAAAGATCTTTTGATCCTGGCCATTCTTAAGTGTGAGGCACATATTGAAACATGTTGACCTTATCTTTCCCTATTATTACATTTAAAACTTTCTGAGTTATTTCTAGTTCACGTGAAGTTAAACTACTTCCATATGTAGCTCTAGCTACGCACTGCTTTTATGCCTCCAACCTAATTGCATTTTCATTCCAATCCACAAAGCCTAAACCCATTCTTCAATCCAACTGAATATTCTGGAGCATCCAAAACTTTACTCAACAGTGGAGCAAAATCTTTTCCTTCCAAAACCGAGCCCTTGTTTATGTTTTCAAGTCTCCATTCATGTATTTTTTGTTTCCATATTCTTTTTAGACTGCGAAGAACGGCTACGTCAATCGGTTGGATTATGTGCGTTGCATTTGGACTCAAAGCTATTAAAATAATATCATTATCTGCACAGAACTTGCTTGCGTGCAAAGAATGATGAGAGGAATAAAAAAATCACTGGTAGATTTACATCTTGTGTTAACAAACATGGATGAAAGACATTAGCTAAAAGCTCAAAGAAGAGCTCTTTCAAATATGGAAATATTTACTTTCGTGCTTATTATTCTAATAAGTAGTAAGAAAAACTTCAATACAAAATCTGAAAACTTTTCTTCGAGCCAACAAAGAATAGATTCAGTACTTGACATGCACTGGTGTGAGTGCCTGACACCCATCTTTACTAGTTCCATACAGTTGTTTTTCTTTCTGATACAAATTTTAATGTTTCCCATTATTACAACGTGTTAGAAGCGGTAAATGTTAATTTTAGTATAAGAATGGTTGGAATTAGTAATTAACAGGGGGTGTCAACCAGGGCCTAAAATTAAGTGGAGTACTCCACACTTTGTGGAACTGTAGGAAAGGAGTGTGGAACTGTAATTCTTGAAGTGTGGAGTGGTATTAATGTGAGTATCTTACTTTTCTCGGATTATGCATTTAAACGCGTTTAGTGTGTCAAACTAAATGTTACTGATTCAATACATTCATTATGCAATGGGTTACTCAATTTCATGTAACTGCCAGTATATGACATTAAGCCAGAGTTAATACGTATAGATGTCTCCTAGATGGCAGGGAAAACCATTGCCAATTTTGAGGTGAAGGAATTTTTTAACTATATTTAGTTTTCAAAATTTTTCGGTTGCATTCATATAGTATTAAAATATGCAACTAACTACACGTTTATCTGTTGTTTCAATAGGACATTACACTTTTCCGATATAATGAAATTTGTTTTGTAGATAAAAATTACACGATCCTTTGAATCCGTTATAGAAATATGTACTACCAGAGATAACATACATCAATAACCGCCAAAAATTTAGCCGAAGACTCTCAACAACTAATCATAACCCAGGAAATATTATCCGTTCGTAAGTTTCATGGTGATGATCCGCGTCTTCTGGTTATGATTTTTTTTTGTTTTTGTTTTTGCTGCAGAATAGAACTTACTTTCAGAGATACATAACAAATCAAGTTTTGCTATCAGTTCTCGTTGTTAGAATTAAGTAAAATTAAATATGTAATTAATTTTTTATTTAATTCTAACAATACCAGCCTATATAGTAAAATTGATTTGATATACATGGATGAAGATAGATTTTATTCTTTCCCCCTGTTTCCTTGGAAAAAATTACGTAACTTTGGCAAGAGCCTCGTAACATCACAAAAACACGCTCTTTCGTAAATAATTCATGATTGCATATAATCTGTTAGCACTGACAGAAAAAACACTTATTTTCTTAAAATTGAATGTAGACTCAGTTTCTTCGCTAGCCCCAGCATTATTGAGTATTTATGTTGCAAAATTGCGGCTCTATAATTTTTGGCACGACTTTACGCAGCGCAAATCGGGATTAGTAATTTAGAGTACATTTCTCTTTCTAATTTAGGATACTGGTACTCAAAGGAGTCTTCTGTCCTGGCTCACAAAAGATGACAGACCCAAAGAAGAAAACAGAAGTGCCTCTGTTTCAAATGCCGTCGATGATGTTTCACCTGAGCCTGAAGGTGCTGAACCAAGTCTACCAGTTACTGTTTCTAACCTTTCCGTTGTAGATGATGCAAGAGTGAAAAATGACGGCTCTGCTGCTGCTGCAGCAATCTTTCCATCAGTGCATAGTTTCCAGCTACCAAACTCTCAAAAACATAAAGTGAAAGTACCAGAATGTTTACAAAAATTCGGTGAAGGAAGAAAGCGAATTAGGTGTATAGTCTGTATGGAGCATTTGCATAGTGTCAAGCGCTTTAGAACTAGCAAACAGATACCACCTATTTGTACTGAAACTGGAGCAGAATGCAGACAGGCAATCATCGACATTCATATGTTGTCTCAGCATCACGAAGAAGCTCTTAAGGTTAGAAAATTTTCATCGATGACATTTGAAGAGAAATGTAAAGAATTCCAACTACTAAAGAAGTTTTCAGCTCAAAATGTAGAAAAAGCGAAAAAGATTGGTGCATACATAAACACAGTGTTTAATGACGCTAAACGTGGAACATTAAGTGCATGGTCATGGCCTTCCAGACAGATGGCTTTCCTGAAAGGTCAGATATAAGCAGATTCATGTAGCAATGACGTTAATATACAACACACAGTGTATAAACCCAAGTCCTCAGACTTCTTGTATCTTAATCCACCATCTCACGCCGAACTGTTAGATTGCATTGTTGAGGCAGATATAGGAATGAACGAAAAGCCCTAAAAAAAAAAACGCACTAGCTATATCACTGAGAAGCGATGGTAGTGTCGACAGAATGCAGTTGCACAAAGTTATTGTTCCTGGGCCTTGAAGAGCCAGAAGGAAGAGGCTCCGAAGCGCATATTGCAGCGTTACGAAAATCAATAGAAAGAGTAATGCCATAGAAAGAACTGTTTCCCAGAGTGACTTCGATAGTTACTGATGGTGAAAACATGAATACAGGCAGTGGCGTATTTAGGGGTGGCTTCCGGGCTTAAGCCCCCCCGAAATCTTACTTAGTATAGTAAAGTAAATGAAATATCTTGCAGAATTTTCACATTTCCAGGCAAAGTTCCCCCGAAAGTTAGCAAAGCCCCTCCCGAAACAAAATCGTAAATACGCCACTGAATACAGGGGAACACAAAGGAATGTAGAAATTGTTAACTGATGAAAGAGTTGCTTCAGGTGAAACGTTGCCTCTGTTGAAAATTTGGTGTGCTGCCCATCGCATTAATTTAGTATGGAAAGATGTTACCAAGAATGTCCAAGAAGTTCCATCTCTCATACAAGCAGCATCTGGACTGTGTGCTTTCTATCACTCTTTAGGGCAGCGAACGAAAGGTTTAACGATGGTAGCTTTAGAAAATAACTTAGAAGTTTTGCACTACCCAGAATATTTTGACGTCAGGTGGACAGAATTTTCATTCAGAATGCTCACTACTCTCCTAAACAATTGGTATCCAAGATGCCTTTACTTGCAAACGGAAAGCCATGGATGTAATAAAGCCAATGGTCATCTGTGTAAATGGATAGAAGTAGATCGCCTTTATCTTCTGTGTCTTGTGACAGACGCTCTATATGTTTTCAAGAACTGCCAGCAGAAGTTTGAGTGTGATGAAATGTTTCTTTTGGACACAATAACAAATAAAAATAGAACTGTAACACAATTGGAGAGTATGAAAGAGAAACCTCTATTAGGTGGGTGGAAAGAAACGTTTTTAAACGAACGTGTGCAAGAGAACGTCAACGGAGAAATACAGTACTCATTACATGGTATTCAACTTCATCGTAACACACGTCGCAATAAATCCCATAACAAATATGTCAGTGAGAAAAGAGATTTTACTGTAGTACGCTACGAAGTTCTGGATTCCATGAATAACTTTGTTGGTCAGCGTTTCCTGTATGAAGACAACATTGTTGCTTTGGAGGCTTTGCGTGTTTTGCAAGAGGATGTAACTGATGATGCCCTAAGAGAATGCCACAAAGTTATTTATCCTGATACAGATCTTTTGCAGTTCGCAATGCAATATAGAGAGGCATCATCGTGCAGTATGTTGAAAGGTCTGAACGGTAAAAGCCTTCTCATGAAAATCTGTGGATATCAGTCATTTCATGCTCTGTCAACAAATCTAGCCCAAGTTGTTGCTTCGAAACCATCTTCTTCCGATGTTGAAGGACTTATAAGTGACTAACAGATAAAAAACTCTCTTTGGCTCCCACTACTGTGAAAAATTACCTTCACGTTAATATAAATATGGATTCGTTGGAAGATTTTAGCCCAACTCCTGCTGTTATGAAATGGCTGGCCAGAAAGGAAAGGTGTTTTGAAGTTGGTAGGAAGTCAAAGGAGCAGTCCTGGTATAACGGTGTATTTGCCTCGGCAGAAAACAGACAGACAGCGTGATGATCACGGAAAAATGACAGTGAAATTCTTATGTAAGAAAAAGTGACTTTTTTCTTCGAGTGTGACTATTTTTCTTAACGGTTTGCTTCCTGTATTTTATGGTTTAATACAATACGATTAAATATGTATCCTAACGTGCCTTTAATTTTGTTTGCTCTGGATGTCAAAATTTTCCTACATAATAATAATAATAATTATTATTATTATTTCTTGGTTGCAGGTAAACATGATGTACTGGACAGAACACTGATTATATATCAAAACAAATGCTGACTAAGCTAGTTTTTCTATACTATATGAAATTTTTACCAGTGTGGAGCTGTGATTTCGTTGAATTTTAGGCCCTGGTGTCAACCTCTGAAATCCAAGCAGATTGAATATTTGACAAACCGCCCCCCCCAACAACACTCAATTTTCTGTTGGAGCTTCTCGCATTGATTTTGTTACTCACCAGAAAAACATGTAAAATCACAAATAAAACTATTATAACAAAGCAAACAATTTGGCATCTTAGTTACAGAGTGTACTCACCATCTTAACGAAATTCGTAACAGAACTGTAGCAGATAACGTATCCTTACAATGGCGTGAAGAGTTTACAATGTCACTCCATTAAATAATGAAAGTCTGTGCAGTGGTGCCAGATAATATTCAATGAGACTTCAAGCTACAATTTGTTTCCACTTTTGTGTTCTATGACGTCAAGTAACCTTATTATTTAAATTTTTCTTGCAAAGTGTCAACTACTGAACCCCTGTGAACTACTGGTGCCTTTACCTTAAACTCAAAATCGGTGATAGGTCGTAATGACTTACTCCTGGTGGAGTAAATATTTTCTTTGTTTCCTTTTTTAAATATCAATCGTTCTAATATGTACATTTGTATGACGGATGATTTCTAAACTTCTAGACATACGACATTTATAGTAGTTTGTAGTTAATATTTTAATTGTGCATCATGTAGTCTCGTGATTCAGCCTCGATAGCTGCTCGTATATCGTTAGGTTGGGCCACAGCCACTTACACATACACAAAATGAAAATTCTGAGTATGGATTTTTTTTGTTAGATTCCAAATTGCGAAACCCTAGGACGATTCACAGTGTTAGTTTTGTTTTATGGGGGGGAAATGTGTGCCCCCCCTACCCAAAATCACGTAAGTTTTTCGCTCATAAGAAGGAATTGGCACGGTTAACCTTCCTGGGGTTTTGCAATTTGAATCTATGTAACAAATTACATCGAATCCATATCTTGGAGCCCGGTGCGAAGTTTTATTTTTGTGTGTGGCTGTGTTACATGTATCTTCCCCATTATAAATAGCTAAAGTTTTTCACCCATAAAAAGGAATTGACACAGCCAATTGTCCTGGAATTTCGAAATTTTGATTGTGTAACAAAATACAGCGAATCCTCTACAGAGAACTTTAGTTTTCTGCATAGCTATATTACGTGTATCCTCCCCATCAACAAACTTTTAATTTTTTCCTCCATGACAGAAAAATTGACACGATCCATCTCTTTGGAGTTTCGAAACTTGGATTCGGAATAGGAAAACACATCGAACCCATACTCTTGGGTCCGCTGAACAGAATTTCTCGTCTTCTGTATGGCTTTGTTGGGGGTTTCCTCGCTATCGAAATTAGCTAAAATTTTTCGACCGTAGCAGAAAACATTGACACGATCGATCTTCCTGGTGTTTCGATATTTAGATTCGGTATAACACAATACATCGAACCCATACCTTGTGGCCCGGTGCACATTAATTTTATTTTTTGTGTGGCTGTGTTTTTATTTGAATCTTTACGATAACTCTGCTGCAGAAAAAATGCTTGATTGATGATGCAAAAGATCTGATAAAATTACCATTGTTTTAAAAAGATAATTCAATATTCGAATTCTCTATTTCTTTAGGTATTACAATAAGAAATTATCAATATACTGTAGTTTTTAAATGAAGTTTTACAATTTCTTAGAACACCCACTTTCTACTTAGATGGCTTATCTCTAGTTCGAGGGTCATGGCGTCGATTCCAGGTTATGTGAGTTTCTGGTGGATGACATGATGTTCGTAGATTTTCTCAAGATTCTGTTTCCTCCCATATTTGCATTCCGCCAATACTTTTAGAATCATTCTCCTGTATTAATCATCCGTAATCTTTACCATCCAAAGTATAAGTAACAGTACAAATTCCATATAATTTTACCTAGCCCTATTTTATGTAAATACGAGACTCAAATAATCATAACAGAAATACTGAAACCCAAAGCCTTAAACGAACATAGGCTAAGCTATTTGATATTCAAGTTCATTCTGACTGTTGTGGTTATCGTTAATGATTATCCAATCATACGTTAGAGAGTAACAGTGACGTTTTCTACATGCTGTGCAGTGGCGTAGTTTTTGAAACACATAACAACCATCTGCTTAGAGACCACGACAAATCTTGACAACAAGTTATTTCTGTCTTCAATACTCCCTGAGTGGTTTCTTATTTTAATTTCTACAAATAATGTAGTAATGACATACATCAAGAATTTTTGAATTTTGACTTGAACACTTTAAAATTATATTAAATAAGCAAATAAATGTAATTTGGCTGCTGGGATAAGAGTTTTGTTTTAGGAATTCAGATGAGACATACTTTGCACAGGAGGACAGTGTAGAACTTGCTCCCAAAACGCCCTATTGATGAAGGTTGGATCTACATCTTTTTAACATTTATTTTCATTAAGAGCGTGTTACAGTTTACTGAGATAGCCGGTTCTTTTCCTTGCATTAGATCTTCTCTTTTAACCCGACGTAGACCTTTCATTTGAGAAATTAAACAAGGAAAGCGTGTATGTGCATCACTGAAGAGGAGTGAATATTTACTCATGTGTTTATTCATGCATTTATTGTGTGTGCGTGTGTGTTTAATTTAAATAAAGGGAAGGGTTACACAATTCTTAAGAGGAAGGATATGTTAAAAGGAGGATATAATTAAAATAAATCCTCGACAATTGAAATTAAACGGGTGCACACCCACGGACAAGATGTTATCTACTACATAGTAAACTTAGTTCAAGCCGTTGTTCCATGCAATAAATAAGGTTTACTAACTGTGAAAACCCAGAATAACATTTCCCAGGAACGAACTCAACTGCATTTGATTACACATCATGTTCTTCTGGTATCCGGTGAACTACTTTTTGCATAATAGTTGTATTTAGTTTGTGTAGAAAATAGTTTCAACTTACAACTATTATACCTAAAATTAAATAAATAAGAATATTATTTAAAAAGTAATACTTCACAGGATACCAAAATAACATATGTAATAAAATACAGTTGAGTTCGTCCTTCTAATCGCTGCCTTAACTTGGATTTTTGAAGAAAAATGTTATTCTGGCAACACTATAATTTCTATGGATAGCAACACTGAAAATTCTTCAGGCTCATACTTTCTGTTGTAGAATAACATTGTCTATGATAACTTGTATTTCATTATCTTCTTTCACTTATGAAGAACAAGCAAAAGAAACATCGTGGCCTTGGATTGACAAGGTTCTAACTGCACGTCATTGTGTTTTTAGGAAAAGTTTTATTACGCTATAGTCAGTGGTGTCCATTCCCCCTCATGTCCATGACGTATCCCCTGTCAATTGTCTATCCATAGGTGTTCTTCCATGAAAAAAAAAAAATCTTTTCGATTAATTTTTACATCCCCTCAAACATATTTATATAGATTTTTAACCCCCCAAATATTTCAATGACGCAGTTTGCGTCATAGCCCCCCTTTGTGTGCATCCCTGCTATAGTTGTAACTAATCATTATGATGTTTTTACACAATGATTAACTGCCTACGACGTTTATATTTAAATATTTGACGTTGAAAACGGGGCTTTACTTTTTTTTATTATTATTATTTTGGACAATGAGTAAAATGCAGTTAGAACGTTGTCTTACTGAAACGATCATTTTCAGAGCTACAAGGTTTTAACAGCGTTTCCCAACCGGTGTGCCGCGGCACACTGGTGTACCGTGAATGGGCCGCTGGTGTGCCGCGAGGAATCGAAACAAAATTATTTTATAGCAATCAAATTGCAAAACGTAGGGAAATATATATTTGTATTTCACATGACTATGAACCTCTACTATGAATCTACAATTTTAAGTTTCATACCAGATTACTGTTCTGTGCATTTCTAATGTTGAAAAAAGTATTTGTTATCATTGTTATGACCATTATAGCTTCTTTATTGATTCAGAGTATTTCGTAACTTGAAGATTTAAAATATCATTCAATCCTTTCGACAAATTACCTACATTTGTGTTTTAAAAGTAAAGGAGATTTGTTTGTTCGTTCATTATTTAGTGATCTTCCTTCTTAATAAAAGGCTGGATACAGTTTTTAAAAAAGAAAGCGTATTTTTACAAACCTGAGTCAAATATTTCATTGCAATTGCTTTCTATTTTTAAATTAGAATGAAAAATAAGCATAATGATTTACCACGGGGAAAAAACAGTGATAGAACTTTCTTCTCTGTGAGGAGGAGATCAATAATCATAGAAAAATACCTCTGTGTTTTATATTTACAAATACTATCTATAACTGCCGCGAGGATTCAAGTAACACCCGTAGTGTGCCGCAAGTTGAAAAAGGTTGGGAAACGCTGACTTAGAAACTTGTAAAACTAAAATAACGAAAAACCAGGCATGATTTAGGGCTATAAGAGTGTAACTGCAATTGAGTAGATTAACTATTCATATTTTAATTACATAAAATATGTGTCGAATACTAGTTACAAGTTTAACAATCCAGTATAATATTCCTTGTCTTCCGCGGGCATGGATAGAAGGGACTTTAAATGTTTTATAGCTTTAATTCTCGCACAAATCGCCCAGGAGACCCAAAGAAGAATAAAAGTCTGTCTTGTTCGTTGATTTTTAAATTGCACTCTGTACGCGATCTCTTCCTAAACACAAGAATGTCCTGGAAGACAGTATTTCATTGAAACAGAATTGATGTTCGGATTTTCTCTCAAAAAGTCCAAAACTGCATATGACATATGGGAATTACGGTTTCGTAGTACACAAAAATCGGACCAAGTAATCAGTTCATTTTCTTCGAGCAATGTGTCCAATATTCTCCTCAAAGCACTTCCTCTCATTTTTTCTCGATAGAACAATAATTTTTTTTTTTGTTAGAGTAAATGCAAGGTCAAGTTCTAAATATTTAACTTTCTCATAAAATAAGCTATCGATATCTGCGAGGGGACAGTTTATAACGTTTTGCGAATCGAAGACGACTGGAAGATTTTTCTTTTGTTTTTTTTACTTTTTCGGTGTTCTCTCATTTGGGCCTCATAATTGTAGTTTTGCTCACCACTTAAGTTTCCAGTCTCTCTGATCACCAGACCCGCAACCAGACGGGGCTAGGGGGTCTGGCCACCCCATAACTTTTCGTGGCCTCTCCAGACGTTAACACAAAATGCTATTATTAATACAAAAAACAGAAAATAGCTATTGGTAAGAGAATGTTTAATAACTTGCCCCCCCCCTAAGATAATCATGGCCCCCCAAACATCTGTGGCTGGTTGCGGGCCTGCTGACCACCTTGTACGCCTCGCATCTCGTTTCAGTCTCTTTCGCCACCTTATACGCCTCGGACACATTGCATCTGTCACTTTTTGGCAAATGAAAACTTAAGTTGAACTCCATTCCAAATATTCGATAGTACAATACATTGAATTGTTAATTGGTGTTTTGTTTCCATTCTGGCACTTTTCAGTGTAGAGATCATATATTTCTGTAATGTTCAGATGACTTCCTAGGTACAATCTGCTGGTACGAGTATCAGGTTGGCAGTAGTGGCATTTGACTTTTGGGAAAGACTTTTGTGTTCCCTTGAAAAATCTGCTTCACCCTCTGGCTTCCGACGACTATTGCTGCTTTTCTCCTCTTTGATCTACAGTAGGTGTGTTTGTATTCATAGTCTTGGCTTTGTCTGCAACAGGGTTTTGGAATATGTCAAGGGTCGACAAATAAAATGTTTTGCACACTTGAACCTTTTCTCCCTTAACATTGAAGAAGTAATGAAAAGAATACTTCCAACGAGATTTAGCTTCCTTTTTTCTTGGATTTTTAATCTTGTCTCCATTTTCACTTGATTCATCTTTACTATCCTGAACACACACATACACCAATAGATTGTAGTAAATTCTCACATGTACCTTGCAGAGTTTAGAGCCTTGCTACAAGCAATTTTATATTAAACTTTCATCAATTCAGTTTAACATCTACGATTTACCAATTTAGTTGATTTTTATATAGCACGGTTCACGAAATGGAACAAAATTATGTGCTCAAAATTAAAATGTGTGAAAAATATAAAGAAAAGTGGGAGAAAAATATTATTATTAACTTCTCAAGGTAAAGTTAATACAATAAATCTTACATTTTAAACATCTTTTCAATGTAAGGCAAGTAACATAGAAAGTGCGCACGTAAATTATAAAAAAGAGGAATACTTCTGTAACTTACAGCTTCTCAAACTGAAGTTAGAACCTTGTCGACCAGAATAATATATTAGAGTCACAAGCAATTAGAACCTTGTCAAATTAGTAGACGGTCTATTTTTCAAGTTAAAACAATAAAAGTCACATATTTGAGTAAAGCTCGTATTCTAGTGTTATGTACTGTATATAACTCAATTTTAACAAAAAATGTCACTTAGAACCTTGACAAACTAAGGCCAGAAAACGATAAATTTTGTATTATTTTCGGTATGTCAAGATCTTCAGTTCCAAATGCACACAACAAACCTGAGAGAACACTAATGAAGTCTCTTACCTGGAGTATACCACTGCTTTCAGATGGAGATATAGAGGGTGGATTTATTGTCTGAAAAAATAAATCTCTGCATTAATAATTACCGTCAAACATTTCTGCTAGAGTATTGTAAACTACAGTATATGTTTTTGTTTATACACTTTAGACATCCAAATTAAACTATGTAAATATCGGAAGTTTTATAGAATAACTTTTCTACATCCATCTGTCGACAGGTATCAGAACAAGAACGGTAAGACATATCAAGAAGCAGTTTCTTGCGGTCCATTCAGCGTCCGAAGAACATTCTTCATTTTCTCTGTTAACAATATATTGAAATTTAAAGTGGTTCAAATTAACTGTTTCCCGTTTCTACATTTATCGCCATAGAGCGGAAACGGCAACGTAGGCCTATAGTGAGATGCTTTTGCAAACGATTTAGCGTTTCAAGCTACTAATCGACAATACTCTATCAAAATGTGAACTAATTCAAATTTACTTCTGCTTTCAATACTGATTTGTGTAGAGCAGAAAAGATAAAAAAGACATCAAGATGCAGTTTTTTGCAATCTATTCAGCGTCCCAAGGACAGAATCCATCTCCTGCGTTAACCCATTATTCAAAACGAAGTGGTTAAAATTAAGCATACACCTTTCGCAGATCTTCGTTCTGACTACGCGAAACATCTTTCTCTAACGAGTCTAATCACCTTCATTCTGCTTTCGAAAGTGTGTGATTTGATCCATACAAAACTACACTCTATAACCTCTTAATTAATCTGCTATTCAGAATGTACTGACAGATTCTTGGATAGAAGAACCAGTCATTGAAGCCGCAACGGAGAGAAAGACGATCGCAAAAGAACTGGCATCAAATAAATAGAAAAATTCACTCCATTCATGTTTCCACAATCGGTTGGGTCATTACATACAGTGCATTATGCACTACACATATATGTACTATGCTATATGCTGTACCAAATAATCTTGTGTCTTACACAGACAATACTTTAAAACGCCCCTCTTAAGTTCTTCATAATCAATTCTTTTAATTTAACTGAATAATATATCTATGAAATAGATGTCAGTATTTAATAAATGAAGTTTATTTGTATGCAACGGTGAAGGAAATTTGGGATTATAGTAAAATTTTACTTTCCTCTGTCTAGAAGCTTTGGAATTTCTGAAACATTTGTAAAGACAAGAGAAGTTTGTATTCTGTGCAATAAGCTTATATTGGAGGACTTCTATAGATCTTCCCAAAGTGGTAGAGTAAGGTTTATTTTTTATGGGCCTAATCTTACAACGTTTTGCTAGGGAACTTGTAGATATATCGCGTAGATACTCTTACATACCAGCATTAGTGATATGTGTGCTTCGCTCTGACAACTCTGATCTGACACTGAAACAGACCTTATGGTTTATGATTTCAGTTTCGGTTCCAGATGCTAATTCTTCAAATATTTAATTTTGTTTTGACCAATTCTATAATGTTTTATGCCCTCATTCTGCTTTTATCTTCTTCACAACCACTACTTCAATAAGATCAACAATACTTCAATAAGATCAACGAACTTCGTATAAAAGACGACATTATATTGTTTATTTCGAAATTTGTTAGACATCTTTGGAAATTTTGGTGTAATGTCTACATTGCTTACCTTATCAATTGGTTCTTCGGCTTGAACTACATGAGAATGCTTCTTCTTTTTCTTCTTCTTTTTTGACTAAAAGATAGAAATGATTTATGTTATGTTTTTGTTAAGGTTTCGAAGATTATTTTAATATTTCTACAATTTTGAAAGGAAGAAGAGAAAAAGGAGAGAACGGGAAAACATTTATTCAATTAAAAAGCTATCATCGAATTTTGTTATATACTTCTCCTTCTGTTATGTTCAGTTACAACTAGATTAAACATCACTGATAGGTCGTAATGACTTACTCCTGGTAGAGTAAATATTTTCTTTGTTTCCTTTTTTAAATATCAATAGTTGTAATATGTACATTTCTATCACGGATGATTTCAAAACTGCTTGGCATACGACATTTATAGTAGTTTGTAGCTAATATTATAATTCTGTATCATGTAGTCTCGTTGATTCAGCCTCGATAGCCGCTTATGTATCGTTACTTCTCTGATTACACAGCAATATAGACATACAAAAAACAAAAGTTCTGTGAACCGGGCTCCAGGGTTAGGTTTCATGTATTGTCTTACACAGAATCCTAGTTTCGAAACCGTAGGACGATTTACAGTATTAGTTTTGTTTTATGGGAGGAAAATGTGTGTCCTCCCTATCCAAAATCCCTAAAGAGTTTCGCCCATGAAAAGGAATCGACACGGTCAATATTCTCGGGGGTTTGCAATTTGGATTCTGACTGACAAAATACATCGAATCCATCCCCTGGGGCCCGCTGAACAGAATTTCTGTTCTGTGTTACGTGTATTTTTCCCTATACATATTCACTAAAGTTTTTCGCTAAATATAAAGGAATTGAAACGCTCAATTGTCCTGATTCCGAATTTGGTTTCTGCGTTAAAAAAACATCGAGTCCATTCCCTGGGGCCTAATGGACTTTTATTTTTGTGTGTGGCTGTGTTATTATTTGAATCTTTACGATTACTATGCTACTCAAGAAAAATGTTTGATTGATGTCGAAGTAAAAGGTCTGAGAAAATTAACGTTCTCTTAAAAAAGATAATTAACTCTTTTAGGATTTTTTGTAACTTTTGTTACCATGGCGTAGTATCGTCTTTGACCGCTCATTTAGGTTCTATAACAGGTATTTAAGGCACATTTTTTATTGGTCAAGTCAAGGATGAACCAAATAACACCGCAGCCGCATTCTGGAAAAAAGCTGGTGGTAGGTCCATTTAATCGTTCTTGAGATAGTTGATCTCACATTGTTCTTTATTAATTTTAGCTGAACTTGTTTAATACACAACAAATGACAGAAGTGTGTGCCTTAATTTGTCTTCGATTCAGTGGTGGAACTTTAAAATCAGGTCTTCTCGCAAAAATTTTCAGTCCCCTTAGCCCTATGAAACAATTCAGTCTTTTCATGTCTCTTTCCAACATAGACGTTCGAAATCAGGCAATGGCTAACACAATGTAAACATGAAGAGTGGCACCCCCAGGATTTCTCTTTTGGGTCAGGTTTTTCGGAGTAGCCTACAAAATTAGAGCCGCCTGTACCATATGTGCAATACGTGCATTTGCAGGGATGGCAAGTTTTGAGGGGTGGCCAAATCTGTCATAACTATAATATTTAAAATAAATACTTCTTGTTGGAAGCAGACTTCATGATGATGGTGTCAAATTTAGTAAGCTGACCTATTTGAATACTACATTCATAAATCATATTTAGGTCGCATTAGTTTAAAGACACATCGACAGCGCTAAAGCAAATGGTCAAACAAATCCCAGCATGAACTGCTTGATTGTTGTCAAATAAAAGAACTTAATTCTCGAACAGTAGCAAACACCTGTTGCATGTAGTTAGGTATCACAGTTTTGATATGAAAACTAGCCATGTCTTTGTCACAAATAAGTTCCTTATCATTGAAGATGGAATTTTTTTAACAGATATAAAAGGAAAATCAAGAAATAGAGCTAAAAGAGATAGTTGCATTGGAATTGCAAACTGATATATTGAGATCGAAGCTCGATATTGAATTATAAAAAGTACTACCATCTTTCCTCTGGAGACCTGTTTGCTTTATCTTTTACTAACACAATAGATCATTTATTATTCAAAGAAAAACATACAGAACGGAATTGTATTTGCAGTCTTTAGGCCATTCTGAGTACGAGTGCCTCTCCCCCTTTGTTGTTCATGTTAGGGTAGCATACTTAAAATCGTGGCTTTTAAGATTTATTCTTTCTGAAAAAACACAGCGACAAATGATGCCATTGCACGAGGCGGCAAATTGCCTAGTGCCGGCTCTGTACAAAATGCAAAAAAAAAAAAAAAAAAAAAGTGTATTTGCCCCCTGAAATTGTGCTAATTTTCTTCAAAACTATAAATTCTGGAGGATCCAGACTCTTTCCGCCAGTGCATCCCTAAACATAGTCTACTTTGCATTAGGACTATTACAAATTGTTTAAAAACATCGCTCTATTTAAATTTAAAACGAGAGAATGGATTGATAATGCTCGTTACATTGTTATAATACAACGATCATATGTATACGCTGCTGTAACGGACAGTGAGAGTTCTGAAAAAATGTTACAATCTTAATGACCTTTCGATTAGTTGTCATTTTGAATTTTATATAGGCCTAGGCATATACTGTGTGAAAACTAATTGTATTCAAACAAATTTTGAAATACATTAAATTTAACTCAGATTCGTAACTGAAAAAGCCGCATCACTTTCATTTTAATTTAATTAAATTACTGCAATCAAGTAAAATAAACTTAGAGTTTCAAAACTTTGTCGATTTGCAAATGCTTCGTTAACAGTTACTGGTATTGACAACTCCGCCGCCTCAACCTTTGTATGATTATCACTTGAAATTTTGAGTAGAAGTCGAAAGAAACTTTTTGGAGCCTTCGCTTGCCTCAAATCTTCTTTCAAGTTTCGTAGCTTTATTTTCCCATAAAACGCTCATTGGTTCTTTATCATCGGCCATTATTAATACATGAAATACAAAATACTATTGAAAAGAGAAAACGCTCATCATCATAAATAATAATAATAATAATAATAATAATAATAATAATAATAATAATAATAATAATAATAATAATAATAATAATAATAATAATAATAATAAAATTAATAAAAGACGACTCAGGATAGAGACGAAACTGTTGGCGAATGACAAATGGACTAATACACATTAACAAAATGAGCGTTTAGCTGTGGTCAGCGATTGTGTGTTACTGATATTAGGAATTTAAGTTAAAATTTCCCTCAGAAATGATTTAAAAAATCCATTTGTTCCGCCCGTTTCTTTCTTTGTATTCGCCCCCTCCGTGGACCAAGGAGTCGCTTCAACTTCGATAATGTGCATTCACTTACACTGACCTTTTTCAACCGATTAGATGCTGTGGTCACTGAACCGAAGCCGTCTCCGGAGACACTGTTTACGACAAGGCGGATTAACCTTGAAGACTGTGATAATGCAACCCAATCTACAAGCAACACAAGCAGGTGACTTCGTTTTGTTTGTTGACACATTCCTTTTTTAAAGACATAGACTATTTGGCAATGATATTCTCAAGCTAAGTCGCGGAAGGGTTGTTGGGAAAGGAATGAAGAGTCTGTTATCATTGTACAGGGTGACGCACGAAATGGTCAACCATTTGTTTTTTCTATCGTTTCGCGGAACAAGAAATCGTAATGTACACTTTTGCAGCAGTAGCAGTACAGTGTTAAGAAACAGTTTAAGAAGAAATTGACACCTAACTCACTCTGCCGCCGCTAGAGGGCTAGTTATCAAGATGGCTGACAAGAGCAGGCTGACCACAGAGCAGCTCTGAACAATCGTGCTTTAGTTTCATGAATCAAAAAGTGTTTTTGTTGCTCAAAGACGGTTTCGAGAGAGGTTTAATACCCGATGGGCTCCCTCCAACAAAACCATCCACAGACTGTATGAAAACTTTCAGACGAAGGAACAATATTGGAGCCGAAGCGTCCTCGACAGTAGCCTGTATGTTCGCCTCAGAATATTGAAGCTGTTAAGAGTTGCAATGCAGAAGATTCCTGGGAAGTAGACAAAAAAGGCAGCAGTGCAACTTGGCATATCAAGACGTTCGGTTCAACGAATTCTGAAGAGTGACCTCCATTTTTATCCATACAAGATGACCGTTGTGCAACGACTCACAAATGATCACAAGCAGCAGAGATTAGTGTTTGCGCAATGGGCAGAGGGTAAGCAACGAATCCTTCACAATGTTTGGTTTTCTGACGAGGCACATTTCCATTTGGACGGAGTGGTCAACAAACAAAATGTACGTATTTGGGTCAATGAAAATCCACGATTGATTCATGAAAAACAACACCACGCTCCCAGGATTACAGTGTGGGTTGCAATTTCCAGCCATGGACTGATTGGGCCATTCGTCTTCGAAGAAACAGTAAACAGTGAGCGGTACTTGATTATGCTCGGAATAACTTTGTCCCGCAGTTGCTTGCTACTGCTTTGCCCATCAACACACAGTGGTTCATGCAAGATGGAGCCAAACCGCACATTGCGAATGTTGTCTTGGATTTCTTACACGAAATTTTTTTACATGCGCGTTATTTCTGATGGGTTTCCAGACCGGTTTCATGCTGGACAATCTTGGCCACCTCATACTCCTGATCTTGACGCAAATGATTACTTTCTGTGGGGGTATTTGAAGGAGAAGATTTTTCCGAAACATCCCAACAATTCGGTAGAGCTCAGACTACTTCTTGTTCAGGCTTGCAGTGAAATTGATGAAAACATTTGTCGTCGAGTAGTGAATAAACTCAGTGTTCGATTAAATGCAGTTCAGATCAACAATGGCGGCCACATAGAACATGTTTTGAATTAGAACATTTCTACACAGTACAGTCTTTCTTGTGACGTGCATTTCTTTCTGTTCTGAAGTTTTTATTCAGAAAGAAAATGGTGGATCATTTCATGCACCACCCTGTATTTTGTGCATATGATAGAATTATGGAAAGAGTGGCGTTGTCTTTATTCGTATTGCCGTAGCACTTAATACAACATTATTGGGAACCTAAATTTCATTACATTTTATTTCATATTCGTAAAATCTCCCTTTTACCCTCTGTAAAAATCTTTCCTAAAGGTCGGAGGATAGATCTTGACAGTGCACTACGTGCATGAGGACTAAGAGTCAGAACGAGGAACTTCGGGCACAACGTCTTGTTTGACGGAGCCTGTCCATCAAATAGACCAAACGGCCCTGAGCCCGCCCTCCACAAGTGCACTTAAATGTGGATATAGTAGACCACTCGATCTTGATGTTCCAGAAACTGTAAGTGCCGAAAAGGAGGACTCCACTGCACATCCATGTGTGGAGAATGTGCGGGAGAATCATGCACAAACCAACTAGTATTAAATTCATTAGAAGACGACGATAATATTTGTAAAGATATTGAAGAAACTTAGAAACAAACTTCTAAACGATTTTGAAACATTAATGAATGAAACAGTTAAAAGAAACTGTAGAGAGCTAGGTTATGTAATTTGTAATGCAGTAAAGGGTTTTTAAAATTTGATTAAGTATATATGTTATGTTGTTAAACAAAATTTTAAATATGTCTTATTTTATAACAGGAAAATATTTAATATTTACTATTTTAAATAATAATTTTGTTTGATAATATCATAATGTAAAATGGAGACTTTTTCCATTACAAAGTAAATTAAATTAGCGGTATCAATGTTACTTTAAAATACTAAAACTTTCTTATGTATGTATCTGGTAGTTTCATAATCTGATTTGAAACAAATAAAATGAAACGGAATAAATTAATTTTTAAGATAATACCCGGCATACCTTAAAATGGCGGTAACATAAAAAAACGATATTAACTAAAATCATTTTAATCATGTAACTTTAACTTGGCACCACAACGACGTTCTGTGATGAGATATTTCGTATAAGCATAAATGAATGTATTCGCATGGTCGCCATATTGATGACGTCATTTCAGGTGGTTGCTATTTTTGACGATTCTCTCAGAAGTCTCAGCGGTTTAAAGAAAATGTGTTAAAAGTTTGTTTTCCAAACGTTTTTCCACCTTTAATTGTAAAATTATTCTCATGTGTTTAGCGTAATCTAGTGCTAACAATTCAACACCTTGTGCTACAGAAAATTGAATAGTTCGCTTAATTGTTAAGATACAGAAATAACATTGGTGTCTTTAGAAGGATAAGACTCCACTCTATAACGTTTACTTAGAGGTGTTTTTCCGTATATCTGATAGTTTCATAGTAATCTACTTTAAAACAAATAAAATTAAACGGAGAAAATTATTTTTTAAGATAATAACCGCCATATTTAAAAATGGCGGCAACATGTCAGAACGATATTAGCTGAAATCATTTATACAATGCCTTATCTTTAATTTGGCACTAGAACGAAGTTAGTATCTCAGTTCTGTGATAAGATATTACCACATAAGCATAAGTATAGTCGTAGTTGCGTGACCACCAAATTGATGACGTCATTTCAGGCGGTTGCCCACGTGGGACTTTTTAGGACTTTTCTGTGGAGTATCAGGGGAGTCCATAAAATGTGTTGAAATGAAAATTTGCTTTCTAATATTTTTTTCCGTCTCCAACCCTTATTTGCCTATACTATTGTAAAGGGATATTTTACAGCCAACCACATAAAGATTCGACCCTTTCAATGTAGGCTATTTTACCTGTATCTCAGTCTGTTCAATATTTATTTGAAGCTATTTGGAAAAGTTTTCATCTTAACATTTTCTCTAATATTCAACTTTAAACACAAAATTCATTTTCCAGTTTGGCGCCCTCTTCAGTTGGCGCCTCCTGCGAAAGCGTAGTTCACAGGATTATAGACCTGGCTCTGATAATAGCAAGGAAATATGATGGTGACGTTTCTCTAACAGTTAGTGACACACTAGAGGTAGACAACGACGCAGAGAGTGAAATGAAGATTTGACAAATGAAATGGACTTAGATAACTAGTCTATTAATTAGTGACAGTGAGCCTTCTACAAGCAAGTATGAGATGTCATCTCCAAGCCGGACTAAATCTGTAAGTAGAGGTGTAACAGAAGCTGTCGTCAACAAATACAAATTCAGGAGAACGTTGCATTGTTGAAAAGGAATGGGAAACGTAACACTGTTATAGCAGGAGCGAAAGAAATCAAATACAAGACGACCGACGTTTCTGCATAAGGCTATGAAATTCAATAACAAATCTCCTCGACTCTCATGTCATGTCACAACTAAAATGCGAAGTACTGAAGTCATTCAGCATTTATCGCACTAATGCTGCATGATTACTAGAGCAACCCACATTATGCTCTATTTTTTGCTTAATTATGCTTTATATTTTCTAAATTATGCTTTATTATGCTTTATTGTTAATTTCAATCATTGTTTAACATAAATCGTGTATAATTATATTTACTATAGGCCTACATTAAATATTCTAAATATCTTGATCTATTTATTAATATTTTATGTAACCAGTTTCTTTCATATGCACTTGTAAAGAGATGTGCTTTACTCATCTCTTTTTTTTATCAGTCATTTTTTTTTATCTTTAGTGTGCACCTTAGAGGTGCATATATGTAGAAAGGGAAAGTAAAAGATGCCACCAAAAGAGGTACACATGTGGAGTTCTTGTGCACTTTTTGTACATTTCGAATCATCATAGATAACTGCGCAGTTACACTTAGAATAAAACTATTGTTTATTCATTGTTGGCGGAAAATTTTCTTCTTCTTTTTCTTCTTTCTTTTTTCCACTTCAAAGAATTACACCGGAAAGTTTACAGAAATAAAAATAAGCCTTTTTTGTTGCACTGTTATTTTCTCAAAGGTTTTGCACTGTAAATATTGGTTTTAAAAAATATCAATACAGTATGTTAAACTTGCAGTTAAACAGAATTTTCCAAGAATTGTGCTATATATTTTAAATTATGCTTTATTTTCCAAAATTATGCATTATTATACTTTTAAAGTTAGTTTCTTCTGGATCCTTAGACAACCACAACTATGTTGAAGGCACCAACCATATGTGTAAGTTGCTGTTATGATTTTTATGCTTTTGGGTTGCTCTAATGATTATCATTTGAAAGCACAGATATTACTGACAGCGAGGAAATTGAACTATCCATTACGTGCTTTTCGTGGTTTCATTAACAAATTTTAAAAAAGAGCACAGGATTCAATCAAAAAGGACTACTCAATTTGTAACGAAGAGAGATATTGAAAACGAAGGTGAATTACTTGATAATGCCTAAAATGTTGCGGTTAAAATTAATAAGATAATACATGAGAAACCATAGAGCAATGAATGGATTTTTAATACTGATCAGTCTAGGTTTGAATACAAACTGACCTCTGGTAGAACTCTGTAAGAAATAGGTGAAAACATTATAAATGCTATGAAGACTATGTTGCGAGTAGAAAATAGTGTCCAAGGATTGCATGTACCCCCACATGTAAGTGACTTATCCCGATTTACAATTTAACAAAAGCTTTATCATTTTTGTATGAAAAAGGTATTCTTGGACATTGCCTACCGGATTTCAAGATGGCGTGGGTGTAGCAGCTCAACGAAGTATTTGCATATCGAGTGATTCTTACTACGTTGCTTAGCAACTCGAACTGAATCTTGTCGCTAATTTTCATCAAAATTCAACTCCCACGGTTTATGAACCTTCCTTGTAAGTATTACAATAGTTGCACGGAGGTGATCATAGTTAAATGGAGTGACAAAAAGAAAGTTGTATTTTTTAATAAGAAAAAGCTGCTTTAACACCCGTTTCACCAGGAAGGAAGAAAATAATAGTAGAAAATGTTTTACTTAATAGTTTTTAATTATGCTTGTTATTCTTGGCTGATGTTCAAACATTCAAGGTGGAAGGGAAATTATACTAACGCTGATATGTGCTGTGTCTATCTGCTGTAAATATTTGGCAGTTGAAGGTCGATGCTAAAAATAGTCTCTAATCAGTACAGCGCCGTAACTTGGAAATTTTCATCGGAAGACAAGAATTAATATCTGGGTCTCTTAGAAATATATGAAATAGGGCCTCCGTTTAAAAGTTGAAATATGAAATTTGAGTCCCTACATTTTACAACTTTAACAAATAATTTTTATTATTAATATGCGCGCTAGTTTTATTGTGCTAAATTTGAGACAGAATTACATTTATGCTTCGTGTTTGTATATTTGGTCAATATTATGGAGCAGTAGCAGCAGCATTTGAGATTCTTTTCAATTCTTTTGGAAAATGCAAGGCAGCCACAGTTCATGCTTTGTAACGTAACTTGAGGTAACAATATTTGACACAAAGCCTTAAGAAAGATATATTGTTTGTTAAGGGTCTAATGGTAGATATTTTACTGAAATGGGTCCATATTACATTTTTGATTCATTTAAGAGATTTTTGTATGTTTGGTCTTGCGGACACGGTGAAGCTACATTTCATGCTTCCTTTATACATGAATGTTCGTATCGTATAATTTGGAGTAAGAGTTATCTTGAAGTAAAGTATTGTCACCTTCCCCCATAAGTTACGGCCCTGGAGATGTAGTATATTGCCAATATGGATGGTAATCTAGGGCCAACCAAAACAGTTCCCAATTGCACAACAAACCTGTTAAAACTGTTTTTGTGGGACCCTGAGTTTGAGTTGCCATTCTTTGTATCGTCGTGGTTAAAGCGCAAAATATCAACATTTGAACATCGTATATACATACATACACATACGAAAAAATGTTAAAAGAAAGAATATTTTGAAACAAATTAATAATTCGACAGTAAAACATTAAGAAGTATAAAGTATATAGTATGTACTTGGAAACATAATCAAGTAGGGTTGTATGTAGTAAGGATCCTAGATTACAGCGTAAGCATATGTTTACAGACGACACGTGCTATTAATTATAAACAAGCAGATGATACACAGACCAGAAAAACACGAAGATGAACACGATGGGAACCGAAAGAGAACGAACCACCAGAAGAGGGCCTATAAAAGTGGGGCCAAAGAAGGATACATTTGACGAAGGGGTTCTACCTTTACTAAATCCCTGAAGGCTGCCTTCACAAACCATACCTCGCGAGACTGCCATGAGCCGATTAGGTTACCCAAGGACCTTAAGCTGAAGTCGCTAAAAGATAAACCGATGGCTGCAATGAGCGAACGGGTTCCCATATGAAACATTACTTCCTTCACCTGTTAAAAGGAAGTTACATCAAACTTTGTAGACACAAACACTATTTTGTATTTTTATAAAGTAAATAGGTGAACCGTGAAGGCCTAGAACCCCGCACTATTATTATCTCTATCTACACAAATTATTACAATATTGAAGGTATAATTATTTTTTAATAAAACTTAATTATCACAAAAAAAAAAAAACTATGTCAAAATTCTGTCATTAGCTCATTAGGAGCAACTTACCCACGTTGATACTCCGATTGCTTGCTTGAAACAAATGAATTCAAATTGGTTGTTGATTATCGTATTAGTAAGGCCTTTCTGCTGAAGCAGACGAATGGATTATGAAAGTGACTTATTGTAGAAGAATTGGCGGAATCATGGACAACTCTGACTTAACACTTAAACAGATCTTAAGGTGTATGATTTTAGTTTCGATTCCAGATGCAGATGCATAAAAAATTTAGTTTTGTTTAGATCAATCCTATAATAGTTAATGCCCTCACTCTACTTCTATCTTTTTTACAACCACTACTTCAATAACATCAATAATACGAGCATTGACTTCGTATAAAAGACTGGATTACTGTTTATATCGAAATTTATTAATCATCTTTGGAAATTTTGTGTAATGTTTTCATTGCTTACCTCATCATTTGGTTCTTCGGTTTGACCTACATGAGAATGCTTCTTCTTCTTTTTCTTCTTTGACTATAAGAAATGATTTATGTTAGATTTTGGTTAAGTTTTCGAAGATTATTTTAAAATTTTATCAATCTTGGAAGGACTAAGAGAGAATGGAGAGAATAGGAAAAGGCTTATTCAATTAAAAGAAAAAGCTATAATCGATTTCATTATATGCTTCTCCTTCGGCGTTGTTCACTTACAACTAGATTATAAATCGCTGATAGGTCGTAATGAGTTACTTCTGGTAGAGTAAATATTTTCTTTGTTTCTTCTTTTTAAATATCAATAGTTCTAATATGTACATTTCTATCACGGATGATTTCAAAACTTCTTGACATACGACATTTATAGTAGTTTGTAGCTAATATGTTAATTCTGTATCATGTAGTCTCGTTAATTGAGCCTCGATAGCCGCTCGTATATCGTTATTTCTCTGATTACACAGCCAAAACTAAATTACGTTTACCGGATCCCAGGATATGCATTAGAAGTACTTTCTTGCACAGAAACCAAATTTCGAAATCGTAGGACAATTTACAGATTTATGTTTGTTTTATGGGCGGAAAATGTGTGTCCTTTCTATCCAAAACCACTTAAATTTTTCGCCCATGAAAAGAAATTGACACGGTCGATCGTCCTGCGATTTTCGCAATTGGGATTCTGTGTAAAAAAAAAAAAAAAATCGAATCCTTACTCTGGAGTTCACTGCACACAGCTTTTTTGTTTGTTTGTTTGTTTGTTTGCTGTCTTACATGTATATCTCTCAGTCGTATGGCTATATTCTCCCTATCAAAAATCGGTAAGGGTTTTCGCCCATAAAAAACTTGACACGGTCGATCGTCCTGGGGTTTCGCAATTTGGATTATGTGTAACAAAATACACCGAATCCATCCATATCTTGGGCGGAGAACTTTTATTTTTGTGTGTGGCTGTGTTATTACATGAAACTTTACGATAACTCGGCTGCAGAAAAAATGATTGATTGATGTTGATGCAAAAGATCTGATAAAATTACCGTTCTTTTTAAAAGATAATTAAATATTCGAATTGTCTATTTCTTTAGATATTACAATAAGAGATGATGAATATCGTTTTCAAATGAAGTTTTACAATTTCTTAGAACACCCACTTTCTACTTAGATGCCTCATCTCTAGTTCGAGGGTCATTGCACCGATAACAGGTTATGTGAGTTTTTGGTGGATGACATGATGCTCGTAGATTTTCTCAAGATTCTGTTTTCTCCCACATTTGCATTCTCCAATGCACTCAGAATCATTCTCCTGTATTGATTATCCATCATCTTTACCATCCAAAGTATAAGTAACACTAGAAATTCCATTTAATTTAAGCTACTCCTATTTTATGTAAATACGAGACTCAAAGAATCATAACGGAAATACTAAAATCCAAACTAGTAAAGGAACTTATGCTAAGCTATTCGATATTTAAGTTCATTCTCAATGTTGTAGTTACCGTTAATGATTGTCGAATCATAGATTGGAGAGCAATAGTGATGTTTTCTACATGCTACAGTGACGTAGTTTTTGACACAAGTAGCAACTACAGTGACTCACATTAATATTCGGACACCATAGATATTACACATAATTTGCTTGCTATACATGTAAAAAATAATAAATGGGAAACCAACGGAAAACAAGCAAAAAGGCAATGGTTTAGTCGAACAAATATGTTATCAGTTAATTAAATTATGCAAATTAAGTCCACTTCATGAGCACGCAATTGTAATAAACTGTATTTTGGACGCCACTTTAATATTCGGACAGTTGTTTTAACGTTTGTTTATTGATAGCGAGCGAGACAGTGGAAGAGTTCCAGTTGCAGTTTAAGTTGTCCCGAGACAGGACATGTGTATCTACTTAGTTTACGAGTGATTAGTGTGACCGAGAGAAAGCATAAAAGGAAAATGGGACACAAGGGACCAAGTACAACGTTTAAGCAAAGACAGTTAGTAATTTTTCACCGTGCGAAAGGTCTATCGTACAAGGAAATTGCAGATCTACTCAATATTTGTAAAAGCACCATTTTGACATTGTACAAAGATTTAATAGATTTTTTGAATCGAGTCAGTGCCTCAAAAGGGCCGACCTGTGAAACTCAATGATGGAGAGAAAAGCAAATTGATTCAGAAAGTGAAGCAAATTCCGGAATAGGTGCGCTGAAATGAACAGTAGAGCTGTATGAAGACACAGGGAAGACGGTGCATCCTGAAACTGTGCGGCAAGTGTTGTGAAGTGAAGGGTTTAAAATAGCTAGAAAAAAGCCTTTTATTAGTGAAATTAACAAAGTTAAAAGAGTTAAGTTCGTTAAAGTTCATATTGAGAAGCCCCCAACTTGGTGGAATGGCGTGTTATTCACGGACGAATCACAATTCAATCTCCATGAGTCCGATGCCAAGATAATTGTGTGGCAGAAGCCAAATACAAAGTTAGACCCTGCAAATCTTCAACCTAAGGTAAAGCATAGAGGAGGAAGTGTGATGGTATGGGGGTGTATTTTTGCATCGAGAGTGTGAGAATTGGTGTTTGTTGAAGGGATTATGAGAAAGAAGGTTTATTTGAATATTCTCCGGCAAAATCTCCACCAAAGTGCTGAAAAATTAGGATTTATGGGTATGTTTAAATTTTACCAGGATAATGACCCGAAGTGTAAAGCACATGTGGTGCGCAAATGGTTGCTGTATAATTGTCCGGAAGTGCTTGAAACAGCACCGCAGAGTCTCGACCCTAGAGAGCATATCTGGGATGAGCTACAGCATAAGATCAAACGGGTACAAGTAACGTCACGAGACGATTGGAAAAGGGCTCTCCGTGCAGCATGGGATGACATATCGCCCCATTCTACCAACAAACTTGTTGGAAACATGTCCAACCCTTTACAGGAAGTCAGGAAACGTCATGGGTTTCTCACTAAGTACTAGCGAAGCGTTTGTGAGCAAGCAACAACACACACAAAACATCTATGTATTAGCTGTCCGAATATTAAAGTGGCGTTGCAAATACACAGTGTCATCAGTATCTGTAAGTTCTTTCTGCTTCTTTCGTTCAAGACACAATATTTGTACTTCTTTTCTTTCTATAAGTATATGAATATCTAAATACCTAATTTTTTCACTCACACGGCTCTCATTTATTTCATAATCCTTCCTACTTTTAACAAAATGCAAGTGTCCGAATATTAATGTGAGTCACTGTATCTGCTTAGGGACCACGACAAATCCTGAGAACAAGTTATTTATGTCTTCAATACTCCCTGGATGGTTTGTTAGTTTAATTTCTACAAATAATCTAGTAATGACATATATCAAGAATTTTTGAATGTTCAACACTTTAAAATTCTAATAAATAAGGGAACAAATGTATCTGAAATATTTCGTACACTGTGGAAATTTAAAATGAAATCCCAAGCTTTACGTCGTACAATTGTCCACCATGGCTTATAACGTTACCGTTATATACTTCTTAATCAACCCTCATATTTGAAGAGGATTTCCTGGATCTGCTGTGCATTAGAATAAAAATTATTAGAAATCGAGATGCTGCGAACTCCTTTGCTCATATATTTCTATGTGTGTGTGTGTGTGCATCCACCCACCTACTCTCCTCTTCTTGCGAAAAATACGGACAAAAACTTTAACTTAGCTTAACATTCTTCTCCCTCCTACCCAAAGCTCAATTCTGAAGCCAAAAGACAGGGGTGGGTTATACGTCATAATGTGCATTTTTATTGTAATAGTTATTACTTATGTAATCATGTGTTTAAATGTGATTAATATGTTCCCAATAAGACAATATTCCATTAATCAACGTTTATCAGCAAAGAAATTACTTAAAAGTTGAGTGTTATGTGGGAACTATCTTTTATTCCACTAATGTATTCATACGCCATCAGAGTGACTACGAGGCGTAATGCACAGAAAAGGCGGCAGGAGTTTTACCGTGGAAATGGTTAGCTGAACATGTAACTCTTCAACTGTGCCACAAAGTAGCTAATATTTTTTGAATATTGAAATTATATGTGCAAAATGCGGAAATAGATATACACAAGCAGCTTCTTTATTGCAGACTACAAATAACATTGAAGATAAGGCCAGACATTTGGCGGTCATGTCCCCAGAAAACGGAGCATGGCTTCAAGCTCTACCATCACCATCTCTGGGCCTACATCTTTCCAATGAGAGATTCCGAGTAGCAGTTGCACTACGGTTGGGAGAAGATATATGTGAACCACACCACTGCCCCATTTGTAACACCTTTGTAGATAAAAAAAGGATTACACGGTTTGTCGTGCAAAAGCAGCGCAGGCAGACATCCACGTCATTCAAGTGTAAATGATATAATATTAAGAGCATTAATATCAGCAGAAGTTCCAGCAGTGAGGGAACCGATTGGATGCAGCCGATCTGACGGAAAAAGACCCGATGGTATGACATTAGTACCTTGGAAGAAAGGAAAGGCATTGATTTGGGACTTCACATGTTCAGACACCTATGCCCCCTCCAACCTATAATATGCCTCAGTACAGCCTGGATTCGTAGCTGTTCGAAAAGCGAAAGAAAAAAGAAATAAATATAGCAATCTACTCGATAACTATTGCTTTGTCGCAATAGCAATTGAGTCTAGCGGTTCTTGGGAAGAAGGAGGCCTCAAATTTATAAAATAAATCGGTCACCGTCTATCAATGAAATCAGGAGATAATCGAGCAAAAAGTTTCCTGATTCAACGCATAAGCATAGCCACTCAACGAGGGAATGTGTCGGCTATAATGGGAACGTTACCCACTAGTAAAGAGCTAGAAGAAGTATTTCTTCTGTAATTGCGGAGAAGGGAGGTTAGGAGTAAAAACAGACATCATTGGTGCATCAATTTATGTAGTAACCGAGCAAGGAGTATGGAGAGACAGCTCACAGTCCATAAGTTTATATGAAAAATTACGGCATGAATGCTGTACCGTACGTGAGGTTTGTTAAATTATCCATTTGAGATATTTTAATTGTTAATTGTTGTACACTTAATTTAATTAATGTTATAGAAACTATGATTTTCTACCAAATTTGCATAAAATGGTAATAAAATTCTAGTCCAGTAAAATTTAAAAATTTTAATAACAGGTGCATATATAAAATATCATTGTTAAATTATCAGCAAGCAAAAGTATTCGTGAATAAATTGTTTTTTCGACGTTGAAAGCCATGGAAGAAGGAAAGAGCATCCAAGGACCCTCATAAAGGAATTGATTCGTCATATGGCCATAAAAGAAGAATACATGTCTTCTCTTCGAGAATTATTCCGTGATTCAATGAATCCCTGAAATCGTGATATTCGTGCGTTCTTACTGGCACCGTTTTCGTGCGCGTCTAAACCGCATTTTTGGGCCATTACTTTCTTAACGAGAATATATTGTGTTTGTGTTGTACAGTCAGCGACAGTAGAAACTGGAGGGTGGATACATAAGAAATGATAGCTTTTTCCAGTAGCAGAATAGTTTCACTCGATGTCTGATAGTTGGACAACCAACATGACAGCAAATACGTGCCCGAAAACATAACATGCCAGGATATTCCTCCATTTGGAGGAAAAAGTATTACTATCTGAGAGCATCACTTAGAGAAACAACCACGAGATAAATCTGCAGAAAATCCATTCACTTTAAGATCAAAGAGATAGGAATTAATGCAAAGGAAACGAAAAGAATAATACGCATCATGCAGAGACCGAAAAAGTATGGAAAGCTAAACAAAATGAGAAAAGAAGGAAAGGAAAGAGCAAAAGACATGGGAATAAATTAAATTTTAACACTTAAGGATAAACAGTGTCCGTCTTTCCCCCTGCCCGCTGTATCCGTCCTGGTTTTTCTCCCTTCATAGGATAAATCTCATTCAGCATCAAACGCGAACATTATTTATAGTGTTTAATTCCTTGAAAAAAGTTAACTCCATCCAGGCCGAGACTCGAACACCGGACCCTTAGAACGACAGTCAGACGCTGTAACCAATTACCTGCACACGCTATGTCAAATCCGTGCGTTTATAAACCAGCCATTACCCGCGCTGTTATCAAACGTCTTAAATCAGCCAATGTCGGGAGTTACCCCAGTTACACTTGAAGTTTGAATTTTATTTACGGCCTTTAGCCATCTACGGCAACAGGCCCCATGCTTTCATTAAACGCATTTGTTCTGTAGATTAAAATCAAGAATAACTTAATCTATAATCTTACTTACTGTTGTCTATATATATATATATATATATATATATATATATATATATATATATAGAGAGAGAGAGAGAGAGAGAGAGAGAGAGAGGTATATAAAAATCGGATTAATGGAGGTTAAAAGAGTGATTTCGTAACCTCGAAATGGGTCTTCAAGACGGTGATCGCACCACTACTGACATCTGGTAGCCGTGTTAGGTAACACACACATTAGAAATAAAGCTTCGAAACGATTAGTTGCACGTTGTGCCGTAGATAAGTCGGTAAGGTGTCTGCTTGTTGAGTAGGCAACTCGAGTTCGAGTCTCGAATACACCAGTTACTTTTTCCTTCAAAATACATTTCTATATTTTTATATATGTTATTAATAATTGTTTTCTTGCATTTTTTGTAAATTATCTTAAATTAGTGAAGGTTCAGTAAAATCAAGAAGGTTAAAATACATATATATGATTGTTTTATCCGTATGTACAGTCCAGAGATGGAGCGGGTCGGGGGGCCACGGGTCAACAGAACGTGACCCACTGCAACCCCCCACCCACCAGGAACCACTCTGTCTTAACAACGTATTACGACCCACAGACTCATTCTGCTCAGTGCATTGTAGACAGCTTCTGAACACTGGTGAATTTGTCTACTTTCAAGGCATCCTTTTTCTTTCCATTTGTTTCTATTGGCAAAAGAACTTCAGGCAATTTTAAATATTGATATTTGCAACTGTAATAATAGCAATAGAACTTATTTGAGACGCAGCCTGTGATTTCTTAGAGGAGCTAACTACTGGGAAAAATGTTTGAATCATGTGTAATATATGAAGTATTATATAAAAAATTGAATGTAACTATGTCTGCATGATCATCATAACCAAATTGCAAAGTCAAATGAGATGATTTTTGGTATATACTTAGGCCTCAATCTCAACTAGGAAGTTATCATACATGTATCGGTTTCATTATATTACATATTCTAAGAGGGTCCGAATTTTAGAGAAAATTTTAGTATCTCACAAGCCGTTCAAGTTGGAGAGCTGATATTCAGTATATTAATTCTTTATCTAATATAAATAAAATAAAGAGTTAGTGTGTTTGTCTGTATGTCTGTCTGTCTGTCTGTGTGCGGGGTTAGGTTAGGTTTGGAGGGGTCTGTGGCCCACCTAACCGTTTTTCCAGGAAAATACGAAACCCGTATTCCTTCATTTTATGTCTACAATATATGTGCACAATTTCATTCACTTCGGTCCACTTGTTATTACCTTTCGGGCGTCAACTCTCAAAATTTTGGGTCTGGTTTATCGCCCCCCTGAAACAACTTTACCACAGAAAATAAAAATACACGTATTACTTTATTTTATGTGTAGTATCTACCTACCAAATTTTATCAAAATCGGAGTGTTACACTTGGGAAGTGTTACTTGTCAGTCATTGTAGAATTATTTTCCTTGTTTTTCCATCAATAAGAAATTGCCTGACAAGTAAAGGGTCCAAATGGATGACTCGAGTTGCGGGATGACACTTAGTGCGACTGATAGAGGATATAGAAATATGTATATGTGCAAAGTTATAAGGGCTGAACGCCATAAGAAACGGAGGGGGGTCAAAATTGATGGGAGGAGGGCTATGCTATGTTATTGAAATACATCAAATAAACTATTGAATCATGAAAATAGTGAAAGATAGACAATGCAAACGGTGATAGTTTCTCATATTGACAGAAGAAAAATGGTCAGAGTGGATCGCAAATCTCTGGCGGCACCTTCAAATCAGCCATTTTGAAATCTGTGATAATTTTGGAAATGGAAAGGTAGTGATGTGATATATCAGTTAGGGCCAGCATGTTCTCAAAAGTCAATTATGAACTTTAGTGATCGGTATCTGTACTTAGTTGTTAGATTTAGGATAATCATCATAGTTATTACGAAAATCTAGGAGACTGATACTCGTATGTTGAAAGTTTGGACTATCACGAAACACATGTAAGTTGAACATGTCTAAACCCAAGAAAACTAACCTCGAAATTTGATATCCAAGTTGTATATTATTATATTTCACTGTCGAATATCAAATTTCACTGTTAGTTTTCTTGGTTTGTAGATATGAGTTATTTTTGTCCATAATACGACTAATAATGCTAAAAGACTCACAAATCAAATTTAGTTCGTACCTTTAACATTTCTTACAATCAACGTTCAATTGTAGTTCTTGGCCTTTCAAAATTATGAGCCTCATAGACTCCTTCTTTCTTACAAATATTAGTATCAATAATATAACCTATTGAAAAATTATCTTAACGGTAACCCACCGACAAACTGTAAGCAACCCGTGTAAAATTAAATGAAGTATTTCATTTTAACGAACCACGATTATGCTCTTTAGGCTAAGGGAGACAATGATTAAGGCAAGTGAATGTTGATGGAAGATATGATGGAATGAGAATGTGGAAGGAAATTAAAGTATCCCGAGAAAACCCACACACAATACGATGGTGTCCACCACAAAGTTTCTTGGCTGAGGATCAAACCAGAGACCCCACGTACCAGAAACAAGTGTTTACCACTGCTTCACCGTGTCCTCCCCCAATTCCTAAGAGACGCGGGCATCCAGTTAAGAATAACTGACATAAAAAAAACGTACTTACCATTTTCTCACAAAGGAAACTCCATGAATCCCACATTCTGACCGTTTGTACTTCTTGTATGTTGGTTTATCACAAACATTATTTAGCATATCGATACATCTGTCAGAATAATAGTGTTTCCTTCAAAGTAGGAGCAGGTGACTTAGTGATAGAGCGCTTACTTCTGGTGCGGGATGGACCTCGTTCGATCCCAGACTTAAGGATTGTAGTGGATACCATCGTACCCGTGAGATTTCTCGGAATTATCCTGTTTTCTCCTACATTCTCATTTCACGAATAATTTCCCAAAAATTAGCTTCCATCCATTACCTCTCTTTATTATTGGATCGGATTTCAGTTTAGCATCCCTTGGGTAGCAAAATTACATGAGATATGGAGCTACGGATTAACGTGAGATCCGAAATGCTTGCGCTCCCGCAGCGAATCGGAGCCGGGTCTCCTATGCGAAAGTCGCAGACGCTACCCAATATCCATGCGTGATCTCTCTGTCTTCATTAGCCTAGAAGCATTACATTTAAACTTTATGGACTTCATATAATTTCAGTTCTTCCTCGATAGCCAATTCTATACTGAGACAAAGTAGATCAATCAAATGCGTCCATCTTCCCTTTTTTATAATTTTAATGATGTTCTTGTAACTTTGACCGTGTTCTAAGATTCCTGTTAGTTGAATATCGTATTTAATTGTAGTTAACTTGCCTCGGTCAACGTTTCATAAAATATCCCCATAATTCTTCAATTTCTTTGAGGTGACCTTTGTGCTGCTCCTGTGCCATATCGAGTTGTGCATTAATGGAAACCATGGCTAAAAATAATATACATTTCCTTTCCCCCGACTTCGATCCGACATTTTGTTCTCGAGTTATCGCTGTTTTCGGCATTTTTGCGACTGGTTTTTGGCGGGTCATAGCGCCAAAAGGAAGCATTTGTGCACCCAAGTTGTCTTATCATGGTGTCAGGAATCAGCTCCCAAACGTTGTCATCCCGGCGGGAGCTCATGTGGTTCAGATTCCACGTTAATCAGTAGGTCCACGTCTCATATAGCCTCGCTGCTGAACGGGAAGTTAAACCCACAATCAACTCAACCAAACGTTGTCAGTGTTGTTTTGAAACACGCTCTATATTTCTATCCTGTTTCTGATTATCTTCTCTTTGCCAATCAATTTCCAGTTTTCCCAAAACAAACCAAAAGTGAACTAAATTCACTAAATCACCTACCCCCTATGCTTTCTTCTTGTATAGTACTTATTATATATTTATATTGTAGTTGACAGAGATTGCCAATATTGATTGAAATATCTGGTTAAAATGCTAGTAGAGGAATTCCCTCTTCAGTACAGAAATTCCCTACTTGCATCCTACCGCAATTTTAGACGAGATGGGATTAGTGATGGGATTTTTACCGGTAAATATTTTTTGGGTATATACCTTGGGTAAATACCCAGGTATTTACCCAAATTGGGTAAATATACGGGTATTTTTCATTTTCAATACTATATGTGGAACAGACGTTTTTTCGCAGTACGTAAAAACAATCAAAATGTAAGAGTAGATCCAGTAGAAACTAGGACAAGTATTAAAAGGCAGTAAATTTATTATTTTCATTAATACAAATGATTTATGTTGTTGTTCCTGTTTTGATAATAGTAACATAAAACAAGTGTGTTTCTCCAGAAAGCAAATTTTAAAAACTGATGACTGAAAAAGAGAGCATTTTTTCTACAAATAAAGAAACTAAAATAATACATGGAACGTGGATAAGTACTTTTCTTTCAATTTACATTTTACAAGTGACTATGGAGAACATGTTATTAATATTGACATGATTTAAAATATTTTTCTGTCACATCATGTGTGCTTTATTAACTAGAAACGGTAGGAGTATATATGCGAGGACTTTCACACTTAAACTACACTTGCTAGCTAAACATCAACATGTAGTAAAAACTGAGCTGTCTGAAGCCAAATTGAAGTAACTGTACTTTCGTGTTTTGCGGGAAATTAGCATTCTTGGAAACAAGATAGTTCAAGGGCCATTGGAAAATGGGCTTCAAATGACAGTTACGTCAGTTTCTTTAATTAGTTTCTGTTTCGGTGGCATTAGATTTGTACGCCTAATTTATGCTTTAATTCAAAATTCGGCAAAATGCAGTTAGTTCACTCTGATTTCAGACATCTCAATTGGCAGCATCATCCACGTCATTTCTATCATAAACCTGGGGCCGCGGTGGCTCAGTGGTAGAGCGTTCACCTCTGGTGCTTGGGGTCCCGGGTTCGATCCCAGCCCCCGCCAAGTGAACTTTGTGGTGGAAAAACACCGTGTGCGTGGGTTTTCTCGGGGTTCTCCCGTTTCCTCCCACTTTCTTCATTCCACCATTTTATTCATTACTCATCATCACCGTCTCCTTTAGCCTAACCGGCATAACCGTGGGACGTAAAACTCAAAAATTTCATTTTTTCTATCATAAACCTAATAAAAGAACAAATGAACTACAGAACATTCAAGATTTAGCAGCATTTTCCAAATATTCTATACACATAACTGAAAAGCGTTATCTCGTTATGGGATAGCATTTCTACCAAGATTACTCATCAGGTTCATCGGATACATGGAATGAATATATGGAATCATCGCTGCAAATGTCTTCATCTATCTCGCACACGGAAGAAATGTCACTGTCACTGTCTTCTTCAAAGGCTTTCCTTTTCCTTGGTACTATAGTGCATTTCAAATGCGATGAACTAGTATCTTGCGGTAACGTATTTTCTAAGCCTCTCTTCTGCTCTGACTCAACAATCTTCTCTGTCTCTGTACGGTGTGTTGATACTTTCGGCTTTTGTTTCCGGTGAAGCAGTTTCCAGTTATAAGCTATATACGTAATTTTTCCGGCTGTGGAAGTAGTCAGTCTATTCCTTGACTTAGTGTGAATTTTTGAGAATGTACTAAAGGATCTTTCTGTGGCGGCTGATGATGCCGGGGCTGTTAATATCCGCTGTGCAACTTCTGATAAGTCGGTACTTGCACACAAACCTTGCCACCAAACTACTGGGTTCATTTCCCCTGAACTTGTCCAAATGAACTTCTTGCCCCACAAACCTTCTTTTGAATTGTAGTGTGTGAAGTCTTTCATCACATTTACAAGATTTGCTTTCATGTTTCTGCAACCTTGTGTATGAACTCCAACATGTTGTTCTGCAGTTAAGTCAAACCCTGTGATGATGGATCTAGCAATGCTGCGGCATAGTGAATCGGTTGGAGTGCTGTAACTTTTCTGCTTTCGAAATTATGAAGAATATTTGTTTCTTCTGCTTTGGACAATGGGAATTCGGGAACAGATTTTCTTAATTGCCCTTCGGTTTCTTTGACAGCGGGAAAAATTCGGTGTATGTTATATTCATCAGATTCTAATATATTTATCCAGGATATTATTGGTTTGAGAACGTATATTAGCTTTACAACTGTCACCCAGAAACCTTCATCGTCAAGTAACTTTGCTTTGTGGTCTTTGATAAATGCTGTATATCCTGCAGTGGTTTCGTGAACAGCTAAGTTCTGTAGGGTGACTTTTGTACATTTCAAATTTTCAAAAGATTTTAAGTAGCTTCCCCAACGGGTTTTACATGGAAGAGTAAGAGAAGTGTGTATGTTTTTCTCATTGTTAATTGCATGAAAAAGTGCATACAAGACCTGAGAATTTCTAACTGTTTTAATGATGTCTATAATATTTGTCATAAATGATGAAATTGAAAAACACTTCAAAATATCACTGCATACAAGGTTCAATGTATGTGCTATACATGACAATGATTGCAAATGGGGGTACTTTTCTTGGACAAGAGAAAAAGCTTTCTGCATATTTGCTGCATTATCGCTAATGAGAACAAAGAACTTACTGGGGTCGTATTTTTCAATGACTTCAAATACTTGATCTCTAATGTACTCAGCAGTGTGACGGTTGTCTTTAGTGTTTATAAAGTGAACAAATATTGGATGAGGGTTGGTAATAATGAAATTGATTATTCCCTCATTGCGAACATTACTCCAACCGTCACATTGAAGATTTAGATATTTCGAATCCTGTAGCTCTACACGCAGCTGTGTTTGCATTTCATTAAACTGGGCATCAAGTTGCCAAGTTGACAACGACTTTCTATCTGGAAATTTGAATGATGGTCTTAGACGCTTGAAGAAATCTATCCAGAGAGGATGTTCCACCATGGACAATGGCGCTCCAGTTACGTAGGCAGCTTTCGCTAGCATTCTGTTTAACATTGCCTAGAAGATAAAATATAAAAATATTTTGTAAAATAAACCATCCTAGGTTGAACATGTATCTTAACCTATTCCACTAATAAATACATAAGATTATTTGCACATAAAACCAGCATGCATTCAATTTTCACTGTAGGTACAAATTTATCACATGGAAAAAATCTGCTACAGCTATATCTGTTACGTGTTCCCTTTACGGAAAGTTGTTAACCTAGAAATCTAGAAATGGAAAACAGTTTCTGATCTTAGCCAAGTACAATTCAACCATTTGTGTGAAGATTGTGTGTTTGGTTGGAATGGGTTTTTAAAAGATAATATTAAAAACGAAATAATATTTAAAATAATGCCCTTGTGCTTAACAATTCTATATTTCATAGATTTTCTATAAGTGTTAGGAAATGACGTCACATTTGACAATTGTCGTTCACCTCCATGCAACCATCATTTTCTAAAAACGTACTAGCAGGAATATGCATTTGTTTCTCCTGAAAACACTGCTGGTATTTCCTAGCTTTCAACATAAATTGCTGGTACGCTGGAAATTGATCCAATACACACATGCTTGTGGTATATGAGAAATTTTGCTGGAGCAAAGTGAAAGCATGAGTTTTAACGTGAGAAGTGAGTATTGTACATATTTTTGTCAATAACGAAGTTCATTGTACACATGTAATGAAAGTAAAAAGATCAATGTTTAAAAGTTTTCTACTAGGGGTAATAACGCAGATAAGAAACCAATGAATAAAAGGTGAAAAAAGTAAAGATGAATAGTTCTTGAATCAATTCACACATTAAGAATGTCCTTCCATTTTAATTCTGAACTAAGCGAGTAGGAAATGCCATTCTTTTAAGTAATTCATTCGTTTAATTTCGATGGAAACAATAGTAACAAAATTTCTAATAAACATTACTTACGTAGTGATTAACGTGAACCTCTGGAATTCGGATGCATGTCTTAAACTACAAGTATCATACATTTCTTACATAAACGTCAACATTTTCTTGGATAATGTTCCTAACTCTCGACCATTACTTGACTTAACCATTTGGCCATTATTTACAATATGTAAACTGTTTGAGAATATTTGGAATGTGTTTGACCAATCAATTTTGACCTGTCGTTTCTTAATTCATTCCACAAGGTCACATGACAAGCTCTTGAGTTATATGAAACAAAATATGTAATACAATTAGTAAAAAACACTTGCGTCATTCATTTTCTTCGACTCTTCGATTCCGTGATTTGTTCTTTCGGTGTCGCACAATTTTATAAAAATGGTAAAAACTTCCCTAATCTTAAGCTAACCTCTTCCTACCTGTACTTTACTTATCAGTATCTTGCTCTACTCTATCCTACTCTACTATACTACTCCCTTTTAAAGCGGTCTTACCTTTGGATGTGCAGTTGGCGCATTGGAATCGAAAGAAGAAATCACTGAATCGAAGAATTGAAAAAAAAAAGATTGAAATGGCTAAAGTAAAGACTTCCAGTTACATTAATTACACTAGTTAACTGTTCTTTGCCATTTGCAATTTTTATCTGATTTTTGAGACACGTTATAGGCACTTCGGACGAGCAAACTATTCCCTTCTTGCTCTACACAAAACAGAACTTGATACGTGATGGACATGTGAGCACATTAACCCATTAACTTACATGTGTTACGCTATGCATATGTATACTTACGTTTTCATCAACTGTCATTGTATACATAAAAGTAGCAATGATACTAGATGAACTTTGTTCATTCATGGAGGAGCTCCTCTTATATGAAACTGGCATCAAAGTTTTATCAGTCACACTCGTCACTAAAGAGTCATCAATGCTCTTATTGGTACTACAACTTGGCGTAGGTGGTGCACTTTCATTCACTTGTTCCGTCCCAGTATTTTGCCAACAATCCGACAAACTTCTTCCTTGTAAACCTTTTAAAATTATTTTCTTCACATTTTCAGGACAACTGAAATACTTATTCACCTGATCTGACATTTTATTTACATTTGCGTGTTTATAATTTTTACCACAGTACTTGCAGTTTACTGATTTATCGCTTCGTACATTGTATGCGCTCCAAACATAACCTTTCCTTCTACCCATTTTCAGTTTCTTCTCTCTCTGAGTAAAATAAAACTTAGGAAACTCAATTAAGGTAAGAGGCACGTTTACTCTCAACAAGTCTCAAGCTAATATCATTACTGAACCAAATTAGAAACGGGGAAGATTGAAACAGTGTCACCAGGTATAAATTAAGTTTCCAGTGTTGCAAGTTTGCATCTTTCTTTAACCACATTGTATCTGGAAGATTTTGTACTGTTATTTTAGAATCCACTATGTCTTCTTATTATGTAATCTTGCAGTTTGTAATAAATACCCATTTTTTGGGTAGGTAAATAAAATTTCGGTATTTACCGGGTATTTACCCAATTTTTATTTACCTACCCGGTGGGTAAATACCAAAGTTCCATCCCTAGATGGGATTAAGTAAGATGGGAATTCCCATCTCGCCTAAAATGATAGACATTCTTATCTTGGAGATATAAGTGGCTGATAAATCGTTAGGCTAAGTGGGATTAGGCTAGATGGGATGGAATCATCTGAAAATGTAGGGGGACGGTAGGTAGCGGCATGACGTCACGCCGTACCCCATGCCTATCTGTGTCCATTGTAAATGCTTAGGAAGTGGGGGTTCGCCATACCCAGTTTTTTGGAGGTGGGGATAGGGCCCCCCGCGCTCCCACGCACTTTTACCCCTGCTGCTAAGTATTAATTGCTGTGAGGACTAACGAAAAATATTATGTGATAATAATAATAATAATAATAATAATAATAATAATAATAATAATAATAATAATAATAATAAAGGATCTGAATGATACAGATATTTTTTCAACTTTTATTACAATTGCTGTGGGTTCCCATGAATCTGGTTATATTGTTTTTGTAAGGAATAAAGAGACTTCAAACAACAATATGATTTGTATAAAAGAAAAAAAACTAAGCACTAAGCACTGACGAGTGACCTTGTGTCTGTTTTTTCAAACACAATGTTACGAGGCACAGAAGCCACCACGCCTGCGGTGTGCTTGCTTTTTTGCCTCAGGCAGCTTCAGTACTAAAATTAAGACTTTGCCTCAGGCAGACAGTACTACAATTCTGTCAATTTATGTGTAGCTATCAGTCTACCACACAGGTTCTTTGCAACGCTGAATTTTAAAAAGAAAGGTTTTGTACATCGGATAGGAAGCGAACAAAGCCCATCGTACGTTGTAATCCCTTCCCCTCTTTTGCACAGTGTGTGGAATTTAACTTGTATACTGTAGTAAGTTACAGAAAAGAGAATGTTATTTTCTTAAATGACATTATCGAATAAGATTGACCATTATTACAATATATTCAAGATGAAAAATATTCATTTAACAGTCGTCGTACTTAGTTGTCTGCACTGAAATTCCCATAATGTGCTTTTTTTCTAATATGAGCTCCGAGCTTCTTCGTGGCTAAGTGGTTAGCGTACGCGCCTTTGGCGTGAGAGACCCGGGTTCGATTTCGGTGAGAGCTCATATTAGTTCGGATTTCACGATTAATCAGTAGGTCCCGTCTCATATAGCCTCGCTGCTGAAAGGGACGACAAAATCAACTCAACTCATATTCAGCACCATAGGAGATATAACTCCGAGGGGAATTTTGTCCCTGGAAAACCTCCCAAAATCATCAGCGGTACGAAATATGTCTGCAATGGAAGATGTCAATCATTTCCAACTCTATGCTCTGTGACCTAGTTTGCTTTTCATGTTTTCAGTAAACTAGACAGACAAAAAGGAAGGATAGAAGCTTTCTTCCAGAAAATTGTGTTCGAGGGGGGGTCACACAGTCCCGTATCCATGGAGAGTCTAGGGGAACGGCTCACCCTAAATTTTTACATGAGAATGATTTATGAGCATTAAAGTAGTCAGCCATTAAGATTTTTCTTTTTGTTTTAGGATGATACTAGATTCGACTCCTGGTGTAAGCTCAACTTTCAGTCCTGTGTAATTTGCATGTCTCGTTTCATACAGATTCGTTGAAAAACCTCTAAACATGTGCTATGACGTATGCGAACTAAAGTTTTTTTTTAGCAAAAAAGAGAAATTTCTTGCTTTAGACTCTGCCCTGTAATCCAATTTTTCTGGAGGCGAGATAGTATGGTTGGGAAATGCCAATCAGATCCAAGTTCCGAACCCACATTAAAAAGACCTTCCTTTATAACCTTGTTGTTGTATAAGGACGAAAAACAAAAATATACTGATAGCTCCAGTAATAGGTATTATGGGAAAGAGATTTAAAAAATAGGTGGTTTTGAAATAGAGAAAGGACAATACCTGAGCTTTATTAGTATTACTAGCATATATTACCCGCTTTGCTAAGTTGAAATGAAAATTTAAAAGCACAACTCCGTATTTCATGTGTTTAGTACCCGTGAAATATGCTGTTTTCCTTTTTAATGGCATCGATTTAAACAGCATCGGAAAGATCATTGATCATCTCGGCAACCCTAAAAATCATGGATTCGACACCAATAATGGTCATTTGCGGTAATTTATATGTATATTTCCTCCTCCCCCATGTTGCGGACCATGACACACGTTGCCCCCATCTGAAAATATCTAGATTCGACACTACTAATATATATATAATTAAGAAACAATATGTTTGTGACTCTAAATCTCCCGAACCGCCCCACCGGTCTTGATCAAATTTGTAACATGGATGAGTTTTACGGCTGGTCTGGTTAAAGGCTATTCACTTTGATGGTAGAACTTAGGGGGAGGGGTGTAAAAATAAATAAAACTTAACTCCTGAACCACTCTACCGATCTTGATCAAATTTTCAACATACATGAGGCTCAGGCCTGGGATCGTTTTTGTAATTTTAATTTAACGGAGCAACGTGGGGGAGGAGAAGGAGGGGAGATATATAAAAATCAATTTATATAAGACTGAAAGTGACTATTTTTGTAACTTAATAACTCTTGAACTATCTTGAATATCCGACCGATCGCAATCAAATTTTCAAGATATATGAGGTTTGGATGTGGAAACATTTTTGTAATTTCACTTTAACGGTACATCCTAGGGTGGGGAGGGGGACATATAAATAGAAATTAATAAAACATAATAACTTTTGAACCACCCAACCAATCTCCATCTAATTTTCAACAAATATGAGGGTCGGGCCTTGGGTGTTTTTTTATCGTTTCACTTTGACGAGCCAATGTAGGGGAGGGGGAGATATATGCAAAAAAAATAAAATAAATATGACTGCCTTTGTGACTTCATCACTCTTGAACCACCCGACCGATCTAAATCAAATTTTCAACATACATGAGTGTAGGGGCAGGGATTACTTTAGGCTGTTCACTTTGATAAAGCAACGTAGGGGAGGGCGAGAGGAAGAGAAATTTTAAAATGATCAAAAATGACCGATATTAGTGTTGAATCCATAGTTTTCGACACTTCTGATGCTGTTTCAATCCAAGTTCAGCCCTAATAGTTGGGAATTGGGGTACAATGGAGGAGAGGGGTATAAACATTTAAAAATGATCAAAACTGAGTAATATTAGTGTCGAGTCAATAGTTTTAGGAGTAGCTGAGATTAACAGTGACAATTCTGATTCTGTGTGCCACAGCTGTATATAATAATAATCAAAAATGACCAATATTAGTGCCTAATCCATAGTTTCCGGGATCATTCTGATGAACTGTGACATTTTCGATCCGGTTTAAATGCAAAATCAGTTCCGCCACTTGCGGGAACAGGAGAAAGTGATATATAAAATGATCGATAATGGCCACTATCAGTGTCAATTTTATAGTTTTCTGGGTCGCTTAGATGAACAGTGGTACTTTCGATCCCGTTTAAATTCAAATTCAACCCCACAGCTTGAGGGAGAGGAGGAAGAGATATTTAAAAATAATAGAAAATGACCGATAATTAGTGCTGAATCCACATTTGTGGGGGGTCCCTGAAATGAACAGTGACACTTTCGATGCCTTGCCCCGGAACATGGGGGAGGAGGAAATATACATATAAATTACCGGAAATGACCATATTGGTGTCGAATCCATGATTTTTGGGGTCGCTGAGATGATCAATGATCTTTCCGATGCTGTTTAAATCGATGCCATTAAAAACGAAAACAGCATATTTCACGGGTACTAAACACATGAAATACGGAGTTGTGCTTTTAAATTTTCATTTCAACTTAGCAAAGCGGGTAATATATGCTAGTAATACTAATAAAGCTCAGGTATTGTCCTTTCTCCATTTCAAAACCACCTATTTTTTAATCTCTTTCCCATAATATCTATTACTGGAGCTATCAGTATATTTTTGTTTTTCGTCCTTATACAACAACAAGGTTATAAAGGAAGGTCTTTTTAATGTGGGTTCGGAACTTGAATCTGATTGGCATTTCCCAACCATACTATCTCGCCTCCAGAAAAACTGGATTACAGGGCAGAGTCTAAAGCAAGAAATTTCTCTTTCTTGCTAAAAAAAACTAGTTCGCATACGTCATAGCACATGTTTAGAGGTTTTTCAACGAATCTGTATGAAACGAGACATGCAAATAACACAGGACTGAAAGTTGAGCTTACACCAGGAGTCGAATCTAGTATCATCCTAAAACAAAAAGAAAAAATTTTAATGGCTGACTACTTTAATGCTCATAAATCATTCTCATGTAAAAATTTAGGGTGAGCCGTTCCCCCTAGACTCTCCATGGATACGGGCCTGTGTAATCCCCCACTCTCGAACACAATTTTCTGGAAGAAAGCCTCTATTCTTCCTTTTGTCTGTCAGTGGTAGAGCGTTCACCTCTGGTGCTTGGGGTCCCGGGTTCGATCCCAGCCCCCGCCAAGTGAACTTTGTGGTGGACAAACACCGTGTGCGTGGTTTTCTCGGGGTTCTCCCGTTTCCGCCCACTTTCTTCATTCCACCATTCCATTCATCACTCATCATCACCGTCTCCTTTAGCCTAACCGGCATAACCGTGGGACGTAAAACTCAAAGATTTCATTTTTTTTCCTTTTGTCTGTCTAGTTTACTGAAAACATGAAAAGCAAACTAGGTCACAGAGCATAGAGTTGGAAATGATTGACATCTTGCATTGCAGACATATTTCGTACCGTTGATGATTTTGGGAGGTTTTCCAGGGACAAAATTCCCCTCGGAGTTATATCTCCTATGGTGCTGAATATGAGTTGAGTTGATTTTGTCGTCCCTTTTAGCAGCGAGGCTATATGAGACGGGACCTACTGATTAATCGTGAAATCCGAACTAATATGAGCTCTCACCGAAATCGAACCCGGGTTTCTCACGCCAAAGGCGCGTACGCTAACCACTTAGCCACGAAGAAGCTCGGAGTTCATATTAGAAAGAAAGAAAGCACATTATGGGAATTTCAGTGCAGACAACTAAGTACGACGACTGTTAAATGAATATTTTTCATCTTGAATATATTGTAATAGTGGTCAATCTTATTCGATAATGTCATTTAAAAAAATAACATTCTCTTTTCTGTAACACTACAGTATACAAGTTAAATTTCACACACTGTGCAAAAGAGGGGAAGGGATTACAACGTACGATGGGCTTCGCTTCCTACCCGATGAACAAAACCTTTCTTGGAAAATTCAGCGTTGCAAAGAACCTGTGTGACTGACTGATAGCTACATATAAATTGACAGAATGAAAGTCTTAATTTTAGTACTGAAGCTGCCTGAGGCAAAAAAGCAAGCTGCTCGCACTCGTGGCTTCTGAGCCTCGTAACATTGTGTTTTAGAAAAAACAGACAAGGTCAGTTGTGAGTTTGTAATACAACTGATAAGGCTTTTTTTTTATACAAATCATATTGTTGTTTGAAGTCTCTTTATTCCTTACAAAAACAATATATCCCGATTCATGGGAACCCACAGCAATTGTAATAAAAGTTGAAAAAATATCTGTATCATTCAGATCCTTTATTATTATTATTAATTTTATTATTATTATTATTATCACATAATATTTTTCGTTAGTCCTCACAGCAATTAATACTTAGCAGCAGGGGTAAAAGTGCGTGGGAGCGCGGGGGGCCCTATCCCCACCTCCAAAAAACTGGGTATGGCGAACCCCCACTTCCTAAGCATTTACAATGGACACAGATAGGCATGGGGTACGGCGTGACGTCATGCCGCTACCTACCGTCCCCCTACATTTTCAGATGATTCCATCCCATCTAGCCTAATCCCACTTAACCTAACGATTTATCAGCCACTTATATCTCCAAGATAAGAATGTCTATCATTTAGGCGAGATGGGAATTCCCATCTTACTTAATCGCATCTCGCCTAAAATTGCGGTAGGATGCAAGGAGGGAATTTCTGTACAGAAGAGGGAATTTCTCTACTAGAATTTTAACCAGATATTCCAATCAATATTGGCAATCTCTGTCAACTACAATATAAATATATAATAAGTACTATACAAGAAGAAAGCATAGGGGTAGGCGATTTAGTGAATTTAGTTCACTTTCGCTTTGTTTTGGGAATACTGGAAATTGATTGGCAAAGAGAAGCTAATCAGAAACAGGATAGAAATATAGAGCGTGTTTCAAAACAACACTGACAACGTTTGGGAGCTGATTCCTTACACCATGATAAGACAACTTGGGTGCACAAATGCTTCCTTTTGGCGCTATGACCAGCCAAAAACCAGTCGCAAAAATGCCGAAAACAGCGATAACTCGAGAACAAAATGTCGGATCGAAGTCGGGGGAAAGGAAATGTACATTATTTTTAGGCATGGCTTCCATTAATGCACAACTCGATATGGCACAGGAGCAGCACAAAGGTCACCTCAAAGAAATTGAAGAATTATGAGGATATTTTATGAAACGTTGACCGAGGCAAGTTAACTACAATTAAATACGATATTCAACTAACAGGAATCTTAGAACACAGTTAAAGTTACAAGAACATCATTAAAATTTAAAAAAAAGGGAAGATGGACACATTTGATTGATCTACTTTGTCTCAGTATAGAATTGGCTATCGAGGAAGAACTGAAATTATATGAAGTCCATAAAGTTTAAATGTAATGCTTCTAGGCTAATGAAGACAGAGAGATCACGCATGGATATTGGGTAGCGTCTGCGACTTTCGCATAGGAGACCCGGCTCCGATTCGCTGCGGAAGCGCAAGCATTTCGGATCTCACGTTAATCCGTAGCTCCATATCTCATGTAATTTTGCTACCCAAGGGATGCTAAACTGAAATCCGATCCAATAATAAAGAGAGGTAATGGATGGAAGCTAATTTTTGGGAAATTATTCGTGAAATGAGAATGTAGGAGAAAACAGGATAATTCCGAGAAATCTCACGGGTACGATGGTATCCAGTACAATCCTTAAGTCTGGGATCGAACGAGGTCCATCCCGCACCAGAAGTAAGCGCTCTATCACTAAGTCACCTGCTCCTACTTTGAAGGAAACACTATTATTCTGACAGATGTATCGATATGCTAAATAATGTTTGTGATAAACCAACATACAAGAAGTACAAACGGTCAGAATGTGGGATTCGTGGAGTTTCCTTTGTGAGAAAATGGTAAGTACGTTTTTTTTATGTCAGTTATTCTTAACTGGATGCCCGCGTCTCTTAGGAATTGGGGGAGGACACGGTGAAGCAGTGATAAACACTTGTTTCTGGTACGTGGGGCCTCTGGTTCGATCCTCAGCCAAGAAACTTTGTGGTGGACACCATCGTATTGTGTGTGGGTTTTCTCGGGATACTTTAATTTCCTTCCACATTCTCATTCCATCATATCTTCCATCAACATTCACTTGCCTTAATCATTGTCTCCGTTAGCCTAAAGAGCATAATCGTGGTTCGTTAAAATGAAATACTTCATTTAATTTTACAGGGGTTGCTTACAGTTTGTCGGTGGGTTACCGTTAAGATAATTTTTCAATAGGTTATATTATTGATACTAATATTTGTAAGAAAGAAGGAGTCTATGAGGCTCATAATTTTGAAAGGCCAAGAACTACAATTGAACGTTGATTGTAAGAAATGCTAAAGGTACGAACTAAATTTGATTTGTGAGTCTTTTAGCATTATTAGTCGTATTATGGACAAAAAATAACTCATATCTACAAACCAAGAAAACTAACAGTGAAATTTGATATTCGACAGTGAAATATAATAATATACAACTTGGATATCAAATTTCGAGGTTAGTTTTCTTGGGTTTAGACATGTTCATCTTACATGTATTTTCGTGATAGTCCAAACTTTCAACATACGAGTATCAGTCTCCTAGATTTTCGTAAATAACTATGATGATTATCCTAAATCTAACAACTAAGTACAGATACCGATCACTAAAGTTCATAATTGACTTTTGAGAACATGCTGGCCCTAACTGATATATCACATCACTACCTTTCCATTTCCAAAATTATCACAGATTTCAAAATGGCTGATTTGAAGGTGCCGCCAGAGGTTCGCGATCTACTCTGACCATTTTTCTTCTGTCAATATGAGAAACTATCACCGTTTGCATTGTCTATCTTTCACTATTTTCATGATTCAATAGTTTATTTGATGTATTTCAATAACATAGCATAGCCCTCCTCCCATCAATTTTGACCCCCCTCCGTTTCTTATGGCGTTCAGCCCTTATAACTTTGCACATATACATATTTCTATATCCTCTATCAGTCGCACTAAGTGTCATCCCGCAACTCGAGTCATCCATTTGGACCCTTTACTTGTCAGGCAATTTCTTATTGATGGAAAAACAAGGAAAATAATTCTACAATGACTGACAAGTAACACTTCCCAAGTGTAACACTCCGATTTTGATAAAATTTGGTAGGTAGATACTACACATAAAATAAAGTAATACGTGTATTTTTATTTTCTGTGGTAAAGTTGTTTCAGGGGGCGATAAACCAGACCCAAAATTTTGAGAGTTGACGCCCGAAAGGTAATAACAAGTGGACCGAAGTGAATGAAATTGTGCACATATATTGTAGACATAAAATGAAGGAATAAGGGTTTCGTATTTTCCTGGAGAAACGGTTATGTGGGCCATAGACCCCTCCAAATCTTTGGTCACGACATATCAAAAGTGCTAATAATAGTATGCCAGGAGTGCCTACAGAACAGGAAGAATTGCAACGAAATTTTGTGTAGTGACAATATGCGAATAAAAACTAATGCGTTTTTTATTTTCTGTGGAAAAACGGTAAAGGGGAAAAGGCCCTCAAACAAAATTTGGAAAATTTACGCCCAAAAGGCAAAAGCAAGTGGACCGGATTGAATGAAACTGTGCTCAAATATTGTAGAGGTAAGATGAAGGAATACGTGTTTCGTATTTTCCTGCAAAGAAAAAAAATTTGGGTGGACCGAGGCGTCTGGTGGCGGAAGGAGTGAACAGAAGCGAAAGAAATTGTGTGTAGATATTGGATATGTAAAATAAGACCTTTCGTGTTTCACAAGTGTATCCATCTAATTTTTCAAATTTGGAAGATCAACAGTAAGCACAAACAGTATATATAGTATTTTATAATATTTCGGGAGGCACCTTTAACGCTTACAATGTTTTCGTGATCAAATGTTTGGAGGACTCCGTGCCCCACCCAACCATCTTTTTTTCCAGGAAAATGCAAAATTCGTATTCCCTTATTTTGTGTGTAAAATATCTGTGCATAATTTCATTCACTTTGGTTCACTTCTTCTTGCCTTTCGGGCGCAAACTTTCAAAATTTTCGGTGATAGTTTTGCCCTCTAAAACCGTTTTTCCGCAGAAAATAAAAACCAGTATTCATTTATTTCTTGCGTATTGTCAACACGTAAAGTTTCCCTGCAATTCTTCATGTCCTTTACACATTTGACCTAGTGTTACTAACACTTTTCATATTTCGTGGTCAAAGGTTTGGAGGGGTCCGTGCACAACCCAACCGTTTTTCTTTATGAAAATACGAAACCCGTACCCTCATTTTACATCTGCAATCTCTGTTCACAATTTCAATCACTTCGGTTCACTTCTTGCCTTTCGGGCGTCAGCTTTAAAAATTTTATCCCTGTATATTATTAATAATTTATATCTTGCATTTATTAATAACTAGCTGAAATACCCACTTTTCGCAAGGGTCAGATAAAATATCTATGTAAACATACTGAACAACGAAACGATAAAATATCGGTAATTTTCTACTACTTTTACATATCACTGTAAACGCGCCCTGAGACACCCCTGTTTGAAATTTAAAAAGAACGTCTCTGGTCCCAAGCTGATGGGAGTTGTATTTAGAAGTCAACGCCTCTGGAAGAATCAGCATTCATCTCAGCGACTGTGAAAACTAAGGATTTGACACTAATATAGGTCATTTTGGATTATTTTTACATGTTTCGGTATCCCCCGGTGACGCCGGACCGCATATAATGATAGCTGATTTTGAGTAATCGCTAATGGAAATGTCACCATTGATCTCAGCGACCGCGAAAACTATGGATTTGATACTCATATCTGTCATTTTGGATTATTTTTACAATTTGGTACCCCCCCCCCACATGTGACCCTCGGTCCGCATACAATGGGAGCTAAATTTGGAAGTGATCGCTAATAAAATTGTCACCATTGATCTTAGTGACCGCAAATATTTTGAATTTGACACTAATATCGGTCATTTTGGGCTATTTTAACATGTCTCGGTATCTCCTACCCGGTGACCCGCGGCCCGCATACAATAGTAGCTGAATTTGCAAGTCATCGCTAATGGAAGTGTCACCATTGATTTCAGCGAGCGCAAAAACTATGGAATTGTCACTAATATCGGACATTTTGGGCTATTTTTTACATGTCTCGGTATTTCTCCGCCCCCCCATTGCCGCTGAGTCCCGGTCCGCATACATTTGTTATTAAATTTGCAATTCATTGCTAATGGAAGTGTCAAAATTGATTTCAGCGACCGCGAAAACTATGTATTTGACACTAATATTGGTCATTTTGGATTACTTTTATATGTTTCGATATTTCGCCCCCCCCCCGCGGTGACCCCTGGCAAGGAGCCGAATAGCGTGAATTTGGAAGTTTATTGCGAGAGGAGCTTCATTATTGATTTCAGCGACCGCGAGAACTATGAATTCGACAATAATATCGGAAATTTTCTACTACTTTTACATGTCCCGATAAACGCTCCCCTGAGACCCCCTAATTCGAATTTTGAGAAAAACCTTTAACTCTGATCTGGAGCGTGGATCAAGGTATTTGTGACTAAAATTTGGTAACTCTCGGTCTATTTGTCTGGTTCCCAAGCCGGTTCCGGTAAAAGCTCCACTGAGACCCCTCTGGTTCGAAATTTGAAAAGAAAACGGCTTCGTCTTGATCTGGTGCCTAGGTCAAGGTACCCCTGACCAAAATTTGGTAGCTCTCGGTCCACTCGGCTGGTTCCCAGGCCGCACACAGACAGACAGACAGACATACCGACAAACACACAAACTAACTCTTTATTTTATTTATATTAGATAAAGAATTAATATACTGAATATCAGCTCTCCAACTTGAACGGCTTGTGAGATATTAAATTTTCGCAAAAATTCGGACCCTCTTAGAATATGTAATATAATGAAACCGATACATGTATGATAACTTCCTAGTTGAGATTGAGGCCTAAGTATATACCAAAAATCATTTCATTTGACTTTCCAATTTGGATATGATGATCATGCAGACATAGTTACATTCAATTTTTTATCTAATACTTTATATATTACACATGATTCAAACATTTTTCCCAGTAGTTAGCTCCTCTAAGAAATCACAGGCTGCGTCTCAAATAAGTTCTATTGCTATTATTACAGTTGCAAATATCAATATTTAAAATTGCCTGAAGTTCTTTTGCCAATAGAAATAAATGGAAAGAAAAAGGATGCCTTGAAAGTAGACAAATTCACCAGTGTTCAGAAGCTGTCTACAATGCACTGAGCAAAATGAGTCTGTGGGTCGTAATACGTTGTTAAGACAGAATGGGTCCTGGTGGGTGGGGGGTTGCAGTGGGTCACGTTCTGTTGACCCGTGGCCCCCCGATCCGCTCCATCTCCGGACTGTACATACGGATAAAACAATCATATATATGTATTTTAGCCTTCTTGATTTTACTGAACCTTCACTAATTTAAGATAATTTACAAAAAATGCAAGAAAACAATTATTAATAACATATATAAAAATATAGAAATGTATTTTGAAGGAAAAAGTAACTGGTGTATTCGAGACTCGAACTCGAGTTGCCTACTCAACAAGCAGACACCTTACCGACTTATCTACGGCACAACGTGCAACTAATCGTTTCGAAGCTTTATTTCTAATGTGTGTGTTACCTAACACGGCTACCAGATGTCAGTAGTGGTGCGATAACCGTCTTGAAGACCCATTTCGAGGTTACGAAATCACTCTTTTAACCTCCATTAATCCGATTTTTATATACCTCTCTCTCTCTCTCTCTCTCTCTCTATATATATATATATATATATATATATATATATATATAGACAACAGTAAGTAAGATTATAGATTAAGTTATTCTTGATTTTAATCTAGAGAACAAATGCGTTTAATGAAAGCATGGGGCCTGTTGCCGTAGATGGCTAAAGGCCGTAAATAAAATTCAAACTTCAAGTGTAACTGGGGTAACTCTCGACATTGGCTGATTTAAGACGTTTGATAACAGCGGGGGTAATGGCTGGTTTATAAACGCACGGAGTTGATATAGCGTGTGCAGGTAATTGGTTACAGCGTCTGACTGTCGTTCTAAGGGTCCGGTGTTCGAGTCTCGGCCTGGATGGAGTTAACTTTTTTCAAGGAATTAAACACTATAAATAATGTTCGCGTTTGATGCTGAATGAGATTTATCCTATGAAGGGAGAAAAACCAGGACGGATACAGCGGGCAGGAGGAAAGACGGACACTGTTTATCCTTAAGTGTTAAAATTTAATTTATTCCCATGTCTTTTGCTCTTTCCTTTCCCTCTTTCCTTCTTTCCTCATTTTGTTTAGCTTTCCATACTTTTTCGGTCTCTGCATGATGCGTATTATTCTTTTCGTTTCCTTTGCAGTAATTCCTATCTCTTTGATCTTAAAGTGAATGGATTTTCTGCAGATTTATCTCGTGGTTGTTTCTCTAAGTGATGCTCTCAGATAGTAATACTTTTTCCTCCAAATGGAGGAATATCCTGGCATGTTATGTTTTCGGGCACGTATTTGCTGTCATGTTGGTTGTCCAACTATCAGACATCGAGTGAAACTATTCTGCTACTGGAAAAAGCTATCATTTCTTATGTATCCAACCTCCAGTTTCTACTGTCGCTGACTGTACAAATGTGTTTCTGATTACCTAAAGGTTAAAATATTCATTGCGTGTGTTAACCTTTAAATCAAGTGACAACACGTTAATATTGCTATTGTGCATATTTTATAGTGTTATTTTTTATTATTTAACAGGATAAGTATTGTCGTATACTGCATGCATGTTTTAATATTTCATTTTTGTCATAGTTACAATGTATTTAATGTAGCGCAGTGCAAGCGTAAATTGGTTCCTTTCTGCAATCATCCCGTTCTAGTTTTACCTTTTGTGCTCCTAATGAGTTTTCTTTTTGAGGCTATAGGAGACATTCAAAAATAGAGATACAGCTTATATGAGATTGTGGATAAGAAAAGGTTCTAACCCTACTCTTGCAGTGTGATTGATCCAGCTGCGACGGTGGGTACTAGACCAAGTCTATTTTTACCAATCCAAAAGCACCCGAACCTAGAGACCGTGAGTGTATGTTGTTCCCTTATAGGAACATGAATTGCGATACCGTCATAATGGCTTTTCCGAACGGGAACATACGGTAATCGAACCCAAAAAACTCATAAATGGCTTTCCCTCACAGGGACTTTAGGAATACGAATCCACGACTGTCATAAATGGCCCTTATTCAGGGACGTACTAGGATCGAACCATACATACATCCACTCATAAATGGTGCTCCTTTCCAGGGACGGATATTTCAGTAGGGGAAGTTGAATCTTTGGACTGTGCTACAACATATTCAATGCCATTTTATTAGTTTAATATATATTGTGTGTTTTCATAGTCCGATATTTAATTTTACCATGGCAGCTAATCACGAATTAGAAACATTGCTTCAAGCAATTAATCAGGTATCCGTTGAATTGCGCGAAACGCATGAAAATATTGAACGTAATTTTGTTGAACTTTCAAATCAATTAACTACTTTGAAAAATGAATTAACGGAACTGACCAGTGAATCGGAAAAATGTTGTCAACAAACTAAATACTATCGAACAAGTGCAAGCAAATTTTAATTCAGTTAAGCTAGAATGGAAAACAAATATTGAAAACTTGAAATGTGCATTTAGAAAATAATGTTTTGGTAAGAAGTTATTTCTTTGCATTACTTTACATGTAGCGTTACTTGCATTTTTATGTTCCTGTGTTAGTTTCAAAATTTTATTTGTATATTCTGGAAATATATATATAAAAAAATGCTGCGTTGAATTTGATGAATCTTAGAACACAGATAGAGTTAGATAATGAAATGTTATAGAAAATTACAAATATAGCACCACTCCATTTTCTTTGAATGAATTTCAAAATGTTTTAGGTCTCAACGTAGAATCATATAATCTCAAAGAGTTGCCAAACAAGCCATTTGTGAATCTGTGTTCAATTTCAACTGTGAGTATAGAAAGAAGTTTGAAAAAGAGATAGACCTCCGTGTACGTAGTATAGGAAAAACCACTCAATACAAAATGTTAAAAGAAAAGTGTGCTCGTGGCGAAAAATATTCATTGCGTGTTTTAGTCTTTAAATCAAGTGACAAGACGTTAATAGCGCTATTGTGCATATTTCATAGTGTTTTTTATTATTTAACAGGATAAGTATTGTCGTATACTGCATGCATGTTTTAATATTTCATTTTTGTCATAGTTACAATGTACTTAATGTAGCGCAGTGCAAGGGTACATTGGTTCCTTTCTGCAATCATCCGGTGCTAGTTTTACCTTTTGTGCTCGTTACGAGTTTTCTTTGTGAGGCTATAGGGGACATTCGAAAATAGATACAACTTATATGAGCCTGTGGATAAAAACGGTTCTAACCCTACTCTTGCAGTGTGATTGATCCGCCTGCGACGGTGGGTACTCGACCAAGTGTGTTTTTACCAATCCAAAAATACCCGAATCTAGAGACCGTGAGTGTATATCGCTCCCTTATAGGAACATGAATTGCGATACCGTCATAAATGTCTTTCCCGAACGGGAACACATGGTAATCGAACCCAAAACACTTATGTGCTAATCCAGACTAATAATTGATGTTGTAATGAAGAAAGTGAGAGGAAACAGGAAAATACCGAGAAAATCCATGCACCCGGTGTGTCTTAATTACAAAACCCACTTGGTTCGAAATGGGATGGAATATCTGATTCCACGTATCAGAATTGACCGATCTATCGTTAAGCTTACGTGGCGTCTGAAGTTCACTAAATGTGACGTCATAAAGTGTGAACCAATGAGTGTAAGGAAAGAAAAAAGTTGCAGGGGTTGTTTGTTTATGCAATAGTATTTTGTAAATGTTTTGTGCCTTTTATGTTTTTATTAGCCCTACTATGCTCACGAAGTTTCCAAAGAGATGATTGTAAGCCCAAAGGATTGTTTCCATCAGTTAATTACAAATTAGTGAATATAATACAAAACCGTACTCGTTCAAAACTTACCGCTAGCGTTTACTTTATAATTGGTAGGAGCGGGTATAATATAAACACAAATGTAATATGTATCTGCATTTGTTTCTCTGCAATGTATATTTGCAATACTAACATCCATTTCGTATTGAGTAAAGGATTTTTATCTTGAATTTATCTGATATTTACAATATGTATGGAATATTTTTGATAAATGTGGATATTAGTGGCTTATTTCCAGTTCGAAATCAACAATTTTTTATCTTGGTATCAGGGATTTAACAGAATATTTAAGTCGAAATCTACTACTGTGGGGTGGTGACTCGTCAGCTCTCTCTCTTTCTCTCTCTCTCTCTCTCTCTCTCTCTCTATATATATATATATATATATATATATATATATATATATATATATATATATATATATTATAGGCTACTATGGTTGAAAGGGATATTTGGTAAATTATGGAACACCGTTGTTCATCCTTTATTTTCCCTCCCTCCTTTTCCCGTTTTATCTTTTTCTCGTTTGTTGAGCTGCAGCAAATAGTATATGTATCTGTATATTTGGTCAGTTTTGAATTGAGAGATCTGGTACCACAGCTATTAGTAAGAAGTCTCCTGATTGCAGTTCTGCATTCTGAATGGACAATATGTCTTCTCTGCGATGTATAGAGAACAAGTGAAAGGGACTATCAGTTGTCCTGTGCATCGGTCTGTAAAACATATCTCTTGTAACTTGTGTATAGTGTTATCACTCGTTATTCTGTACGTGAATTTTTAATGTAGAATATTAAGGCATTGAATATACTGAAGAATTTTGTTAGCTAAATAAGAGAGAAATAGTAAAAAAATGAAATAGTATTTTTGGAATATTATCTTACGTTGTTGCTCTGAATTGAATTGAAATGAAATGAAATCTTTCAGTTTTACGTCCCACGATTATGCCGGTTAGGCTAAAGGAGACGGTGATGATGAGGAATGAATGAAATGGTGGAATGAAGAAAGTGGGAGGAAACGGGAGTACCCCGAGAAAACCCACGCACACGGTGTTTGTCCACCACAAAGTTCACTTGGCGGAGGCAGGGATCGAACCCGGGACCCCAAGCACCAGAGGTGAACGCTCTACCACTGAGCCACCGAGGCCCCATTGCTCTGAATTATAATTGAAGGCGGTAGCCATATTGAGTCTTATTTCAAGTTAAAAGATGAGGTGTACCATGATGTTACGGAATAAGCAAGTTTAAGTATGAAATCGATAGTCGAAAATAACTCAAGATTTATATATATTTTATTCTACGTGCCAATTATAGAAGTTTATTCTTGTTATATTTTGAGTCTATTTTTTGTGTTGTTAATACAAATTTCTGTTATGTTAATTTTATTCCATGCTGATGTTTGTCAAGTTAAACATTTACTGAATCCTGCAACCAATGAAGGCTGAATATTCAAATGTGCTTAATAATTATTTCTTTTCCAGCTATATCCTCATTTTTACGTGAGCTATGCGACATCGTAAAATACATACCTGTTGGGGATACCTTTGCAAGGAAGTCTAACTTCCGTTTTTTTTTTGTGTTGCAAAAAAGGAAAAGATCGTGTTGGTACTAGTGATACTAGTGAGTTTATTTTATTTAGTCTTGAGTTTATTTATATTATAAAACTTAATTGTGACAAAGAAAATGTATGTCAAAATTCTGTCATTAGCTCATTAGCAGCGATTTGCTCAAGTTGATTACTCCGATCGCTTGCTTGAAACAAATGAATTGAAATTGGTTGTTTATTATCGCATGGGTAAGGCCTTTCTGCTGAAGGACACGAATGAAGTATTAAAATGAATTTTTGTAACATAATTGATGGACTGAAAATATGAGTGAAAACGGGAGAACTCCGGGAAGACCCACGGACAGAATGTTATCTACCACATAGTGAACTTAGTTGAAGTCCTTGTTCCATGCAATAAATAAGGTTTACTAGCTGCGAAATCCCAGGATAACATTTCCCCCAAAATCCAAGTTAAGGTAGCGACTAGAGGAACGACTCAATTGCATTTGATGACAGATTATGTTCTTCTGGTATCCGGTGAACTACTTTTTGAATAATAGTTGTATTTAGTTTGTAAGAAAATAGTTTCAACATACAGTTATTAAAATTAAACAATAACGTTATTGAAAAAGTAGTATATCACAGGATACCGCAATAATATATGTAATAAAATGCAGTTGAGTTCGTCCCTCTAATCTCTGTCTTAACTTAGAGTTTTGATAAAAAAATGTTATTCTGGAAACACTGTAATTTCTATGGATAGCGACACTGAAAATTCTTCAGGCTCATACTTTCTGTTGTAGAATTACATTGTCTATGATTATAGTAAGTTACATTTCATTATCTCCTTTCACTTATGAAAGACAAAGAAAAGAAGAATTCTAAATTTGTATTACTTTTGGTATGTCAGGATCTTAAGTTCCAAATGCACACAACACACCTGAGAGAAAAGTAATGAATTGTCTTACCTGGAGCGTAACACTGCTTTCAGATTGAGATGTAGAGGGTGTATTTATTGTCTGAAAAAAAGAAAACTGTGCATTAATAATTACCGTAACAATTATTTCAGTTTCTGCTAGAGCATTGTGAATGTTTCTACTCTTTAGATTTCCAAATTAAAGTATGCATAAATATCTGAAGTCTTATAGAAAATGTTTCTACGTCCGTCTGTCGACAGATATCAGAAAGGGGACGGTAAAAGATATCGAAAAGAAGTTTCTAGCAGTCAATTCAGCGTCCCTAGAACAGTCTTCATTTTCTCTGTTAACAATATATTGAAACCTGAATTGCTTCAAATTAAGATGATGCTTAAATTTTACGTATTCTTAAGATTTCTGAAATATTTGTAAAATTGAAATATTATTACAGGAACACGACACTGAGCTCAGCGTCTTGACGTCTAGAGAAGGTTAATCACTGAATAACGAAGATTGAGCGATGATGATTGAATGATCCATGACTGAAGATCCATGGTTGAATGATGCTGACCGTTCTAAACTGCCAGTTTTTTAGTGGTCCAAAATACATTTTGAAGCACACTTGTTATTGATCCAAAAGAAAAATACGTCCTTTTTTCTTAAAATAGTCACTTTGAGACTATTTATGTAATGTGTTTTCATTTTATCGAAAAATCCATTTACACACTCGACCCTGGAAACAAGGTCATAGGGCTTATTTTTCGTCTTATTTTGTTCTTGAATCGTGTCTAATTTTTGATTTAGGTTCAGATTTGAAATTTATATTCATAGAAGAACAGCACTTTTTAAAACTTTTTCATCACACATGCCCATTTGAACATTATAAAATTAACTGTTTTCCGTTTCAACATTTATCGGCATAGAACGGAACCGGTAACGTATAGTGAGATGTTTTTGAAAACGATTTAGTGTTTCAAGCTACTAATCGACAATACTGTATCAAAATGTGAACTAATTCAAATTTACTTCTGCTCCTGGTTTCAATGCTGATTTCTGTAGAGCAGAAAAGATAAAAAAGACATCAAGATGCAGTTTTTTGCAATCTATTCAGCGTCCCAAGGATATATTCCATCTCCTACGTTAACCCATTATTCAAAACGAAGTGGTTAAAATTAAGCATACACCTTTCGCAGATCTTCGTTCTGACTACGCGAAAAATCTTTCTCTAACGCATCCAATCACCTTTATTCTGCTTTCTAAAGTGTGTGATTTGATCCATACAAAACTACACTCCATAACCTCTTAATTAATCTGCTATTCAGAATGTACTGACACGTTCTTGGATGGAAGAACCAGTCATTGAAGCCGCAACGGAGAGAAAGACGATCGCAAAAGAACTGGCACCAAATAAATAGAAAAATTCATCCCATTCATGTTTCCACAGTCGGTTGGGTCAGTACATAGAGTGCATTATGCACTACACATATAGGTACTATAATATATGCATAAAATGGGTGTACTATGATATATGCAGTACCAAATACTCTTGTGTCTTACACGGAGAATAGTTTAAAACGCTTCTCTCAAGTTTTTGATAAGCAGTTCTTCTAACTTAACTAAATTACACATCTATGAAATAGATGCCAGTATTTAAGAGATAAAATTTAGTTGTATGCAACGGGTGAAAGAAACTTGGGATTATAGTAAAATTTTACTTTCCTCTGTCTAGAAACTTTGGAATTTCTGAAACATTTCCAAAGACAAGAGAAGTTTTTATTCTGTGCAATAAGCTTATATTCGAGGACTTCTATACATCTTCCCAAAGTGGTAAAGAGCGTTCTGAGGTGGAGAGAGGTAACTTCAAACCATATTATAACCGAATTTAATTATATTTAATAATTTATTGTTTACGGGCTTACTCTTACAACGTTTCGCTAGTGAACTCGTAGATACATCGCGTAGATACTCTTACATACCAGCATTATTGATATGTGTGCTTCGCTCTGACAACTCTGATCTGACACTTAAACAAACCTTAGGGTTTATGATTTCAGTTTCCGTTCCGTATGCTGATGCTTCAAATATTTATTTATACCAATTCTATAATGGTTTATGCCCTCATTCTGCTTTTATCTTCTTCACAACCACTACTTCAATAACATCAATAATACGAGCATTCACTTCGAATGAAAAAGATGATGAATGTTTATTTCAACATTCATTAAACATATTTGGAAATTTTGGTGTAATGTCTTCATTGCTTACCTCATCAATTGGTGCTCCTTTGGCTTGAACTGCACGAGAATGCTTCTCCTTCTTCTTCTTCTTTGACTATAACATAGAAAATATTTATGTTAGGTTTTTGTTAAGTTTTCGAAGATTATTTTAAAATTTCTTCAATCTTGGAAGGACTAAGAGAGAATGGAGAGAATTGGAGAACGCTTATTCAATTAAAAGAAAAAGCTATAATCGATTTCATTATATGCTTCTCCTTCGGCGTTGTTCACTTACAACTAGATTATAAATCGTTGATAGGTCGTAATGAGTTACTTCTGGTAGATTAAATTTTCTTTGTTTCCTTTTCTAATTATCAGTAGTTCTAATATGTACATTTCTATCACGGATGATGTCAAAACTTCTTGACATACGATATTTATAGTAGTTTGTAGCAAATATTTAATTCTGTAGCATGTAGTCTCGTTAATTGAGCCTCGATAGCCGCTCGTATATCGTTATTTCTCCGATTACACAGCCACTTACACACAAAAATTAAAAGTTCTGTGCACCGGGCCTCAGGGTATAGATTTCATGTATTTTCTTACACAGAATCCTACTCTATCCATCACGACTCTGGAACTCACTACAGAAATAATAAACACTTTTGACCAGAGAATATACACTTGTTTATTAAAAACTAAATTCCAGTGTAACAGTTTCAACAACGTACCGTTGTCTTCATCAGACACTAACTCCAGAGTTAGTGTCTGATGAAGACAACGTTACGTTGTTGAAACTGTTACACTGGAATTTAGTTTTTAATAAACAAGTGTATATACTCTGGTCAGAAGTGTTTATTATTTCTACAGAATCCCAGTTTCGAAATCCTAGTATGCGATTTACATTGTCAGTTTTGTTTTATGGGCGGAAGATGTGTGTCCTCCCTATCCAAAACCGCTTAAGTTTTTCGCCCATGAAAAGAATTGACACGGTCAATAATGCTGGGGTTTCGAAATTTGGATTCTGTGTAACAAAATACATCGAATGCATACCTTGGGGCCCGATGCATATAATTTTTATTTTTGTGTGTGGCTGTTATTATTTGAATCCTTAGGACTATTCTGCTGCACAATAAAAATGTTTGATATCGAAGTAAAAGATTTGAGAAAATTATTATTCTCTTTAAAAACATTATTAACTTTTTAAGATTTTGAGACTCCCCTTTGATAATACTGAATATTTCTAAAACCAAAGGAGATTTCATCCTTGTAATTTGCACACTGTTAACAGATGCACACACGATCGTCAAGGACATTTTTTACACAACGACTGAGGTAACAATAATATTTACGGAATAGCTTAAATTTTGTTCCTAGTTAACATGGAACATTTGAAGGTTTTAGAAGTGATTTAAAAATTTCTATTGTTTTATTCATTAAAACATATGGTGAATTAATATTTTACTTATAATTATAAATGACTACTTTATTGGTTGAAGCAAAAACAAGAAAAAGATCGACTCGAACGGGAACCGAAACTGGGATCCTTTGCACATAAGTCGTAGATTTTCCTCACTGTGCCACGCCGTCAATTCATAAATTTGCGCGTCGTACGGCGAGTAGAAAACTTTAAGACGTTTTTCTTCGTTATTCTTACCCATTGCACTCTCCCAGTTCGTAGTATTAACTCTTTAAACGTGCGCTACCATCTCGCAAAAAGTGGCTGCGAAGTTCTTTTACCGAAGTGTCCTTGTAAGAGCAACACGTCCTCTACAGACACATTCTGTGTCGCGAGTTTTGTTTGAACCTGGAGGTGTATACGGAGTGTTCGTGACTTAGTTTCCACTACTGTGGTTTGTAAAAGTAAGGGAAATGCAGTCTACTTATAACGCGTATTAACAGTTCTATAATATTCCATTTACGATAGCAATAATACTGTCTTCCCATCCTTATCTTTCAATTGTTTTTCTGGTCATTTTCGTCACTTTCTTAACTTATGTAATGCAGACAGCCATTATGTTCAAATACGTAAGTAACACTTTTCGAATTATGTATATTCGATTCATAAATATGTATTTTCGATTCATAAATATAATGTTATACTGTAAATTGCGTATTGCAACTAAATAAACTTGTACGACTTATTTAACACTTACCCGATCTTTTTTTGAAGCACTGGTATAGCAGACCTTAAAAGAGAGAAAAGGATTATATGAGAAACATGCAAAGCTTTCTTTTATAAAATATCAAGCTTATTTCTTGCGAAACATTAGTATATATACATTCAACTTATTAATAGCTGTACTCACTAATCACGGTATTAAATGAAAATAAATAGGAGCTTATGCAAGTAGTTTTGTGTATACGTGTGTTACGCATCAACATTACAGAGTATGGAGGAAGAGACTGGCAATTTTGAAAGTGCTGTTTCCAGCTGTTATTTGTTTCCAGTTTTGTATGGTTACTATTATTCTTCATTTAAAATATGAAAGCTAATCAGTTGGAAAAGCACTACTAATATAACTTTCCCAACTGCTGTGAAAAGTCGCTCTTCTCAAATTCTTTAAAACCAAACATTTATTAAAATTGTTCTGAGAAAATTCCACGAAGTCCACTCCTCACATTTGATAAAACGTATAAGTCAGGAACCAAAATCAAGAACAACACAATGTGTCGAAAACTTGTATAAAAGATCAAGGTCCATTGCCACACCAGACCGGATGAGTTCGATTAAATGTTTCGTGTTTTCAAAAATCTTATTCAAAATTTGATGGTTCATAACTATAGAGATCTAAACGTCTGACCAACGTAATATCTCACACGCTTGCGTAGTGGGTCAAGGTGCTATGATTCAAGTTTGATCCAGATTGAATGAGCTCAGTCCTTTTTTCGGAAGCGTGACTCAAACTTTTATTACCCTTATTCAGGAACTACGAAGTTGCACAACATAATATCTTACTCTCTCTACAGCAATCAAGGTCTAGCTCCGTCTCGAGTTAGATTCAGCTGAACTCGCACGATACATATTATATCGTTGATTTTTTAAGGAAAATAATGAAGGGCGAAAATTTCTGTGAGATACGAGGTATGCCAGTTGTGATGCAACGACGGGGAACAGTTTGCTCCTCAAAATCTTTGAAGAAGGACGATGTAATAGACATCCTATGAAATCACGGTCTGGGGAAACACATGCTCAACACCCATAAGACAGATTAAAAGAGAAAGTGAGTATTTGCATGCCATATAGGTATGTTATTCTCCACGAAGCTCCATTAAGCAATAATGCGTTAGGAAACATTCTGACAGCGTGTAAAAAGTTGAGAAAGTAATCTATGCGACGTGTTAGGGAGCATTCTTGGGACTCACGAAGTTGGATTCCATGTATTGTCACTAACAAGGAGAAGGCAGACTTTGGTAAGTGAACTTAAGGGCCATTTTCTGCAAGGAGGTAGTGCACATTTAAAGTATTAATATTACAAACTGGGAGAGCGCAATGGGCAAAAATAAGGAAGAAAAACCGTCTACAAAAGTTTTCTACTCGCCACATATACCGTTCGACGCGCAAATTTATCAAGTGACGGTGTGGCAGAGCGAGTAAAATGTGCAACTTTTGTGTCCCGGGTTCGATTCCTGATCGATTCAATCCTTGTTTTGTTTTGTGCTTCAACTAATAAAGTAACCATTTCTAACTATAAATAAAATATTAATTCACCATATGTTTATAATGAATAAAACAATAGAAATTTTAAAATCACTTGTAAAATCTTTCAATGTTCCATATTAACTAGCAAGACAATTTAATCTATTCCGTAAATATACTGATATCACGAGTTGTATTATGGTTACGATAGTCAACGGCGCCGATTTCTCTGTAAATTTGAGGGGGCCCATTCATAAAAAAATCATACAACAATACATGTAACAATAAAAAATACAAATGAAAACACATATTCATAAAAATACATGGGGCCTACATGAGCTTGGGGGACGGGCCACCGGCCCCCTGTGATTGGCTCTCTTGACGACAGTCGTTGTGTAATAAATGTTCTTGGCGCTTCGTGTCTACATCTGTTGACAGTGTGCGATTTACAAAGGAGTCGAGGGGGGAAATCCCCTTTGTTAATACTGGATGTTGCCATAACCAAAGCAGATTTCCCTCTCATTCCCCTTGTAATTCTCACACTGTCAACAGATGTAGACACGAAGCTTCAAGAATATTTTTTACACAACGACTGCAGTAACAATAATATTTACGGAAGAGATTAAATTTTGTTCCTAGTTAACATGGAACATCAAAAGAATTTACAAGTGATTGAAAATTTCTATTGTTTTATTCATTATAAACATATAGTAAATTAATATTTTACTTATAGTTACAATGCCTACTTTATTGGTAGAAGCAAAAAAAGAAAAACTTTGACTCGAACAAGAATTGAACCCGGGACCCTTTTCACTTGAGTCGTTGATTCTTCTCATTCTGCCACGCCATCAATTGATAACTTCGCCCGTCGTACGATATATGCGGCGAGTAGAAAATTTTAAGACGGTTTTTCTCCGTCATTTTTGTCCATTGCGTTCTCCCAGTTTGTAATATTACCTCTTTAAATGTGCACCATCACCTCGCAAAAAATGGCTCCGAAGTTCACTTACCAAAGTGTGCCTTCTCCTTGTAAGAGAGGCAGCAGAGTGCATTGTACATTGCCTAAATATGGTTAAAAGAATACAGAACAAACCAGAAATTACCCTTTGAAGGTCGTATTCTCACAGACTATCTACTGAGAGATAAAACGAGCGCTAGACTTACTTGGAAATGTTACAAATATTTCCTTTGCCAAGCATTTCTCAAGGAGACTTGTGTGAAGTGTTATCTATGCTGAATGATGCTGCCCTGCCTTTTGTATCGCATAGCAATTGAATCAAGAAGCATTTTACAGAACGATGGTTATAGTTTGAGGTAATTTTAATCATCAGTTAATGAGCTTCAGAACAAGATTCATGAGCAACACATTCTACGTAAAGTGATCACTGTGGATCAATGTCTTAGCACAGTGGTTGGCAGCATTAATAGTGATTGGCAACATTATAAATATGCATAATTAGAAAGCTGCTTCAGAAGACTCACACTGCGTATCGTAGATCAACGAATTCAGAGATTACGAATAATGCTGTATCACGTTATAAGTTAGTGCCATCTTCAGACGTTTCTCCTCGCAGGAATATGCTCACGGTTGTCACTACTTAGGTTTGACCTCACGCATCCCGATCCAATGTTACCGTGTAAGAAGCAGCCCGATTGACAAATCACACAATATTTTGTAGCGATAAGCGATTGAAATCGGCGCTGTAGTGACGAAAACAGGTACGAATATAACAGAATAAGTTTCCAGTTGTTGTTATCACCCACTCAATTGGTATAACTTTTACTGATGACGTTCCATTTATACCTAATTTTGTTTGTCTAGTAGCCATTCAAACATAATTCAAAGTTACTAGTTTCATTTATTCTACATACATTAGCATGTTTTCATCTGATACGCAACAATAGCCCTAATTATTATTGTTATATACATGCAATGTGTAACGTCTTATCTTAACCTTTTAGCGACGGCTATCACTTTTTTTTTCAGACAACTACATGACTGCGTATTGAATGATTTTTTGAGAAATTAAATGAAATTAGATTTATAAACCGCACACTTTCTCCTCGTCCAAATGTTGTGTTTATATACCACACTCATTTTCAATGAAATGATCGGCTATGTGCTAATAAGCCACGCCTATGTTGTAACGGCTTAGAAAACAAAAAAAAGTGTGAAATAAAAAAAAAACAGTTGTCTTGCAAGGACAGAAAGCTTTCTACCGTCAAGCAGATCTCAATGCCCGTTCTGACTTTGTGCTGCAATGCAAGGAAAATTTTCTAAAATTTTTTTAATGGGACGGGATATTGCAATCGGAGAACGGTGTCACTCGACAAAGCGTCTTTCAACATCAAAAGCAAAGCAACTTATTTCCAGAAGAACATCATGTACTCTCAGTATAAGATACACATTCCACACCTATACGTTGAGGAGACCACAAATATACGGATCAATATAAACAAAGCATTCAGTCACACCACTCAGTTATCGTAGGCGTTCTACTCAAGGAGAGCAGAAGAGACTGGAATTCGAATGATTCCATTTTCGTCCATCCTTGTGAAATTTCCGGAAACCTCACCGACGGAGCACTGCAGGTTTGGACTCCGCAAACGTGCACTTGCTCAACGCTGTCTTCATGCCATGCAGGGTCTTCGGAAAGTTATCAAAGCGATATGACGATGCATTCCATTCCCACTGTACGCAGGCGTCACTCCGTAGTAGGACGTTTACCTCTACTTCAAGCGGTCCCGCTTTCGATTTCAGACCAAGCGACATTGAGTTTAATAATATGGTATCCGTGTTTTAGTTGAAAGAGATAATTTCGTTTCCTTCTAGATTTTTATGCTACTACTTCTTACATAATCAGAACCCTTTTGTTTAGCAAGTTGCCTCCTTCTGTCCACAGTTTATGATCGTGGGACATTAAATTAAATATTTTATTCACTTCATTTGAGTTTTTACACTAATTACCTGCTATAATTATGCAAAAACTCGCAACGTATAAAAAAAATCATTCATCGATAAGATTCTTTTCGAAAAGTAGATTTTTGTCAATGAATTTTTGTTACTTGTTGCGATACCATTCCCTGCCTTTCCTAACCTAAAATTCGTGAATTTCTCACATCTGTTGGGAACTCCTTGCTCCGAAATAAAAGATTCTTCATAGTGCAAGTTACAAATCTAAGGAGAAAATATGGCTGCTCAGGTAAATGGCTAGAATTTTCGGAGATATTTATCTTCACATATAGTGTTTCGGAGCTTATTTTATAATTCTAAACAATCCGATTCGGAGAAAACGTTAGTGACTTTTTTCTTGTTTGTATCAGTAGATTCACCTTTCAAGCATTGTAAACGATCTTAAGAAAGACATCATAAATATACATGGATAGTGGTATTTACCTCTTCTTTGCGTTCTCCAGGCAGTCTTGGGCGAGGGGTGATTCTTGTGACTCGCTCCACGTTGTAGTCACTCTGAAATATATAAAATAATAGACATGTTAACTGAGATACGCTTCGATAACCGATAACCTACACACGGAACAGTATAGACAGTTTGTACCGTTAAGTCACATTCCCAAAGCATCTTCTTTAGGTTTAAATAAACTAACCTAATATATTAAAGAAAATAGTAGTTCCGCCGTTTTAAACACTGTACTACAAAAGTTACTACCACGTAGATAGGTTGAAATCATGTGAAGAAGCGGATGTCATTACGTAGAATGTAGGTTGAAAGCATCCCCATGCCGTAAACGTCGGCAACACCTAGTGGCCCACTTGCCTATAAATGTCGATCGTCGCTATAGCGACACGTCGAAGGACTGCCGCTAGTGTGTCACTGGCGGCAGGGTTTCGTCCAGTCGAAAGATATATCTAGAGTCGGAGTATTGAAGTTACTACCGCGTAACAGCTAGTACTTCGTTTTGGTCCGCGCTTCTTCGATTCGCCACGCACAATCGCGATAGGACCAACACGAAGTATCGCCAGTCATGTGCATGCGGTTATTGTTATATTTTTTTTTCCTGGCGAACTGTTCCTAAAGTGAACTACGGGGTCATGAATAACCCTTGCCTCTACATCATGAAGTAAAAAATATTGAGATGAGTGCGTATAATTGTATGAATTTAGATGACAACTGTAGCCGATCATTTGAAAGTGAATATGGGAAAACCTTGAAATAAAGTAAACAGACGCGCGTCATTTTGTTATAAAATTACATGGCGTACGGATTTTTTCTCATCTCAAACGGTTATCGTCGAATATACACTGTTACAGGATCACTCTGATTAGCTAAATTAGAAATACCTCAACGACTCATGCCTCTTCAAGCAATGTTTTCTCCATCGCCAGCGTGGCCCAGTCATAAGAGCACCACCTAGTAATCCAAAGCTTTGTGGTTCGCGCCTACGCTGGAGCACGCATTTTTTTTTAACTTTTTAAAAAGTGTTTTCTAGACTCTCCCTAATGTAACAAATAACGCATATCGGTGATTTAAGATATTTTGGGGGAGTAATTTTGTTGTTCATTGGCGTTTCGTCGCATCTTATCTGCTGCTGAGCCGCTGGTGGTATAATTTTCAAAACAAAAGTGGGGCCACCGCGGATCGTCGCTGCGGGGCCGCCAATTTATGGCGAGATATCTCTAGTTGCCCATTGGTGGTCCTCCGACGCCTACGGATGTGAAGAAGCGGATGGCAATTCTACGAATGTAGCTCAAAAGCATGTGAAGAAGCGAATGGCATTGCGAAGAATGTAGGTTGAAAGCATGTGAAGAAGCGGATGGCATTATCACGAAGATAGGTGAAAAGCATGTGAAGAAGCGGATAGCATTACCATGAAGGTAGGTCAGAAGTATGTGAAGAAGCGGATAGCATTACCATGAAGGTAGGTCAGAAGTATGTGAAGAAGCGGATGTCATTACACGAAGGCAGGCCAAACGCATGTGAAGAAGCGGATGTTTTAACCACGAAGGTAGCTCAAAAGCATGTGAAAAAGCGGATGCCAGTACGAAGAATGTAGGTTGAAAGCATGTGAAGAAGCGGATGGCAGTATCACGAAGGTAGGTCAAAAGCATGTGAAGAAGCGGATGGCATTACGACGAATGTAGGTCGAAAGCATATGAAGAAGAGAATGTTGTTGAAGCATCAAATTTGACTTAACGATTACGCAAATTACAATTAATTAAGATAAATTAATTAAAATAAAGCTATAATACAAGACTAGAGAAAAGTATGCTAATATGTGAGTTCTCAATATCTAAGAAACTTAACCAATTGTAAAATTCTGTATTACTAGATGGAGGCAATTAATGAGAGCTAATAATATCGACGAAAAGAAATATCAAATTTACAATAAGCCAGTAATATTATAGTTTTATTTATTTTATAGAAAATGAGTGATTATATGTGAAATGAGAAGAAGCCTGATTGGCACACGAATCCCAAACTTTCTCCGTGAGTTATTTTTACTCATTGGTTAAATGCATAAAAGTGAGATCTTACTCTTTGCTCAAGAACTTGAAATTAATCTCAAGGATGTATGCATAGAAAGCGAGACAACCTGACGTCATTTGATTTTAATCTCAGGTACCTGATTAAATGCTCGGAACTGATGAATCAAACTGTGATTTCTCACTTTTCGTTTGCATAAAGTTGAGTATAATCTCAACTAGTTGAGATTAATCTCCAAATTTTGTGAACCACCTCAGTATCTAGTTCACTTGTCTCACAGTCTGTTAGAGTGGGTCGAAATGGCTGAATTTACGCATGTGTAAGTACAAACTTCGAAGAGACTCTGATGTGCATAACTATAAAAGTCTAAATAGATTTGGAAAAAAAAAAAACGAAATGTACAGTGGATGGTGCAGCGTGTGCTTGGGAATTTATTGGAAACCAGAGATGGGGTTTTGAATAATGAGAAGAAAAAGAGAGTTTTTTGCTAAATAAAAAAATGTTTAAAAAATTAGTGGGCCCGCTTAGAGCAGCCGCTAAAGCTCTCGCCTTCGGTGGGAGCGGTCCCAGGTTTGATTTCCGGTGGAGGCACTCTGTGGAAAAAGTGAAAAAGCTTTCTCAGGCCAGCCATCCTGAATGAAGTTTTCCTGGGTTTTCCTCTTCACAGGTCCCAGACCGCTTCCTTCCTTCCCTTTCCCCGAAAGACGTCATCCCTCATGTACGTGACGGACTAAATGGCCTTAGATGCCGAAGGCTCAAAAATCTAAAATCCTAAATGTTAATATATATATATGATAATGGACGAGAAACCACTTTTTGTTTTTTAGTTCTTCATAGTGGACTCCATTTTAGGGTCACTGGTGCCCCCTCCACTACCGATGTCAATATGTTCGCTCTAATACTCGCCATCTGTGATTACATGTAACCTTTTATGAGGAGCCGTCTCCTTTAGCCTAACCGGCATAATTGTGGGACGTAAAACTCAAAGATTTCATTTTATTTTATGTTTTTCTTTTATGAGGAAAAAGATTGCACTTGATCATTTTTTTCTACTTCTTATTATTTATGAGCTAATCATTTTTTTGTACTTATTTTAAAATTTTGATTCCCGTTCTTTAATCTCTTATAAAAGTTTTCAGGAAACCAAGTTTGCCATTTCTTTTTCTAAATCCGCGGAAACCCCAAACACTGTTGCATGAGATAGTGGCACGGTGCCTCAGTCGTGCTCTTCCCGCTGGTCTAGTGGCTAGCACGTGTGCCTTCGGTTTACAGGGTCCTGGGTTCGATTGCCAGCGAGAGAGCCTTTGAAATTTTAACAGTCCTCGATGTTTCCGTGTTCGTGTCCCTGTCGTTAAGGAAGTTACTGAAAAAACTGTAGACTGTACAGTGCAGTCAAAATGCAATAAAATAAGGAAATTAAGTTACTGCTACTTGTTCGGTGAATCAGTTAACTTTTAAAAAAGTGGTAGAGCGTTAACCCATAGTGCGTGGGTTCGGTTCCCGGCCAAGTGAGGTTGTGATGGACAACATTGTGTCCGTGGATTTTTTCGGGATATTCACATCCTTGAACTTTCTCATTGCACTAATTGTTCCATAATATTCATTTGCTTTAATCGTCGTCTCTTTTGGTCTAAATGGTATAATAGAGAGACGTTAAACTGAAATACTTCATTTCATATTTCTTTTACTGTTGCATAAATTAGCACTTCCTTTTTGTTTCTCTATCACAAATACAAAAGTTTTCCCAAATTCAATCCTCAAAATTGAAACAAGAGTTTGCGGCCGTATAATGAAAAAACCTGGTCGTCACTGTTTTATATGCTGGAATATCCAAACGGAAGTAGCCGTACTATAATAAATCTCCAACAGAAGAAAAAGTCGTGCTTTTCTGCTGGATAAATAACGCTACTGATTTTCATTTTACTGGCATGCTTTTACTTGCTACATACTTGCGAATTCCTAATTTAGAAAAAGGGAGGACGTCATTTCTGTATGAAACGTCATAAAAGCCAAGTTTATATGAGACGGAACTGCGTGTCACAGTGAGAACAATCTCATTCCTAATCGTTCCTTTTATGCACACATATTACAAGTAAGAACTCACTTGTAGATTAATCTCGGACTACAATCTCACCTCTCCAACGAGATTAATCTACAAGTGAGTTCTTACTGGTAATTCGTATGCATACAAAGAACAAATAGCGAATGAGCCACTAACCATCCCTCTGCTTGCCACGGAACATTGGGTCCCTAACTCCACTCTGCTTAGCCTGCTACGGGGCTCTGTAGAGATCAAAGACTACCTATAACTAACCTTGCAAACTTGGAGATATTATTTGTACAGTATTTTGTAAAAATACTTTTTATAGTGTAAATTTTATAATAAAAGCCGGTAGTGGGAGTCGATTCCGGACACTCTATTTATTTACACTCTACATATACCTATATGGGACGAAGTTTTACAATATACTTTATACATTTCTATCCCTCTGTATTTTTTAAGAGAGGACAATTATTCATACTTCACTGAAAAATAGCTTCTTCCTTTCTGTTATCTACTTCTCCTTTCTTGGTTTCTCTTTAATTTTAAGTTGCCTTTGCATTCAGATATTATTTAGGACTTTTCATGTGAAGAATGAAATCCTTTGCCAACTTTTGGAGTGATTGAAGAAACAGGAAGTGATGAAATTAGGTTAGGATGGATAATTAGGTTAGATGCATGCAGAGAAAAAATAAGTTTGACCTATTCCAGGGTACGAACACACGAACATACTGTATGATTAACAACGTATTCACCAAAACTACTCGTCTATTTCGTACGCTACATCAAATCTACTTTCTGTGAAGTGGTTTCCTCATCAATACCAAGTTTTGTTTGCTGTCTCATAAAATTGAGTTTGCGGCAAATAATTGGAAGTTACATTTCCTGCAATGTAAGAGTATAAAAGTTTTTTTTTTTTTTTTTGTACAAGTCACATTCCGCCTTATGCAGAGTCGTTTTCATGTTAGATTAGTAAATGCCTGACTACTGCAGGAAACATATGTTAGTCTAACTCTTTAGTATGGCACTAATCACGCGTCAGAACGACTCTGCATAAGGCCCATTATCTTTTACGTCACAGTAACCTATGTAAAGCAACTTAAATCTGGAAATGATGGTTGGAATGATCATTAATAATAATAAAGCAGTAACAGAATTGCAATCACAATTACGTAAACAATAATAAAATTAATTAACTAACGATCGTCACTTCATTGGGCTTTAGTGGCTCATGGAAGAATTTTAAACGTTTTTGTTTAAATTAAAGGAAACTGATTAGCGTAGGTTAGTGGTTACCGCATTGGATTTTTACGCAGAAGACATGCCTTCGATTCTCGACAGCTTCGAACTTTTTAAACGTGCTTTAGCTTTAACTTCAATCCATACTCAGTGTGATAAGAAAGATTTTCTGCGGTGGAGAAGGAAAAATATGTTGGAATGACAGCAAATTAGGGTAAGACTATGAATGGAGACAACGGTATACATACTTATTTCCTTTAATTCCTTCAGATTTGATATTGTCAGCTTTTTAACCATGAAACAAATGCGGAACAACTTCCGTTTTAAATAATAAAGACACTTTCTATCAAATAAAGGTATAATGGGGTATTTAGTCCTTAGATTATTTGTTCAGAATTTAGAAGACATTCAATAATAAAACCGATTTCGGTTCATAGCAGATCAATATCATATTAGGTAAGTCGTGTTTACTAATTACCGTATCCGCTAGCAGTACTATTCTTACAACATAACAGTATCGAATTGCCAATTGGTATGAAATTTCCACGACGAACAATAGATTTCATCGCAATTACAGGTCTTAAATTTAAAATTGAGAACGTTAAATGCAAATCCGAAAATTGCAGGATAAGTATGCTTCTCGAAGAATGTTGTCGAGACATCGGAATACTGGCTCGTAATCAAGGACAATTTGAAGACGTCGGTGCAAGAAGGGACTTGATTCACAATTGAAAGAAAACTGATGAAACGCAATTTATTTTCATTAAGCCTCCAAGCATTTTGTAAACAAATGTGATATTATAAGAGTAAAACATTTCTTTCCAATAAGTTTGGAGGCTAAAGTAGAGTAAATAGATTTCTAATAACATTTTGTTTCAATCCTAAACCAAATAGAACATTGAAGTTGTCCCCAGCGACGCAACTCTGCTAGTTGTCACCCGGGGCAAGAACTCGTCTTAGCGCTCCCCTTACAAAAAAAAAAAAAAAAACAAAAAAAACAAAACGCTTCCGCAAATATTTGCCCAATTTTGCACCCTCCCAATCCGACGCTCGGGGCACAAGCCTCATTTGCCTCCCTAGTTACGTCACTGACTGTCCCCTTCTTGCACCAACATCTTCAATTTCTCAAAATGTGAGAGTATACGAACCCTGCTAAACGGCCAAAGGCGAATGCTCGTGTTCGGTGAGTTGAGATTATATTAGAAAGTTGAATTATTTGAAGAGCAATCGATCATAATTTCCAAATCATTTTATTACGTTTCTATGCGGAGTTTAGTGTTGTATCTCTCCATCAATAATAGATACTAAAGCAGAAAAGAAAGGCGATAGAATTTTAACAAATAATGATAGTCCATTTATTTTTTGAATAATATTTGTGACTTCTAATATTGTAATTATTATTGTATTGTTTTATATTAGAAAAATACTGGCAACACTCACTGACTTCTGAGGCAGAGCCTCGTATATATGGATAAGATGCTTATCATATGTTTACAACCATACATCTATGCCTCTTCTTCTGGCCCATATCTACCGCCTCCGCACCCGTTATATTGTGCAACACATAATCGGCCAACATCCTATCATAGCCGAATTATTGGAGCAAACCCCGGCAATACCACGCAGAGCTTACCCATCCCTGGACCACCTACTTGCAATATACGAACGAGAAACAAATACCGCCGCTCACAACCCTGCTCGGCGCATATATCACAGCCATCCGTTCATCTATCCCTCATAACTGCACTCACTTCAATGCTTACTCGTCTACTGTAGCACACTTCATTAAATATTTCATTCTAGCTTGGCACAAAGGCTGAATAACATACTTCCATAACTTTCATTATATCCTTTTGCCCATCTATCTTTTCTTGTTTCTCTAGTTTAATACTTACTCTGGCCAAAGAGAAGGCGTCACCTTCTATGGCCCGCCCATTTTCGGATGGGAATGAAAATGCTTTTGATGATGCTTATCATATGTTGATAATATAGGGCATAGGAACGATCCCGTTACATAATGATATAAATTGGTTTTCTTGAAATTAGAGAAAATGATACTCACATCATCAGATTCTGTTTCGTCAAACGTTTTAATCTTGTTTGTCTGTGAAGATTTGTTTACAACCATTGTCTGTAAAATAAAAAGGAAAAACATTTTATTATTTATTTACCTTATGAGTAGTAATCTCTATATTATTATAGGAAACTATTCTTTACAACAAATAATTTCTAAACTTCTTTAAGAGATATTTTTCGTGAAGTATAATTAATATTTTGCGGCATCGTCCTTTCAAGTCTTCTCCAGAAAACTATTTCAAGAAATTTTGTCAAAGTTTCATCTTTAGAATTTAAGTAATAATGCAGATACGATTAAGAAAATTGGTCTGAAGGTTAATCGTGTTATGTTGAATCGATTACCAAAGCGCATATAATGTATGAAAAACCATGTGAAACCACCGTTTGTGTTTTATCGGACCACTAGCATTATGGACAACCACCATCGCAATTTCAATGCAACAAACTATTGGAGAAAAGGCATATGGATTCTATCCAATTTTAATCTGCAGGTTTTGCAAAGGCAAGTGATGATGATGTTCCAGACATCATTTTAACAGACTAAGTGTCCATAAATAAATTGGGTTGGTGTCAGGGTTTTGGCAGAATCGTTATGAAAGGGAATAACATGAATTAACCTTTTCTGATTCTCATCATGCTAAAATCGAAAGGTGTAGTTGCACGGTCTATCGATGAGGATCCAGACCTACTTCCTTTTAGCCCCGTATCAACGAGGAATATCTTTCCGATATATTGAGGTCATGATGGAATCCTCAAAGTATGCAACATTCATACACGTCTTTACCTGAAACTTCTCCTTGTACCGCATGACTTCTTGGCGGGAAAAAGGTTTTCTGCACTGGTGGTTGAACTATGCGTTCCTTGCAAAAGGCATCATGGTATGCAATTTAAAAAAAAAAATGTCATTAAAGAAGGGTTTCATTCAATGTGATAGCTATCCTCTATTTTCACCCTCTCGTAAATTTTGCAGCTATATGATTTATGTTCAGGAATGTAGTTGTGATCTCAATTCTTACGTACGCACCAGAGATCAAAGCGACGAAAAATGGCACCGATGAGAGTGTAGTGCACCAGATGCAATTCTTATTTTTCCGACACATATTTAAATAATTGCGTACAGATTCATATTACGCGTACAAAAGTTATGCGCCATGTAAACGGTTATTCATGCAAAAACACACACCGACGTTGATTAGTGTAGAGTAGGTTAGTGAAGTAGAGTAGGATAAATTAGATTAGGTTAGCACGAGATTATGAGTGTACTGCACATTTATACAATACGAGAAACCTCCCAAATAACTATTTAAACAAAAGGTAATATCTGAGCTCCCTCGTGGCTAAATGGTTACCGTACGCGCTATTGGCGCGGGAGACCCGGGTTAGATTCCCGGCGGGAGCTCATGTGGTTCGGATTCCACGTTAATCAGTAGGTCCATGTCTCATATAGGCCGCTGCTGAAAGGGACGCTAAACTAAAAATCAATCAATCAAAAAGGTAACATCTATATTTAAAAGCAAAAGCATACACCCAAACGTAAATTGATATTATTAAATATTTAAAAGAAAAATTATATTTCAACTGGCAACTAAAGTATTAATTTACAAACTAGACAACCAATGTCAGAAAAGAACTAAACTCGGAACGCTACTTGGGATACTTTTCTACTGAAGCCGCCAAACTGTTGCTATTTCCTGCCAATCTAGTAGAGAAGACGGTTAGCAATGTTGCTGCCTTACTTATATGACCGTTTCCGTGAACTTTTATAGCAGCAAACTGTGTGATTAAGTACTTTCACAGAAACAAGTGAAGGCGTTTCACCTGTATACAAACCGAAATGTAAAGAATTACAACGTGAAAGTGCTCGAACCTGGAAGCCTGGAACGGTCGGGCCGGGCCTGTGAGACAAATCTATTTATATTTTAAATAAAATTTTCAACTTAAAGTTAGCAATTTGAGTTGCAACTTTGTATACCTCCTGAAACGCACGATGAGAGACGCTAGTGTCGCAAACCAGTTTGATTTATTGTTAGTTTGCTTTTAATAGAGCTCTGAATATCGCGTGGGCCTGTCAGACCCAGCCCGACCGTTCAGGTAGCTTTGGTTTGTGTTAATGCTTGCAGTATTCGCTGTTTTTTATTTTCCTTCAAGTATTTCATTTCAAGTATAGTATTTTGTTTATTTCTCTGTTTTCAGTATTTCAAGTTTATAGTACGTAGAAGATTATTAAATACATAAATATATGTTTGGTTTCTATGTTACATTGGATTATTTAATATTGGAAAATTATCTGCGCGCTATTACCCCACGGGGTGGGAAATATCGCGCATCTGCCTCACTCACTTTTTCGCTTGTTTTTTCATAATCTAATGCAGTTGACATAAGGGTCTATACATGCACTTAAAGATAAAGGATGTGATTATGTGTTCCTGATTTCTTAGTTTTTTTTTTCATTCCAAAATGTCTGCGTAATTCGCGATTAAACCTTAAGTGCGCGGTATTCACCCACTTCCCTCTACTAAATTATTGTAATAGTTTTTTTAACGTTATATGTAAATTTTGTAAGATTTGTTTTCTTTAAATATAGACATTTTATATGAGGACACAAACTTCTAAAAAACACTCATTATTTCATTAGAGACTTTTTTTTTTTTTTTTTTTTTTTTTTTTTTGTACTTCACTGCTTCGAATGTTCTAAACGAAACGCGTTTTCTTACTGACAAAGATGCTACTTACGTCTGGTGAACTTCTGGTTTGCTGATTAAAAGTAATTCCAGGGAAACCCACAATTATTTTACCGTTTGTTTCCTGAAAACATAAAGAAACATTTTTGAATGTGTTCAATCTACTTTGAAACTACTTATAAATTAAATAATAATAAAATTTTACTAAAAAATCACTTATTATTAATAATCCGTTATAGTTTCGGTTATCATGCCTGTAGTTCTGTATGGCTGCGAAACATGGTCACTTACTCTGAGGGAAGAACATAGACTGAAAGTATTTGAAAACAAGATCCTGAGACGAATATTCGGACCCAAGAGGAACGGGAATGGGGAATGGCGGAAACTTCATAACGAGGAACTACGGTACATAATTTATATGGTTTACCCAACATTGTTAGGGTCGTCAAGTCTAGGAGGTTTAGATGGGCGGGTCATGTAGCTAGAATGGAAGAGAGTAGGAACGCTTTCAAAATCTTGACTGGAAGACCAATCGGAAAACGACCATTAGGAAGACCTAGGCGCAGATGGGAAGACAATATTAAGATGGATCTCGCAGAGATTGGAATACAGAGTAGAAACTGGATGCAGTTAGCTAAGAATAGAAGTCAGTGGAGAGCTTTTGTGAACGCGGCATTGAACCTCCGGGTTCCATAGGCCATAGAGTTAGTTAGTTAGTTAGTTATAGTTTCGGTAATATACGATTCCCTTCATCACCGATATTATTAGATACTATGACTGATCAACACAATGATGTATTGCCGAGACTTTATTAATGATAAGCCCTTACTTTGGTCAATTGTTAGTTTTATTTAAGGAAACTTTCAGCGTTTTATAGTCAAGATTTATGGAAAATCGATGTTAAAACTAAACTAACAGTGTACACCTTTAACAAGAATTTTAGGAATGATCAAAGAAAAAAAAAAAAGAAAAAAGATTGCGATTTTTTTCCAATAATTAGTTTTTGGAGGTTTTACTACGCTATATGTGGTTCTCCAGGTATAAGGTCTACAAAAATTTTTGATTGAAATATATTGGATCTTTTGATCCAAATATAACAATGTTCTGAACCTACTAGTTTCGAGAAGTTTTATAACAAACCAGTTAAATTATTTTTTGTTTCAAAAATTATTTAAATAACTGAGTTCCGTTTTACACCGTAAAACTACGAAAGGTATCCCATATTATAAGCAGAAGTGATTTGTAAGTTTGTGCAATCCCTGACATAGGATGGCAGAGAGTTTTGTATAGAGCTTTTGGCAGAGCTTCACAATTACATGTAGAGTATTTGACTGAGAACTGAACTACTTTTAGAGGACCTTTACAACTGTAGTAGCAGGAAAACGGATTAAACAATCCTTTGTGATGTTGGAGAGATGGACATTTCTAAACAAAAGATAAAACGATATCTACTCCCAAAGGTTATGAGATAATATTTGAAACTAGGCCTATCACCAAAAGATCTGTATATTAACTCCCTTGCTTTATCTGTCTCTACAATATCAATTCTAGTGAGTTCGATATTTTGCATCCTATACCTATGAGGATGATGACTCTACGAGGGATGTTGGGAAAGTCATGTCTATGGCGGGCTAACAAGAAAACCAATGACCTGAAAAAAAAATTATTATATTTGAATGTAATCAGCCTGCAGTTCTACACATCGTCTTCATTTTGTTCCAAGTGACTCAATGCCTTCAATATAAAAAGATTTCTCTTTCGAGTCAAACAACTGACTCGCAGCATCCATTTCCTGCTTGTAGCTTGAAAATCACTCTCCCCTGAGGTATTTTTTCAAATGACGAAACCGACAATAATCACTTGGGGCTGGGTTAGGACTGTAGGGCGGGTGGAAAAGTTGAGCCATTCCTTGTTCTGTGATAGCAGTCTGCGCAAGATGGGGTGTGTGTGCATACGACCCGCTCGGGAGAGTAATACTCCAGGAACTAAGTTTCTTCGCGTTCTACCCTAGCCAGCTGTTTTACATGCTACCCGAGCCAGCTAAGTTGGTCACAAAACGAGCCCTGTGGGGCTTCTAACCCGTTCCTACTACTTCTACTACTACTACTATTAGTACTACTTATCTGCACAAAAGTAAGTAAATAACTTTTTCAGTATTATTTTCATCTTATTTTAATGAAAAAAGTGTTATGAATATTTTTAAAAAAATAAGAAAAACTTTCCTTGGGCTGGGATTCAACCCACGCCAAAAGCAATTTCCATTACTAGCATGTTACGCTAGCACGCACGGCTACGAGAGCCGACAGCAACAAACGTTTGATTTCTCCTATATGTATGCTACGTGGCAAAACACGGATAACGCCAACATATCAGAACCTTGTACTTAGTCAGGGCCGGGGCGAGGGGGGGGGTCGAGCCGTGCCACCGCCCAGGGCGGCAAGTCTAATGGCCGGCAAAATTTGAAAAAGAAAAGAATACTATCAAAATATAATGCTTCGTAATAGGCCCACAAATGGAAACATAAGACCGTATTTATCTGAGAATGTAATTGAACTTACTTCACTCACATTCAGGAAATTACTTAGTCAGGAAATTCACAGCATTCCCCCTCATTTTCATTTATCGAACTACCAGCCACAGGTATCTCGTTCAATATTTCCCTTGCAACGGCGAAGATTTTCAGCTAGGGTGGATAATATCTTCAAGGTGGTTATATATATATATATATATATATATATATATATATATATATATATATATATATATATATATATATATATATATATATATATATATATATATATATATCCCTTTGGGGATTTTATGGTATAATTTATACCATACGCGTTTTTCATGGTACATTGCGTTATAACTCTCCTATTTGAGCTTTTTCGTCCGTTTTTTTTGTTTTGTTTTGTTTTTCAAGTCCAGAGGCATTGTAGAAGACATTACGTATGGTTTCACATCTTCCTGCGTCCAGACATAGGAGGTGATGACGTCATAAGTCTAAAATATATTTTTTCATTTATTAAGCCTATGTTCAATATTTTTTGGCGCACTTATTTTTGCACGTAGAAGATTGAAATTTTGCACAAACATTCAGTCCACCGAGTAGTATTTAGCAGATTTTTTTTTCAGATTTGTGAATTAAAACAAGGGGGGAACCAGAGGGTCAAAGGATTGAAAAAATTAATATTTTTACCCAAAAAATTACTTTCTTCGGGATTTTCCCGCCTTATATACACGATGGAGACACGCGAGTCATACCGTCTGAAAGGCAATTTTATTCTGAAGAGAATGATGTGCAAAACGTAACCCTCGGGTAATTAGGGATGTCTCAGGGATTTGTTTTAAAAAATCCCTCTGTATACGGGAATATGATACATTGTCAGTATATATATTTTTTGGCGGGCTTACTTTCGTACCTAGAAGATTGAAATTGTGCATAAACATTCAGCTTACCTAGTAGTATTTATCAGATTTTTTTTCAGATCTCTTCGTTAAAACAGGGGGGTCCAGAGGGGCTAAAAGTTGAAAAAAGGGATATTTACACCAAAAAAATCCCTTTTTTCGGGCATTTCCCGCTTTAGATACCTGATGGAGACATGTGAATGGTACCACCTGAAAAGCAGATCTGTTCTGAAGAGAATGATGGGCGAAACATGACCCTAGGGTAGTTCGGGATGTCTCAGGATTTTTTTTTTCCTGAGATCAAAGTGTTTTGTGGTAATTTGGGGCATTGTGGGAATTCTTCATAAAATTTCTCCCGCTCTTACTATTCAAGATAGAAACTTGAAATTTGGCACACACATTCAGTATAGCAAGTACTATTTATTAGATTTTTTTTAGATGGCTAGGTTCACACAGGGCCGCTCCAGGGGGGGGGGGGCAAAGTGCGAGAAAAAAATTTTCCCTTTGAAGTCGAAATCTGGAAAGGGATATATATATATATATATATATATATATATATATATATATATATATATATATATATATATATATATATATATTTTTTTTTTTTTTTTTTCTATTCAGCAATGTTCTAACGCTCCACTGCAAATATGCAAAAGGTACACTCCCACTTGAGACAGGGCGTTTAGCCTACAGCATCTAGAGACATTTAGATTCTAGCAGCGAGTTTTTAATGAATTTACAAATTGGTTGAAAACTAGTTGGTTTCGTACCGGTAACAGACACCGCTGGCCTAGGACCGACAGAAGTACTATTAATTAACATTAAAGGAAATGAACATTCCCATCGAAGACATGAGGGGCCAAGGATATGACAATGGTCCCAATATGAAAGGCAAACATTCAGATATTCAGAAGAGAATTTTAGAAATATATTCCCGAGTCTTCTATGTTCCTTGCAGTAGTCATTCATTAAACCTTGTCGTTAACGATGCAGCCACAACACCTCAGTACGCCGTTTCAGTTTTTGTATAGTTCGACGTTGGGCCATACTAAAGGAACACATCAGCAGTCTCATTTTAAAACCATTAAGCACCACAAGGTGGGAGAGCCGAATTGATGCTCTGACTCAACTTACGTGTTAGATATCAAATAGGGGAGGTTTATGATGCCTTACTTCAAATAAGTAACGACAATAGTTCAGATAGAATGGTCACCCACGATGTTCTGTGTATAGCAAACCAGCTGCGTGGCTACTTTCCTTTGCTCACTCGTTATATGGTATGACTTTTTACTCCACATAAACATAGTAAGCAAAAGTCTCCAAAGCACTGATTGTCATATGCTGGATACAGTCGGACTTCTTGAAAATGTATTTGAGTACTTTGAGACGAGAAGAAATGATGCAAAGTTTCAATCTTACTTAGTTGATGCGATAGAGTTGGCATCAGTATTAGAAATGGATGATCCACAGATAGGCAATACAGTGTATGCTCGAAGTCGAAAGAATAAGAGAGAGTTTCAGTACGAGGCAGAGGATGAAGTTATTGAAGATCCACAAATAAGATACAAGATCGAGTTTTATTACAAAGTTCTAGACGTGATTGTGTTAGCTTTAAGAGAATGGTTTGAGCAAGTTAAACATCACAGCGAGTATTTCGATTTTCTTTACGATATAAATAATTGTAAAGATATACCACATGAACTTTAATCTGAAAAGTGACTAAACTTGTCAGCATTTTAACACACCTAATCGAAAGATATTAACCTCAATGATTTGAAAGACGAACTGAAAGTGTTATCCGCTATAATTAAGCCTGAAAGGTCACCAAAAGAGACTTAAAAATTAATTAAGGAACATGACTTGGGTCCCATGACTTAGGATTCTGTTAACCTTACCGGTAAGAGTGGCAAGTGGAGAAAGAAGTTTCTCGAAACTTAAGTTTATTAAAAACTATCTACGGTCTTGTACGTCTAAAACACGCTTGTGTGGTCTAGCGATATCAACAGAATACGAATTGGCTGAAACATTGGACTACGCGAATATGATAATGGAATTTGCTCGTATCAAACCAAGAAATTTCTTTCAATTAAAGTATAATCACTTAGTTTTGCCGTAATATCTGATTCACTCTATTATCTTTATGCTCCATACTCTATTGGAAACACCTTTTGATATAAAATAAGCTTTAAAATTAAAACTATTAGCCGTGACTAAAGCATTTTTATTTTATTTTCTGTATGCGCTGCTGTACGTCACAGGTACAAGCGAAATCGAGCATACTAAATATTGTGTCATTATATGGAGTATGTAAGTAAAATTTAAAAAAAATAATAATCTGAGTTTTACGTCCCACGATTATGCCGACTAGGTTAAAGCAGACAGTGATGATGAGAAATTATGAAAATGGTGGAATGAAGAAAGTGGTTTACTTTTCCATTTCATACATGCTTTTAAACGGGGCATTTTTTTCATTACATTTGAACGTCTTCTGTCAAAAATAAGGTTTGCGGATTAAGGGGGCGGCATGTGATAGTACCGCCCAGGGCGGCAAAACTGCTAGCGCCGGCCCTGTACTTAGTTCCTACTTCCGGGAGTATTACTCTCCCGAGCTAGTCCTGTAATACAAGCTTGAAATATAAAATTTACAAAGTCAAAATTATAAAATATTTCTTCCTTTTCTTCCACTTCGAATGAAGGTACAATTGAAAAGTAAATTTATTTTAAGCCTGATATACATGGATCGAAAAATATAAATATCGTTGCATATTTGAACTAGGAGGGGACAAAGGAAGTCGAAGAAAAAGGGATTGGGAATGGGTCTCGAATTTATCCATATGAAGCATTAAACTTTCTTGCGATATCATAGGTGCAAAAAAGCAATATGTAGAATGTTAGCCACAATACCTAGTTCTTTCATAAATATAGATTAATATACTGAAGAAAAAGTAAAGAAAAGAATAATCATTTCGTTGAATATTTTACTTCCACTTACTTGCATTGCAGATAGTCTTTTACCGTCGATAAGTATTTCAAACGTTGGATTCTCCATTGTTGTTCCAGAGGTTGCAACACTCTTTCGCTGAAAAAAAAAAAAAAAAAAAAAATAGACTGGCGATAAGAGAAAGAAAATTTAGTTTCCATTCTAAACTATAAAAAAATATTCTCACCCTAATTCTGGACTGAATGGACTACTTTTGGAGTTATTTGACTATATCTCCAGCTGCTATGGAAACAAATAATGTTAACTGTGATTACTCGAAAGAAGCTAAGAAACACTCTGTTTGATTGTTACATTACAAAGATATTGCTATAAAAAGATTTACATTTAAAGATTGTTAGAAATCAATCATTATAGAAGACAAAGTCATAATAAAATAAACACAATTTAAAACAGAAAGTGCTCAAACATTCTCTCACAGATGTATTTTATTTATTACTTTCGTGCGACGGTAGGAGAGAAGAAACTATGGAAGAAAATAATTAAGATTTAACCGGATTTACACGTTTCCGACCCTCACTTGGCGAAATTCTAATTTCTAGATGTCTCTTCGCCCAATGAACGTACAGTCAGAAACAATATTAAGTATAGGTTGGAGCTATCATTTCTTATACTTCCCACCTGTCCTACTTAATATTGTTTGTGACTGTTAACCAGGCCTGTAGCCAGCCCAAAAATGTAGGGGGGCGGGCGGCTGAAGTTAGGGGGAGCCCGATGCAACCATATTATAGTTCATCTGCCAGTCTACCGTGAAAATTTAAAGGGGGTCAGACAAAATTTAGGGGGGCCCGTCCCCCTAGACCCTCCTGGATACGGGCCTGCTGTACACTGAGGCTATATCGTTCAACATAACCAGACAAATTTTGAAGTGAAGAAAGATTTATGATATTCTCTAGGGAGATTTCTCACCACCCTCCTGTACCCGTATATACAGTACATCGTACACCCTCAGATGAGCTGATCTGCTCTTCATCGGATTTAGCATAGTGGTGGACTTGGATCTCTTTAATATAGGGTTGCCATATTTTAAAATTAGAAAAGCGGGGGATTCTAAACCGTAAGTACTGATGTGAACTTGTGTATTACAAATATTACAAATATTGATCTGCGAACCTTCGGACTATTTCTTTTTTTGTGTGTGTGATTTCTTTGTTAAGTGACACTTCCAATGTACTTTTCTAAGAGACTAAAGTAAAGCAAATTTAGTTTTTGCCTTTAATGTTTTATTAAATTCAACAAATGTGAGTCTCGAATTGTAAAGTAAGTATTAAGTAAGTATTACAGTAACATATCTGTAATTGGCAGATATTGTTCATACGGTTTTATTTTCTCTAAGAAACACAAAATAATTTCTAAATTTTTATCATAAGAAAGGTGAAACATATTTAGGAATCCTGGTACATCTCTTATAAAATTTCTAATAATTTTTAAAGATCGCTACTTGAAATCGTACTAACATACAAAATTACCACGGTTTCATAATATATGAAATACAGCATAAACATTTTAAAAGAAAAAAATATTAATAATGGATCTAATCTAAACAAAATGCTAAGGATACCGTAATTCAATTTGCAATCATTCTCCAATCCAAAAAAGCGGCTGTTTTTTTAGTGATTAAGAAAGGATTAAGCGCGGGATGAATATAGGACCTGAAAATCGGATAGTACCCACTAAAATCGGGTAATATGGCAATCCTACCTTAATAGAAATGAGAAATAGGTTCGTATGAGGGGTCTTTGATTCTCGACTTAAAGGGCATCCAAGTTAGAGTTTAGATATGCTAAACGTATTCTGGTGAACTTATCTTTAGGTTGGTTCGGTTGAGCAAGGCAAGATAGTGTGTTGGCGAGTGGTTTGTAGTGTAAGATTGATCTTTGAAAATGTTTGTGCATCTATCAACTACAGCGATTAAGCTTGCTCGTACTTTAGAGAATACTACGCTCACAGTTTACAAAAAAAAAAAAAAAAAAAAAAACAAAAAAAAACTGTAATCATCAGTTTTCACAGAGACCCAGGAATGCGAAGAATAGGATATTATGACGCGCAGAGTGTCATGAGTAATTTTTAGGCGGGAACAGAAATATTTAAACTAATTTGGTTCTCTCTCTGAAATTATTTTAAAATTTCATCTAAATTTCAGAAACGTATTGGAACTATCTAATACTATAACTATTCACGGGAGATAGTGTTTGATTTGAAGAGCAAGGTTATAAATGCATGACTTGGAACATTTTCTTGAATTCTGGTTTCCAAAACACTGTCAAGTCCTCGTCAATTTTATTATTTATAATAAACAGTTGAATGTGAAACTTCTGTAAATCAGATGGGGAACAGAAAAATGCACTGAAGGAATTCTTGTGAAATATTTCATATCCTCTTCTGTATATTGCGAATTTCCGAGTATTAAGGTTAACTCCTGTGGTACTGGATTACCTCATAAATTTTCCATCATGTTCAGCGTCATGTGTAATTAGGAGAGGGGGCGGGCAAGAACATCTCACCTAACTTACTTTTTCATCTAAAACATTTATTTTTCCATCTAATACCAGGGGTAAAAGTGGATCTGAAAAGGTAGGGGGACGCTTGACTTCACGCTGTCCTCCGTGCTTATCTCTCCCCATTTTTTAGAAAGTGGGGGACGCCACATATATTTTCTAGAAGTGGGGGACAACGTTCCCTCACGTTTCCCCGCACTTTTACCCCTGTCTAATACCAAGAGTAATTCATCGCAAGTAGTTGATAGTCCTCCTGCGAATGATCAAAGTATTCCAAGAGAGGTAGTAATTGATATGTAGGAGGCATAGGGATGCACACGAGACAAGATTTGTAGCTGTCTCATCTCGAAAATGTGCTGTAAAAGTGATGTCTCGACTCGGAAAATGTATGTTTTTCTATTGGAAGAGCCGTGTCTCAGCTCGAATTTTGTCAGGAAAATAATGTCTCGACTCGTCTCGTGCGCATCCCTATGGTTGGCAATTTCCGTTCCTTAAAAGTGTTTTCTACTTTTCCTTTCCAAAGTAGTACAAAAATCTGGTGAATTCGACTAAAAGCTTCAAAGTATTCTCTCGTACATTATTCGGTAGATAATTGTCTAAATATTTTTTTTAAATCATTATTGGTTGCAAGGAAAACGAAAATATTAACACTAAAGAAGGTAGAAGCATTGATTAAACTTAAATAGTCACTACTTTATTTGAACGGTACATATAAAAAAAGCTTGTATAATATTAATTTTACGTGATTTTCGTGAAAAAATAATGACTAATTTTTTAACAGTTACCAATTTTTTAATGATCATCGATTAAAAATTACAACATTTAATTGATCAAATTAAAAGTTAACAGAAATTTTCATTGCTTAATTTAATCGTTAATTTTTAACAGAATAATTATAAGCCTACATTGGAGTAGTTATCTCATCTTTCTACAGCATCATACTAGGGTAGTATAGGATTTTTTGGGTTTATATTTTAAAATCACCTGTATAATTTAATAAGAAATATCAGCCATGTTATATTTTCAAAGCTATTCTCCATTCTTAGCGGAGGTCTTGAGTTGAAGCCTCCTAAAGGTCCTGAAAATCTGGGCCAGTGCACATAGTAAGTTTCATATCTATTTCCTGCTAGTTCATTTGCAAAGCTTTATCAGTCTTATTGAGAAGAAAGAACCATGAAGTGAATTCCCGTTATTTTGATTGGAGGTCAGCGTTCCTTTTCAGTACCGAGGCTATAGGAGATGTGCACCTACAGATTAAGGCAAACTACCGTAAAGCGTTCAAATTTTAAGGCTCCTTCATCGGGAACCAAACAATAGAATGCACCTACACCAAATCTACCACGCTAGGCAATAAATCAACGGAAAGGGCATGAAATAAATGCAATAAATATCAAGAATTACATCTTATTTCACATGATGCCTTTCAGCACATTCAGTGAAACACGTCGTTTGATCATTCCTAATTGAAATGTCTTTTAAACCTCCCTCGTGGCTAAAAGATTAGCGTACGCTCCTTTGGTGTGGCAAACGCAGGTTCAATTCTTGGCGGGAGCTCAAGTGGTTCGGATCCCACGTCAAGGTGTAGGACCACATCTCATATAGCCTCGCTGATGAAACCCAAAATCAAATCAAATTTAAATATCTTTTAAAGTAACAACTGTGTAGGCTGATGCACAATTTTGAAATATGCACATTTAACATAGACATTTAATTATTTTTTACATTAGTGATGTGTACATTACTAGGTACACCTAGGTCATTGACCCTGGGGCAAGGTCCTTGATCTTTGACCTCTCAAAAATGTTTTCTAACTCATACGGGTATACTTCGGGGCATACTATTACATTGCTGATTATATTTGGTTCAACGAGCTATTCGTTCCATAATGAGCCGTAGTTTGAGTGAGAAAATGTCAAGATGTGAAAGAATACTTAGCAGAAGAACTTCTATATAAAAAGGTAAATGAAAAATTCCATTCTCTTGATGTATAATTATTCATGAAATAATGAGAACACGGAAGAACATTTAGGTACTCGTACGAAAATTAACAAGAAAAGACCAATACGATGGGATGCGCTAAAATCAGGAGCAGTGTGTCCCTCTTCAAGATCAGAACAGGAAAGACAGCTTATTGGTCCCAACCAGACGTTTGTTCTGGCTCCATCTTCATCTAAACTGAATTCTCTTCCTATCAACTGTTTTACGGGTTCGATTACCGGCGGGAGCTCATGTGGTTCGGATTTCACGTTAATCCGAATCACGTTAATCTCGTCTCATATAGCCTCGCTGCTGAAAGGGACGTTAAACTCAAAATTAACTCCATTATCAACTGTTTTCATCACAAAGCAATGTCAGAAGAGACTTACAGTTGCCAGAATTATTGTTTTCTACATTATATTGAAGACTTTGTTATGTAAAATTTTTAGTTATTACGAAAATATCTACGATGAAACCTTGTGTTGAGTAAGATTCTTTTTTCTTATCTTTCATGATACTATAACAATGATGTTTGCACCACAGTACGTTACGTATAAATTGTAAGCATCAAACAGTGGTGTAACTGAGGGTCCCGCAGGGTTTGCAGTCCGGGAGGGCATGCAGAGTTTAGAGGCCCGCCGCGAAGGAAATGCCAAAAACTATAGGCTACAAAAAGTGAGCTGAATACGGAATATCCATTTCCCTGAAGAACATTATTTAGTTTAGAAAAGAAAAATATGCTCTGGGTGAAAATTCATCCATTCTAGCAACATCAGTTTAAAACATCATCTTAGCACTCGAAGGTTGAAGGAAAATAATTTTGCTCCCGACTGTACAACATGCTGAAAATGTCTTCTTTATGTGCAAGCCCTATTACTACATTCAGTTCAACTTACATTGCTTCGTTTCTTTATGGAAACATGTCAAACAATGCGCCAACAAACACTGTTGTATTCTTTCTCGATTATGGATGTAAGCTTTATCACGACGATGTATACAAAGTACCAACACTCTTTTTGGTTGTTTAGTTTCTAGTGTTGAAATGAAATGAAATCTTTGAGTTTTACGTCCAACGGTTTTGCCGGCTAGGCTAAAGGAGACGGTGATGATGAGAAATGAGTAAAATGGTGGAATGAAGAAAGTGGGAGGAAACGGGAGAACCCTGAGGAAACCCACGCACATGGTGTTTGTCCACCACAAAGTTCACTTCGTGCGAGCTGGGATCGAACCAGAGACCTCATGCACCAGAGGTGAACGCTCTACCACTGAACCACCGCGGCCCCTGGTTTCTAGTGTTGTGGTGATGTATTTAGTTTCATTATCCGTATAAAGAGCGTTGTTTTTTTTTTTCTTTCTTGACTCTTAAAGGTGACTTGGCTCATCGAATGAGTTTATCGATGTGTACACTTATGTCCAAAATTATTGTCGCATGTCTATAAATATGTTGTAGGAATATAATTTAATAACGAATTCGCTCAGTATTTCTTATAATGTTAATATGTGTATAATTGGCAAGAACATGTATGTGGCAAATTTCATGTCAAAAGACCAGTAAATAAGAACAATAAAACGAAAATAAAACTTTATTGTCCATTTAGCAACATTTTGTTTTAGTCATTCTAATTTTTTCGTATTTATAATTCTTTTCCTATGAAACTTACCATAAATATACATTTCCCGATTATACACATAGTACTATCAGTATTAAAAGTACCTTGCAAAATCATTATCAAATTATATCCTTACAAGAAAACAGTTATAGATATGCGACAATCATTTTGGACATGAGTGTATATAGGAAACATTGGTGTGGTGTTAGTTAAATTTTCTGTGAGTGCTATGGTTCCTGTATATCAATGCTCTTTCTTACATTTTTATTTAATATGTTCTTCAATCCGCATAGGCCTGTACAGGCATTTCTTAGTTTTATTATTTCCCTCGTTTTTAGTGAAATGAGTATTATGTATTTTATAAAATATGAAACCATTTAAGGCAAAGTATGAACATTTGAGTGGTGCTCAAAAAAAAAAAAAAAAAAAAAAAGAAACGAAAAGAAGTTGAAAAATCCAAATCGAAACTGCTCTAAATTGTTTCACTTTTTACCAGAAATGTGAATACCGCTCCCACCGAAACTGATTCTTCACCTACTATTACTACTACTGCTACTCTTAGTAGTACTAACCCTACTGTTACCGAAACAGCTCTTACCGCTAATAACGAACTAAATTTAGAATTATCAAATAATGCAAAAGAAATTTCCTTCGATTGTCCTGCAGTGTAAAAAATCGTTGTGTTATTTCATCGACATGCCTATGTGTTAATACGCTTGTGTTAAAATATAACACAAACAAGTGGTTAGAACAACTCACTCTCTATTTGGAGTTGTGTGTCAAATGCCGGTAGTTGAAATGACACACAGGCTGTGTGTTAAATTAACACAAGTGTAGAATCTTCGGTGTTGTTTTCTGCATGATTGCCAAAAATGTTTGGTATCTAATTATAAAAGTTTATGAATTGAAACTACAGACAAACACAGTAGAAAGTAATACTTAAACAAATCCAGGTATACGGAAAATTTCAACATGCAAACCGCGCTATGTATTTTCAATTGTTTTACGTAATGTTCCTGAAGAAATAATGTCAACAGCGAGAAACGACATCGTAGTATTGTGTCACTTCTACACTGCACTAGAGCTCACCAGTCAACACCGCGGACTGTGCTTCAAAAATGGCGGAAAACAAGTAGAATCACGATTAAGAAAAAATGAAATGAAATCTTTGAGTTTTACGTCCCACGGTTATGCCGGTTAGGCTAAAGGAGACGGTGATTATGAGAGATGAGTGAAATGGTGGAATGAAGAAAGTGGGAGGAAACGGGAGAACCCCAAGAAAACCCACGAGCACGGTGTTTGTCCACCACAAAGTTCACTTGGCGGGGGCTGGGATCGAACCCGGGACCCCAAGCACCAGAGGTGAACGCTCTACCACTGAGCCACCGCGCCCCCCAATCACGATTAAGAGGCAACATATTATAAGGATATAGGTAAGAGTTTTCCATCATTCTTGAAATAGATGTTGGTGAAGGTTGTGTTTCGCATCATCAAGAAATACTTCACAATAAATGTTGGGGAGGACGACAAACCTTTTTATGAAGATTTTCTATATGAAGTCTTCTGTAGTTTACTATTCTTATTTTAAAATTAGAATCTTCAGTAAGCGTAAGCATGCACATCACATGGTCTTGCAACACACACACAAAAAGGTTATATCAACACCACTCACGGAGTTATTTCAACACCAAAATAGGTGTCGTAGACACACAGAAGTGCAGTCAAACTAACACCAAAAATGGTGTTAATCTGGTGGTCTGACCTTGAGTTTTAACACAGGGAGTGTTGAATTAACACCAAAACGGTGTTACTTACCCTGCTTTGAACTTGAATTATGGCACAGATTGTGTGTTGAAATAATAAGAAAATGATGGTGAAGTAACACAGAGACTGTGTTATATTGATACTTGACATGGTGTAATATTAACACAAAACAATTAAAGACTACACACTGTGTTACTTTCTTCGTGTTGGTGCAACACCGCCACAAGTAACACTCAACACTTTTCTTTACACTACCAACCCTGACATGGTGTCGAATCAACACCGAAAATACTAACAGAGATCCGAATTTAACATCGCTCAACACCGGATGTGTGTTAAAGACGTAAGACACAGCCTGTGTTAAACGCCAACACCGCGGGGTCTGTGTTGAACTAACACCGCATAGTGGTAGTAACGCTGGAACCACTGCCCTGTGTTAAAATTGAGTTGAATTAACACAACTATTTTTTACTGTGTGATAATCGGGATAATTTAGATAATGAAACCATGGGATTTATTGTTTATCATGGACCACGTAGATCACAAGGACCGTTTCCTAAAGATCCAGAACAGAATAATAGATCATTCTCCAAAAATTACAATGAAAAAACAACAAAGACTGGCTTCAAAATTACTAGAGATTGGCTTCGCTATTCAGTGAAAGGAGATTTTTCGTATTGGCAACCGTGTTGGTTGTTTGCAGATCGTAGTTCGCCAGGTTTTCAACTAGATTGGGTAAGAAGAATTCGTGGTTTGCAGGGGTTATCAAATAAAATAGTAAAGCATGAAAGTAGCAAATCTCATCTAAATGCGTGCGTTATATTCAATACGTGGAAAAGAAAAGAAACAATAGACGAACGTACGGAATCTGAAGTAAAAAAAGGAAGTGAGTAAGTGGAAATAACTCATTGATTGCATTGTTAACGTTAAACTTACACTAGCAGCATCTAACATAGCATTTCGAGGTCATAGAGAAGAAATAGGGAAAGCACATAGTGGGAATTTCATATCCGTTATAGAATTATTGGCTAAATATGACTCTGTTTTGGAGCAACTTATCAGAGGGCCAAAGTCATCTGAGAAGTATCTTAGTCCAAAAATTGAAACTGAAATAATTGAACTTTTGTCCGAAAAAGTAAAAGACGACATATTAAATTAGATAAAATCTGCGCAGTTTTCCTCTATAATTATGGATACTTCTTGAGATATTACTAAGAAGAACCAGATGTCACTATTTGGAGGGATCCACCTGGAAAGTACTTAGGAATCAAAAATAAGGAGAGTTTCTTAGAATTCAAAAATATTACCGATCATACGGCTGTTGGGTTAGAAACAGGAATTCTGAAAATATTGCAGGAAAATGAATTTTCATTGTCAAAATGTCGAGGACAGGGGTATGACGAGGCGGCAAATATGTCTGGCATTTATAAGGTGTTAAAAACAAGAATTCAAGAAAAACAAAAGAGCGCTAAGTTAATTCACTGCGTTGCACATAATTTGAACTTAGTCCTGAATGACGCTGTATTATTTGTGCAGGAAAACAAAAACTTCTATGACATAATTCAGAGACTTTATGTGTTTTTCAGTCAGAGCACCAATAGTTGGGAACTGCTTTCAACGTCTTCACATTCATTAAAGAAACTTTGTCCTACGCGCTGGTGTTTAAGATTTGATTCATTGAGAGCTTACGTTATTCATATTCAGTTATGAAATCCTTAACAAAACTTTCACTTCAGTCAAAAAAAAAAAAAAAAAAAAAAAAAAAAAAAAAAAAAAAACACTAACGAAATAGATGAGGCGAATCATTTAAAGAAACAATTAGAAAAGTTTGAATTTATTTTACAAGTTGTTCTTCATACTAAAATACATGAAATAATAAACTTGATTTCAAAATTTTTTCACGCCAACGATGTTGATCTTTACCAGGCATCAGCCCTTCTTTAGAATGCTACTGATACACTATCCAATTACAGAAATAATTTCCAAGATGCAATGTTGTGAGCTACTAAATTTGCAAAACAATGGAGTTTCGGTATAACATTTGAGAACAAGAGGGTTCGAAGAGTCAAGACACATTTCGATGAATTATTTCAGGACGAGCATTTGACAAACCCAGAAAGATATTATCAAGTAACTGTATTTAATAAGCTATTTATTATACTAACTGCCCAATTCTTGTCTTCTGCTTTACATGAAGAGTTACACACGAAAGCTATTCGCTTGTTTTCTACGCACGAAGAGGACCTGACAGAGGATTTTGCATATCAAATTCAAAGGTTTAAATTGGTTTTACATAATGAGAAAGTTGAAAACAACATTTCGGGAACTACCATATCTCCTATTAATAGATAATTATATTTTGGCTTCTAGTATTCCAGACGTATGTACAGCTTTTTTGTTAATTTGACCTTACCAGTGATTGTTTCTACAGCAGAGCGATCTTTTCCAAAATTAAAATTGTTAAAAATTGTCAAAATTAAAAAAAAAAAATGCTAGAAGATTACAGCGCTTCAAATGAACTTCGACATTCAGCAGTCAGTTTGCCTTTTTGGTGAGTATTAATTTTAATTGTAATTTTATTATATTGCATGGTCAATATGTTAATTATGATTTATTAACCATTGTCTTCTACAGGGACATAATATAGTAGGAAGTTAATGGGCATGGGAAGGGGCCCAAAAATAATCCTGCGGGGGTGCCGACATTTTTGCGTTACGCTACTAGCATCAAAGTAACTTACCTCTGCAATATTTATACTTGAAGGTACAGATAATATTCTAGATATTACGTCTTCACATTTGTTCATAGTCTTCCCCTGAAATAGATAATTAGAAAATAAGAAATACGTTTTCAGTTATTCTTTTCTTTAACATACACCACTACTATCTCTACTACTGTTCGTAATGATTAATTAAAAATATTTTCGTGAGTATTATGTATGTACTTGTACAATTTATTCACTCATGTTGTGTTAGTGCTGAGTGCTAATCCTTTGCATCTTTGACAGCAAATTCAGAATAACTACTATAGTGTATCTACAGTTCATCACAACTTAATTATTCTCTAAGACACTACTTAACCCTTTAACTGGTTATGACGTAGTACTACGTCAAGGCATATGTGCAGTGGAAATGGCTACGACGTAGTACTACGTCTTGACTAAAAGTCACTAATGTTCAGTGGCAATGACGAAGGTCTCTCTTGAAAACTTTTTTTCTTACATTTTAGTCGGAAACAAATCAATAGATGACTCTGAATGCCCATAATGTGCAAACGACATTGGCTTCTGGAATAACAGATGGCACATTGTTACTTGTAAGAATAACATTGCTACTGCTGTAATAAAAGAAGCAGGAACTGCATTTAAAAACAGTAGGAAACGTCTTGGTGAGGCGGATACGCCTTTGTAACGCTTTTTGTTTATTGTTGTGTGGTATTGTTGTTTATGTGAAGCATACATCATTGTTTCATAGTTGTACGGTTTTTATGGGTACAACGTAGTACTACGTCTGCCACGTGAGAGTACACATTTTGAGAAAACTGTGCCAGTTAAAGGATTAGTTAGTCCAAGATAATTAGGGTGAATATATTCATTAGAGTACAGTTAATCGACCGGTTGTAAAAGTTAGGTTGGCTGGTTATTATTACCATCGACTACAATGCATTATCATATAATTATTCTTTTCAAATAAATAATCCCGATTTTCTGCATTAATGTGAAATTTACATATTAACACATTTGATTCTTTTTTGTAAATAATCACATAATGTCTGAGTTTAAATTAGTTTTAAGAAACATATTAGATTTTGAAAAGAAGAAGAAATTGTAACAGTAAAAACGAAATGAAACAATATAAGATGGCTAATAAAACATAAAATTAAAAAAACTCATTATAATTAAAAGTTAACAATTTTATTGGTGAAAATGACATTATGGTGGTGGTCATGCTGGACCGAAACTTGTACGACAATTGGTCGTAACAACTCTCTCTTATTCGAATAAATGAAACAAATAAATGGACGGCAACTGATAGAAATAGGACGCAACTAATGTAAGCACACTTATCAGCATCATTTAATTTGTTTTATTAATGAAAATTTGTACGACTAAATTTTGTACGAACTTTGATCCAGTGTAATAGTAGGCTAAATCGTAGGTCAACAGTTGATCAAAATACTATTTTATGGTGTCTTGTAGCCTGCCACTTGGCCGATGTAGACCGGAAAATCATAACCCAAATACACAACTAACTAATTTGCAAACTTCATTTATTTTTTGTGTAACCATTAAGATTTATGTAACAATAGTTGTGACTAACATTGAATGGCAGACAACATTGTACAAAAATACTTTCAAAATAATAACAAAGAATTTGAAACATCTTGAGTGAATTGCAACTGCAAAATATTTATCCGTGTGCAAATGCTGTCACGGAGAATTTATTGCTAAAGTTTAGTCGTGTATCAATGTCTTGTATTGAGTTCAAAAACTGTGATCATCGATAGAAATATAATAGATTGAAGATTGATTATTTCAAATTCTTGTAATTATTGTTGTTCATTCATTAAATCTGCGTTAAATTATTAATTATTAAAGTTGAGATTAATTAAAAATATTAGATAGATTTGCACGTTCAAGGATTTATTAATTTTACTTAAGTTCCGCATTTTATTTCTACATAAGCCAAAGAAGCATTCTACAAGAAAAGGCACTCTTAACTAGCAGGCTGAATATTGGACTTAAGAAGAAGTTGGTCAAGTGCTATATTTGGAACATTGGACTGTATGATTCAGAGACTTGGACATTGCGGAAGTTAGAGAAGAAATATTTACAGAACTTCGAAATATGTTGGAGGAAGACGGAGAAGACAAAATGGACAAAGAGAGCAACAAACAAAGATGTTTTAAAATGGGTAGGAGAGAAGAGAACACTCCTAGCAAGCATCCTTCGTAAAAAGGCCAATTAGATTGGACACATCTTGCAAAGAAATTGTCTTTTTCATGCTGTCATAGGAGGAAAGATGGAAGGAAAGCGAGGAATGATAATAAGAACACAATAAGCGAGGATGATTTAAAAAGTAGAAGAAAATATTGGGAGTTAAAAGAGGAAGCTCAAAATCGAGAAACGTGGAAGAAACACTTCCAGGCCGAGACTGAAAATTTAGGAAGAAAAACATTAGTCCCATTACCTGTGTAAAGACAGAATAGTTAATAATAATAATATCGAATGGATAGCATATATATTTCTCCACAAGGGCGTATTAAGAACTGTGAATAACGTATTGAACTATTGTTATGTAATTCTATAGCGAATTAATCATCACGTGCCTTATACAAACTTACCTTACAATTCTTTTTTGGAATCTCTGAATCTACTGAAGCATTTTCTGAAGATGTATCATCGTCCTGAAATTATAGAATAAATTTTGAAATTTATAGAACAAGAGAAACAAGCGAAAGACAGAATGATTTAAGTTATATAGAAAAATAAAATTGTACGGGATTATTTAGTTATCTGATGTTAACATCTATGTAACAGTTTTATAAAATGTATACTAATATATACCAGGATTTCCACTACAACCCGCTGTATTCACTTATTAAATGCTGTAATTCAATCTGATAGTGTGCTTTCAAAAGAAAATTGTCATTTATGTTAACACGCTGTATTAACATCATACAATTAGAATAACATTAAAGAATTGAGTAACAAGGGATTCATGAGATACGTCATGAATATAGTTGGAAACTTGTTTGAAGGAAACACTTTCATTTCATGGCCAATTTAGTTTTCTGTTTTAGATTTTGAAATACTAAATATATAAAATCAAATAAAAATATGCTATATATAGGTAGCTGGTGTCCTTGTACAGAATATTCAAAATTTGCCAAACTATGATGAACATGAAAGATAAATGAAAAACATACTTTGAATAATTTATTCAATATTACAGTAACAATAATGAAATTCATAGCAAAAGATTTAAATGTGGAGAAATATCCTTCTTCTGTCAACAGTCCGAAAAGAGAATGTCCCTCTAGAGCTGAGGGAAATTTTAGTACTCAAAGCTAATGTTGAGCTCCATAACGAAAAACGAGGCTTCCTTGGATTCAGCATTAGAGACGAACCAAGACTTTTCTGTCTTAAAATCATTACAGGTATTACCTGTAGCATCTCAATATTTGTAGTTATTCATTGGTTTGTATGTATATAGGTAAGAATGCACATATTTTTTCACTCAATATAGTGATAATGATGTCCTACGCGCATTGTCTCTGTGTGTTAAGTGTGAGATGTTAAGGGCCAAGTGTTCTTTCAGAGACATATTTATAACTTTAGATCAAGACGAAAACTTGCCTCGATGTATTTGTCGTAGCCTATAATTTCATTTTAATATTCATAACCGGAGGTCTCCCGTCACCTTTTACGGAGAGGAACATTCTTCTTATCACTGACAAATGTGTAGATTTTACATAAGCAATGCACTCAACGTCAAAATTGTTTCTAGCGGGATGGAGTGTTCTACGAATTGATTTGCCACTATTTAAAGCCAAAAGGACACATTTTTGTGGTTAAAACCGTTAATTTGTTTCTTTTGATTACAAAAATAGAGTTTGTACAACCGATGACATTTGGAGACCCTGTAGTACAAGATAATATTATAGATGGAAAACAACTGTATTTGGAAGTGCCTTGTGAAAATTGTAGTGACCAGAAAGATGGAGACATTCGAAAATGGAACTTGTTACAATCTTTGAATAGCAAGAATAGAAAAGTCCGCAATTGGATGGCAATGACATCCGTGATCGAAGTGATAAGGATTTGTTGCCAGGTAGTCAATACGTATCACCTGTACTCGCTGTGGAGCTCAAAATCATACTTGCGACTAATGAGTCGAAATTAGCTCAGAAACTTTAGTGATACAATTTAAGTACAAGTAAAGAAAAAGAAATACTTCTTTTTATGAAAATGGTAGCATTGTAATTTAATGAAAGAAGCAATGAAGCTAAATTGAAGGGTTGCATGGAAGAACCAGGTAAGTTCATTTTTTCTTTTTATCGAATTTGAGATTTTCACATGTTCCAGTAAAAAAAAATCACTCTACATTGTGCACATGAATCATGTGGATGTTATGATTATATTCAGTGTTATAATGTATAGGAGGTGCCTACATACAGTGTTCATTGTGATGTTAGAGCAAGAAGCAGGCAGCTCCGGAAAAATAATTCTAAAAGTGAACATACCTGGTTCTTGCACCCAACCCTTCAATTTAGAAATGATATTAATGAATTATATCAATTGGTGGTCTGTTATTATACTTGTATATACGAACTAATAACTAAGCTGTTTGTAATCAATGTATGGAATTTTAAACAGACTGACTTCAGTTACCAGAGTACATGCATATTTTTAATCATTCCAATTCTCCAATTCAATGAAAAGGATACTATGAAATCAGAAGCATCGTTATCCAACGCGTTTCACGAACCACCTCTAATAACAGACATTAAATTACAAGGCAAAAACTACAGAGACTAAGATATTAATGTATGAACAAATACATTTAATGATGAGTAATATGGTATTTTTTGGGAACAAAACGTGATTATTAGGATTAGAAATAGATACAAATTAAGGTATACATATCTAAGTTGATAGGATCAATACTGTTAAACGAAAGCTCTTATTGGTTCCTTTTATTCCTTGTGTCTTGTCGTAGTTTCCGAAAAGGCAATAACATGAATTTTCATGTCTGAAAACACGAAACGAAAACAGGCAGAAGGTATTGCTGTTTAGAACAGACAGTCAAAGAAGAGACTATTATACCCACTAGAAGTACCATATAGTACTTTGCGATTATATTTGCAAAATAGTGATTTCTAAAAATGTACATAACATTCGGTGGGTGCCATTGAAGTGCCCATTCAAGTACGTCATTTTTAGAAGGCCAAAATAATGAAAACTACAATAAATCGTTAATGACAATAGTCATAATCTGAAATCAATTACTTCTGACATTACTGAGCAAATGATTCCATTGGGTGGCGAAAGAAATCAGGAGATTGAGTTGCGAAGAAGTAGTGAACTGCATATTCCACCATTTGATCATCAGGGAGCCGACAGGGAAAGCAGTCAGTGGAAGGGACGTGAGGACAATACGGGGAATGGAAAAGTGTCTCATATTGTACTGTAATGTCTTTTGAGCGACTTTTGCGTGTGCATTGCTGTGCAACATGAGAACACAATACTTCTTTTTTTAAATAAATAAATATATGGTATAATGATTACGGGGTAAGTTTCGCTCCATTTCATGGAATACAGTACTGAAACAATCAGCAGCTCTCTGAACGTTTACTCTCAACGAGAAAAGATATGATGGGTGAATACCGTTATAGGTCATCATACTAACAACTACATTTTCTACGAGTTTAGGACACTGTCTTAACTTTAATGAAGAGTCGATTGCCATCCTGACAGTTTAGGATTGTCGTGGTAGATATATTTTTCATCAAAAGTGACAATCCGAAGCGAAATATTTTTCCGGAACACTCTGAGAGTTGCATAGCGCCAGACAGCGACTCTTGTTGGCATGTATCAACTCGTATAGCCACAACAACTCCAATCCTTTCACCTTACCGATTGCATGGAACCATCGTAAGACACTGATATGATCTATTCCTTATTCGTCTGTAATTGTAAGAAAAATTTTCCGAAAGCCAGCTCGTACAGTATTCCTGAGAAGCTTATGTAAACATGAAGTTAATCGATACGCACAGTCTCAGTTTCCAATGCTGACTCACAAGAAGGAAATCTGCCAAACCATCGCTGAGTGGTATATTTTCATTACTCATTTCACTACTAATGCATATTGAAATACAATTAAAATTGAAAGCTAATGAGACACCTGACCATGGTGTGATTTTACTAACGCGGCAATGTCCGGTTCAATCTTCATGACGCACATTATTAAGTCATTTTCAACTGAAAATTAGAAATCACTTTATTTTTCTATTATATGACCTAAAATTAAGGAATTTATAAAGTTTTAAATTTTCGAACGATTTCCATTTTGAAACAGTATGACGGATCGGATTCGATATTTGTAATGCGAATGAACTAGCCAAATTTGATCTTAATCCATTCGCTTTTAGGGAAGTTATTGTATCCACTAAATAAACCTATAAGAAATGGATTCTACTATTAAAGAAGTAAATGGATATCGTGAGATCTCCGCAATAAATATATTAAAAATCCCACACAAGCTTATTACAAGCCAGAAATTATAAGGGAATCGCTGACAAGAGGATGTGATAAAATGGGAGTCGTGATAGGAATTAGGTGGAGAACCACTGGTATATACTGATTGAATAGAAATTGGAACTATGAATATTATTACAAAACACAAAGAAACTACATCAAATAAAGAAACCTGAAAGCGTTTAAAGACAAGAATTTTAAGAATGATCCAGAAACTAAATCATCAAAAGATTGCAATCTTGGCCAATAATTAGTTTTGGATCAGGGCCACAAAATTTTTGAACGGTCCCTCGAGTTTTCGTATTTTCTACGGAATAAGTGCATTATACTAAGTTAAGTGACAGTTTGGGTTTGGCTACACTATATGCAGCTCTCCAGATATAATGTCTACAACAAATTTTTGATTGAATGAAATATATTGATTTATTGGATCAGGGGCCACAAAATTTTTGAACGGCCTCTAAATCAAGTTTTCGTTTATTTTTTTTCGAAATAAGAACATCATACTGAGTTAAGTGATGGTTTGGGTTTAGCTACACTATATGTAGTTCTTCAGTTATAAGGCGTTCAAGAAAATTTTTGATTGAATGAAATATATTGGAATTTTTGGATGAGGAGCCACAAAATTTTTCAACGTCCCTTAATCGAATTTCGTGTTTTTTACAGACTAAGCATATGATATTGAGTTAATTTTTAGTTTTGGTTTGGTTACACTGTATGTAGTTCTCGATATATAAGGCCTAGAAGAAACTTTACCTGAAATATATTGGATTTTTAAATCTGAAAATGAAGATATTGTGAATTTACCAATGGACAAATATAATTTTAAGGTAGCGATGTATTCCGATGATCATGAACATAAAATGATTCCTGAATACGAAAGAGCATTAAATGAAGTTAAAGATGTTTGATTCAAATGATTCAATCAGTAGACTTTCGGAATTAAATAAAGTCTTCTTTCTGAAGATATCAGAACGGAAGTCACTAACAACTTGCAAAAATTCACCGACAAGAAATGCAACTCCAACTTATTGTCAGTGGTAGATGCTAAATACTACAGAATTTGCTACGATACTTAATTTTATATCTTCAGGATTTTACGATATCTTAACAATTATGATGTTTTATTTAGTTTTATGTATTTTCTTTTATTCACTACAGTACCTCTTGAAGACACACTAGCCTTTGTCAGCAAAATGAGTAAAATGAACATTGTAAACCCCTTAAATTATCTTTAACGCCGACATATTTTAATATTATAAAAGCAAGCTTTATGAATAGATAAATGGATAGTCACTATCATAATTCATTACTAATAGCTAAATGGAATTTTGGGAAGAGAATGCCTTAGCAAAGATAAACTAAAACGAACATTTTGGTTTGGATATTTAAAAGAAACATTTATTGTTTAACCAACTAGAAAGGATGCACTAATGGAATTTAAAATTATTTTATACACACATATTAACGTTAAACAATGGAGATTAAAAATGAAGAGCAGACACCATTTCTGGATTTGATTACCTCCTTCAAAATACATGTAGCAGCATACACATCAACGATAAGTGCTGTCATTTGACTGGTATTAAAATGCACTTAATTGCATTGTAACTGCGAAATTAGTATTTTACAGAAGATAAAGGTATGCACACTAATTTTTGTCTTTATTCTTCCGAATTCTTTACAAATTTAATTCTAACTTGTGTTTTTAGCTTTCAGTTATCTTTATTATATGTCTACCAGTATAACCATTTTGTTGAAAAATACCTTTTAAATTAAGTAGGGTAAGTTTGGGTGAATCCGGACAGTTTTGATGTTTCTTTCTTTTACTACTACCCCGCTCAACGAAAATATCTAATACTTCGTCATGTTATTTAATGATATGTCAGTATGCATGGACAACATGACTGCATTCGATGGTAAACCATGGATAACGGACGATGGTATAACATGGATATTTAGATAGTTCGCATACTAGTTCCTTTGTAATTCCTTAAACCGCTTGGGATCGGTCCTGTAGTTTCTAAGGCAGAGCGTTTCGAAACGTGAATTTTCAAATTTTCGGCAGTTCATAACTCTGAAAGGAGACGTTTTTCGTCCCATGTTTATTAGAACTTCTTTCTTTCATTTCATATAAGGAATCACCTCCCAAAGTTTGTCGGTGGAGTTAGCTACCACCCTGTATATCATAGAACATATTTTAGATATAGTAACATAAGAATATGTTTACAGTTTGAATCATGTAATTATCCTTTAACAATTTATAAAAAATATAGAGCTCTTACTTAGAAATAATTAAATAGTTATATGTCACTGCATCGTAAGAGAACTCACCGGCATCAATGATTCCCATGATACATGGTCAAAAGAAGCACTTGTTTCCTGTAAATAGTTTAAAATATTTGTGTTTAACACTTTTATGAGACAACTAGATTATTCTTACACAAGCTACTGTAAAAATAACTATTATAGGAAGTATGTTAAATGAATACTATTGTATGATGCATTTTTTATCTGATACTCTAGGAGGTACTTTCGGAACCCATGCAATTACTATTGAATGCAACTGTAACATGTAATTTTCACATTGTTAATCGAAGAAGGCATATCAATGTTGAAAATATCTGCAGGAGTAACCTAGCCAAGACAAATAAAAATAATTCATATAACATGATGTCCTCACATATAGTTTACAATCATTTTAACGAGGTGAACTGTTTGTAATGTATCATAAACGCCCCATCGGAAGTCAAGGAAGGCACGCTCCCACTAGTCACATCATTTAACAATAAGCAATACTTCCCACATCATAGCAACAGGATATACGATACATACATAATGGCACCTTATTAGATTGGATACCCCTCTTAGGCAGATATAGAAATAAATCAGAGGCTTCTCAAAATCAAAATATCATTCTCATTACAAGATACACCAATGAGAATTTAATAATGAGATAATAAAGAATAAGTCAACAACACAAATGTATATGAGTGAAGCTCATATAGAACAATATACATATATATACCGTGTCATATATACAGATTAATTGAAATTTGACATTTGAGGATATATATATATCTTCAAATGTCAAATTTCAATTAATCTACATGTATGACACGGTAGTAACACTGGGTTATATCAAATTACCAAAATAATTGAATTTAATTATACATTAAGTTAACACTACCCTTACTTGTAGATAAAATGCCAACTTCAATTGGTGAGCTTGGGAGCGAACGCTGACAGTAAGTTTTCACAAGCACAAAATAGCATATATATATATATATATATATATATATATATATATATATATATATATATATATATATATATATATATATATATATATATATATATATATATATATTATTTTTTTAAAAAAAAAGAAACACTTAAGGAAAAGAAAAAAGCTATAAAATAATCGCAATTAAATAACTGAACACCTCCGTCATCGATCAATTCTCTAGTTGTCCATTGAATTGTGGAGCACAATTTAACATATAAAAAAAATCTCCAACCAATATGCATCCGATTTGAAGTCAATCTGACAAACGGCAGAAGGAATTCAAATCCCGGAGGAAGATATGACGTCATATCCTATTCAATAGTACCGGAACAGTAAATCAATAACGCAACATGAAACGAACTGAACACAAGAATAACAAAATAACATATTTTTAGTGATACTCAAGTGGAATATACTATATGTTCCAAACACTTACCATGTAAATTTCAGGTAATAGAGAGCTCGTGTGACCTCATTACGTGCGGCGACATTGGGTAAACCTATTCGCATTTCTCTCCTTTACACTAAATCTTATGCTTGGTTTATAACGTCAAACAGGAGGGATCATCCATGACAAATATTTCCCTTCCACTATGAATTATCATGCAATTGAAGGGTAAGGGAAAAAAAAGAAGGAATGTCACAAAACTGCATTTTCGAGAAAACGTTTTAATATTGAAAACCGCGTAAAAAGAATAGGATTAGTTAAATCTTTCGCCCCTTTTTACATGGACATTTCTACATCTAAGCATGCATGGCATATACAGTCAAATAGTACCAAGCGTCACCAACAGATAGGACAAAGCACCCGATAAATCACATACATGGCAGTGGCGCCCCAGAAAAGGAAACTTATTTAATTTTGTATATAAATAAAACCCATCCAGAGTTTGGAGCTCTTAAAAGTAGCTCTAAGTATAAGCATTACAACCCACCGTCCCCCCATCCAGAAGTCCGTCCTCGATCCGGCCCTGATACATGGACATTCCTTGTTTTTCCCCTTATCCTTCAATTGATGTTACATGTATGTCGTAATTATAAGTTTTATGATCAAACCCTGTAGAATCTCCCTTAACGTAACAGTTATTCCCAAAATATGTGGCGTACAAAAAATGTTTGATTGAATGAAATATATTGAATTTTTTGAATCAGGGAACACAAAATTTTTTAACTTCCCCTAAATCGAGTTTTCGTATTCTTTCTACGGAAAAAATATATCATACTGAGTACATTGTTTATTTTGGTTTGACATATGTAGTTCACAAAATATGTGGCGTACAAAAAATGTTTGATTGAATGAAATATATTGAATTTTTTGAATCAGGGAACACAAAATTTTTGAACTTCCCCTAAATCGATTTTTTGTATTTTTTTACGGAATAAGTACATCATACTGAGTACATTTTATTTTGGTTTGACTACAGTATATGTAGTTCTCAAAATATAAAGCGTACAAGAAAATGTTTGATTGAATGAAATATATTGAACTTTTTGAATCAGGGGCCACAAAATTTTTGAATGTCCCGTTGTCCCCTAAATCGAGATTTCGTATTTTTTGCGGAATAAGCACATCATACTCAGTAAATTGTGAGATTTTGATTTGACAAAATTATATGTAGTTCCCAAAATATGTGGCGTACAAAAAATGTTTGATTGAATGAAATATATAGAATTTTTTGAATCAGGGAATACAAAATTTTTGAACTTCCCCTAAATCGAGTTTTCGTATTCTTTCTACGGAATAAGTACATCATACTGAGTACATTGTTTATTTTGGTTTGACTACACTATATATAGTTCTCAAAATATAAAGCGTACAAGAAAATGTTTGATTGAATGAAATACATTGAACTTTTTGAATCAGGGACCACAAAATTTTTGAATGTCCCGTAAATCGAGTTTTCGTATTTTTTACGGAATAAGCACATCATACTGAGTAAATTGTGAGATTTTGGTTTGACATTATGTGTAGTTACCAAAATATGTGGCGTACAAAAAATGTTTGATTAAATGAAATATATTGAATTTTTGAATCAGGGAACACAAAATTTTTGAACTTCCCCTAAATCGAGTTTTCGTATTTTTTACGGAATAAGCACATCATACTGAGTAAATTGTTCGTTTTGGTTTGCGTACACTATATGTAGTTCTTGAGATATAAGGCCTAGAAGAAAATTTTTGTATGAAATATATTGGATCTTTGATCCAAAAAATGAAAGTGATTATATTCGTAACTTAACAACTCTTGAACCACCAGACCGATCTCCATAAAAGTTTCAACATAGATAAGGTGCGGGGTAAAATGGCTTTTATCATTTCACTTTGAAGGTTCAACTTGGAGGAAGGAAAGGGGAATATATATTGACACTGACCGATATTAGTGCCGAATCCACAATTTTCGGGGTTGCTGAGATGAACAGTAATACTTCCAATGCCGCTTAAATCTAAATTCAGCATTGCAACTTGGAGGAAGGGGGAGGAGAGATATACAAAATGATCGGAAATGTCCGACATTAGTGTCGAATCCATAGTTTCCGGGGTAGCTGAAGTGAACAGACACTTTCGTTGCCGTTAAATCCAAATTCGTCTCCGCAAATTGGGGAAGGGGCAGACATATAAAAATGATGGAAAATGATCGATATTGGTGACAGTTTTGGAACCCTTTATGCCCACAATGAAAGTATTCTCTCCGTGCAAGAAACGGGTATTCTGCTAGTCTTTAATAATAACGATTGGAAGTTTCGCATGTTAAATTCTTTAATATGTCTCTCGCTGCTCAAATTTACGCACTTGTGCGGTGTATGTGTATATATGTAAATAAGATCATCTCTCTTTTTCAGTTGTTCGAAAAATATACAATAATAAAGATGGATTTTTACCAGATATCAGAAAACTAAACAGTAAAATCAAAACCTGTTGCTTTAAGTAATTTTCCTGTTATACCTTTTGTGTATGGTACAGACACGTTACAGCAAAAAAGATTAGCATCAGGCGAAGAAATACTTTATAAATTATATTTTCCGGTTTTTGACAATATTTCCGAACAAGATTTTTTCTAATGGGTTCAAAATAACCGGAAATTTTACACAGCACAAGGAAGATACATATCTCCGTAAAATATATATTTGATTTTAACATACCAGTATTAACTATAGTCCCGTTATTTTAACACTTTCCTGCCACAAAACAAGGACTTCATAAGATTGCTTAAGATAATTTATATGCGTCTATATCAATTAATCTAACTAGGACTATATTTTAGTATCTTTTGTAGCCACAACTCCATTTCATCACGGTGCTAACTTTAAAGAAGTGATGCACATATATTTGTTGGCACAATTTTTCCTATTATAATATAAGAAACATAAGTACTCAATGATCTTAATTGTAATCTAGTAAATATAAAATAGTTTTCATTTTAAAAGCACAATGTAGTAAAACATTCGAAAATTTTTAATTTTCCCAAATTTTCCGTTTTTTTTAAGCTCGGGAAAAAAAGCTGTAAAAAACTGGTTTTCTACCCAAAATTTCCGTTTTTTCCCCAGGCCTTTACATCAATAATCCGAACATGAACATTGTTAGATGCAGTGAAAAGTTTGATATACCAAAGCTTATTGCTTGCAAGAAACAGTTATTGCGGGGTAGAGGTAATCTACATTGAAGAAAAATATATGGTCCACTTTGACTATAAACAATAATAGCGATTCCATACAAATTGTGCAAACATGACTGAAAACATGAACAGTTTGAATCGAATGATATTCAAGAGCTGTTTGAATCGCAAGATGAAAACTTAGGAATTCGTTTCACCTTGAGTAGGTTAACAATAAGGGTTTCGGTACAAAACCTCGCCGGCGAAAACCTGATCTAGCCAAAGCCTCGTCCCCCAAAACCTCGCGGGACAAAATCTCGGCGGGGCAATATCTCGCCTGACTAACTAGGGAAGTACTAGCACTGGTACGCGGGGATATGCATGTGTTATATATCGTTGGATAGGTTACACCGAGTAAACCTCACATGTGAAATATCTCGCTTGAATGGGACCTGTAGTTGGCGTGGCGACCATTCGAAAATCAGAAAAAGGAACGCTCCGAAATACCAGAAAATGTGGACAAAATAAGAAGCTATGATGTAATTGTTTTGAGACATGGTATATATTGGTTTAAAAGGTAGCTGAATACGAATCTGACATCAAATGTTTACAAATCAAAATGGCAGATCCAACATGGCGGTCATAAATTACCAAAAAAAAAGCTATGTGTCTGAAATTAGGTATATAGGGATATTCGACGTCGCTATGTATGAATCGGATACTAAAAGTATAAAATTCAAAATGATGGATCCAAGATGGCGGACAAAATGCAAAACACTGTTAAGGAACTGAAAGCGGGTAGGTATAGGTTTTCGTGATCGCTGAGTACGAATCCAATGTTAAAAGTGCAAAAGTACAGAATGGATATATGTGTATCGAGACGAGCCTGTGCTTCATCTCGATCTTGTCTCAATTGGGTAAAGCACATGTCGATCTCAAATTAGAGAAGACACCCCGATTAGTCTCGGTGTCTGTGCCATCTCTGCTAATGAGAGTGGACATATGGCATACACATGGCTCACAAGTGTACACGGCATAATGTCAAACAGGAAGGACAGTTATGGAAGCATAACGATATGTTAAACTCCAAAGTGCACTTTTCACTGTCGTTATTCGGGTCTTCAGACGGTATCTGCAAATAATCGCAACGTACACTACAGACGCCATTCAAGCGGGATGTTACAAATGTAAAGGGTACTCGGTGCGAGCTTTTCAACGATACATAACATATGCAGATCTCTGTACATCTCTTGGGGGGCGGCGGAGGGAGTTGGTAGTAAAATAATTACTGTCAATGATTGCAATCTGTTTGTATTATAAAACTTTCATGTGCGCAACAAATACTTCTCTACATTCCGTGGCTCAATGTTGACATGATTGTATAGCAAAACAAGCTCCCTGTTTATTCTGAAACAATATCACCTGCCCCTACTTGCCCCGTTAAATACTTTAGGTATTGTTCTACTATATGTGCAAGAATCGCTTATGTCCGTTCAGTACATTTTGTTTCTTTTGCACTTTTCGTCCGCCACATTGGGTGCGTCATATTGCATTTTGCACTTTTAACACTGAATTCGTACTCACCGACAACGAAAACCTTTACCTACCGCCTTTCAGTTTCATAGCAGTTTTGCATTTTGTCCGCCATATTGAATTTTACATTTTAGTATTCGATTGAGCCATAGTAACGCTAAGCATCTCTGTATACCTAATTTCAGATAAATAGCTTATTTTGTAATTTATGTCCGCCATGTTGAATCCGCCATTTTGGTTTGTAAACATTTGATGTCAGATTCGTATTCAGCTAACTTTTAAACATGCATATACCACGTTTCAAAACAATTACATCATAGCTTCCTATTTTGTCCACGTTTTCTGGTGTTTCGAAGCGTGTCTTCTTCTGATTTTCGAATGGTCGCCACGCCCATTACAGGTCCCATTCAAGCGAGATATTTCACATGTGATGTTTACACGGTGTGACCTATCCAACAATATATAACACATGCATATCCCCGCGTACCAGTTCTAGTACTTCCCTAGTAAGATATCACCGCCGGAAACGTCGCGTCCCAAAATCTCGCCTATGGCCAAAACTTCACAGTCTTAAATCTCGCGACACAGAATCTCGTTTGGCCTAAATTAAGAGTTTTCGACCAAAGCCAAAAATAATTGTTTTTGTTGTGTTGAAGTCCTAAACACGTATTTGAAGTTTGTAAGTTGCTTTATTCAGTGGTCACCCAAAACTTGAAATCCAAGAATTTGAGATTGTGGGTTTATTTTACATGTATATGTCCATTCATTTTAAGCTCGTCAATATTTTTATGCTTCTAACCTTTAAACATGTTACTTAAGTCTCTTCTTGTTTTTGTTTTTCTTCTTCCTCCTCCTCCTCTTCCTTTTCATCTTATTATTATTATTATTATTACTATTTGTAATATGGAATTGGATATTAAGAAGCTCATTGGGTAAGTTTTATGAACAGGTCTCATCCTGCAAGGTTTCGGTCAAGCGAGATTTTGGTCCGTGAGATTTTGGACGGCAAGGTTTTGACCAAACAAGATTTTGGCCCACGAGGTCTTGGGCGGCGAAGTTCTGACCCGAAGAGATTTTGTCTCGGCGAGATTTTGTCCCACCGGAGTTTGGGAGGTGATGTTTCGGCCGCGAGATTTTGTCCGGATCCAGACAATAAGATCGGCGATGTAGAGTAGACGACATATTAGCTGAAAGCCATAGAGAGAGAGAGAGAGAGAGAGAGAGAGAGAGAGAAATGTTAAATGAAATTCGAAGAAATATTTAACATCCATCTTACAAGGGAAGCTATCCAACTCCTCGATAAGTATCGCATTGAAACTTGCATAAGTGGAAGGACATGTTGAAAGATGGAAACATGCTTACTCCGACGATTCGCAACTTCGTCGAACAGGAATTATAATAATCGTTCCCCATAGCCCCTGAAAGTTACGTACTCTGGTCATACATGCCTTGGATAGGATATGAATCTGATACACTGGAACTTGTTTTCGCACGAAACCAGATGTTACAAATTCAAGATGATAAAAGTCGGTAGTGATTGTGACCTCTGGTACGTCATTAATGCGAGTTGATTTTAAATGGAACACGATACGCGATCATTAGTTGCAAATGAACTCGTTTAACTGGTGGAGAAATTATTATTATTATTATTATTATTATTATTATTATTATTATTATTATTATTAGTAGTAGTAGTAGTAGTAGTAGTAGTAGTAGTAGTAGTAGTAGTAGTAGTAGTAGTAATATTAGTAGTATGATGAGTATAAGTTAAAATAACGGGAAGAAGAATACAATAAAGGTTGTTGGGCACGTTCAGTTACGAAGGACTTCGGCCCGTTTTGAGTGTCCTCTAGCACCGTTATAAAGGTTTGAAACTCTACAAATAACCATGCCCCGGCCGGTATTCGAAGTTGGGACCCTTGAGTAATTGTTGTTTGGCTATTGAAACCAAGCAGCCAAACAACAATTACGTTTTCCGTCGAGCACTCCTTGTTCGTCCCAACATAATTACCGTTTTCGCATCTGCCCTACTCGCCATGTTTACCTCATGTAGACTTCTTCCTTTTCCTGAAGATGAAGCTAAAGCTGAAAGGTCGCCGCTTTCACATCGGTGCCGAGATACAACGCGAATCGCCTAAAGATTCTGACTTTGCTGACATAGCAGGACTTTGAGGCCACACGAACACTAGAACCGTTTCATTGCTGTCTTGGCGATTATGTTAAAAGTTTCATAATTAGCATCCACAATGCTATTCCGGGAACTTGGTTTTCAGTTCTCCCCCACACAATGTCGTACTATTAAATGTGCATTGTGTACTGACTGATCATTACTATTAAACATATAATAATACATATCGCACATGCTATTACATATTCTATTGTATTCACCTGGTGCTTAACCACCAAGGCGCCGATCCTGGGGGGGCCGAGGGGGCCCAGGCCACCCAAAGCTCATATAGGCCCCCGCATTGTATTTATGAATATACAATATTTGGGATAATTTGAACGCAATTTGTATTAAATCCTCATATATATATGCCTTCTGCATCTGAATGGGCCCCCAAATTTACAGAGAAATCGGCGCCCTTGGTAACCACCCGTCCCGTTCATCTCCGGAACCGGACGTGAGATCGGAAAATGAATTGCATATTTGGAAGCATGATCAAACTGAGACGACAACGAATATAATTCGATGCCGCTTGGCCACTTCAGGTTAGATTTCGAGGTCACGTCCGGCGTCACTTCCGGTTGGATTTCAAGAGGTCACGTCCGGCGTCACTTCCGGTTAGATTTCGAGAGGTCACGTCCGACAGGAAGTGGCCAAACCAGGATCAAATTATATTCGTTGTCTCCGTCCGATCAGGATTCCACATATAGAATCCATTTGCCGATCTCACTTCCGGTTCCGCAGATTAACGTGGGGGTACATGTTGACCATTTCCGGTTGGAAGATAACACTCGGACGTTAGGTCAACCTATATATATTCTTACTCCTTACGGCCTGGAGATCCAGAATATGCGAATCCGGCTGGCCTGCAACCACTTCCAGTCCGAGATTTCCAACCGGAAGTGACATCAACCTCCATATATTCGTGTTCATAATGGCCTGCAAACTCCGACTATATGATTTGGCCAGTTCTTCGACCTCTTTGTGCTGCTCAGAAATCACTCACGGTTACATCTGACGAAGTTGTATATAGCTCTCTAGGCTCGCTTATATTTGGCTGTGAATTTCAATATCACCAACCAGCTTGTTATATTATTATTATTATTATTATTATTATTATTATTATTATTATTATTATTATTATTATTATTATTATTATTATTATTATTTCTTCGTCTTCTTGCCGACCTGGTGGTCGTATGGGTTGAGGCGTCAAGACAGCGATTCCAAGGTCCCGGCTTGGAATCCCGCCTGGGGTATAGTTGTTTGTGGATGTTAAACCCTTCGTAGCAGTGCTAGGGAACAATCAAGATGGGCCGAAATTCTCCGTTATTGAACGGACGCAACAATACATTTGTTGTCTTCTTCTTCCCATTATTTTTATTATTTCTCATCATACTATTATTATTATTATTATTATTAATAGAAAGCCATTTTTGCGTTGTGGTTTCAGAATTTCCCTTTTATCCATAGGGTAAACGTGTTCGATTGGAACTAACGATCGCGTATCCTGTTCCATTTAAAATCAATTCGCATCAATGACATACCAGAGATCACTATTACCACCGACTGTTATCATTTTGAATTGCAACATTTGTCTTCTTGAGAAAACAAGTTCCAGTGTATCAGATTCATAACCTATCCAAGGCATGTATGACCAAAGTACATAACTTTCAGGGGCTATGGGGAGCAATCAATATACTTCCTGTTCGAAGACGTTGCGAATCGACGGAGTAAGCGTGTTTTCGTATTTCATCACGTCCTTCCACTTGTGCAAGTTTCAATGCGATACTCGTCGAGGAGTTAAATAGCTTTCCTTGTTAGTGAAGAACTGGCAACCAGTGCGGTAAATATGGTAAATTTGAGTGAATCATATATTTTTAAAACTCAACGCGAATATGACTAATAATATGAATGCTCAATGATCTCGGCGATTTTTAAATAGAAATTGATCCATCCATGCACGGAAGCCTTCTTCCAAAACTAAAGTTAATGGAACCAGTTTTGAGAACCAATACAAATTACAGGATATTCTAAAAGCTCCCAAGCAGGAAAAAATAACTAAATTCTTTAAGCTACTGTCTAAGACTGGTAATTAACTACATAGAGAAATTTTAATTAGAAAACATTTTTATCATTATTGCTTTGTAATTTCATAAATTTGAAACGTCTCTCTTTTAATCTTATAGTTTTCCTTTCTGATTCACGGTTTTCCTTTTTGCAACTTATTCATGGAGTGTAAGCCCAGCGAATAAGTAACTTTTACTAAATATATATTAGTGAGTAAGGCATAAATTTAATGACAAAGTTTGTTTGGATGGTAAATTAATGGAACATTATCTACTGGTGTAATATGTCATTAGATCAAGCGATTGTTGCTTTTACACCAGTAACAATGGACATTTAATATTGTAGGAACAAATATAGAAGAATTGAATTATAACTCACCTCAGGTGTATTAGTTTCCTTATTAAGCGAGCTCTGTTGGAAAGGAAATATGCACTTCACACTTTCTTTCGTCTTCTTAAACTAGAAAGAACAACAACAAAGTCATTAACCAATACCTTAAGGATTGATTATCAAGAATAATTGCGTCGCATGCACTATGGAAATATATTTTAATTGTTTCAATTTATTGTTTCCCATTCAGCAAATATTGAAAGAAAATTTCATTGTTTGAATAAATAGTAAAATGAAATACCAGCAACATAGTAATATGTAACTCTGTATTCTATAGCTAAGAGAAATCCATAACTTGAATTAAACTTCAGTAAAAGTAAGCGTTACAAATCGTTATCCTGCATAAAATTATTTTGATTAAAATGGCATAAACTGAACACTATAATACACTATTGCAGGCGCATTTAAGAGCATTCCACACACACTACCTAACTGAAGCGAAATTCGCACCACAGAACGTATTTGTAGAAGTAACTTTCATTTCAGTTTGAAGACAGCAGTGCACTGGAGCCCTTGAATGGCAGACTCACCATAGTGTCTGTAAGGGGCACGCTTTTAGTAGTTTCAAAATAATTCCTTCTTATGTATATCACTGTCCATGTGTACAATACTGTGATGACGTCAGAAAACGAATATTGTTCAATTAACTAACCGTAGGTGAATCTATGTAATTGGTTGCAGAATTATCGTTTCCATACATAATGACGTATCAATGATCTATTGGTAGTATACATGAGGAGTGGGAGACGGTTCCCGTTGTCTAGGTTTCCTTACCCCCTGAATAGTTAGGGAAGACGGTACACTTTTCCACAACTATGCACTCCCGCATATAGGTCAAGTGCCATAGAATATTTTGCAAGGGTTTGGGAAATTCTTTCGCACACACTGTTTAGTTGAGAATTGGCTGCGTCCGATTTTCCCAAAATAAAAGACGATCTACGTTGCAAACATCATATTATAAAGTGAAGTATCACTTCAAATGTGGTTTCATAGTCAATATCCTATCTTCTATTGGAAAAATTTTGAAAAATGGATTTTCCTCATACAGAAATGCCTTGATACGGAAGATGGTTATCTCTAAAAGTAGTGGGAGGATGTATCTTCCTTCTAAATATATGTATTTCTCTTTATTGTAGATTTGACAATGTATTTGAGATGGGAATCTTAGGTTCTGGCTTTGTATCCTAATAAACAGGAAATGTCTTGGTGCGTTAATGCAGTACTTCATAATAATAAACAGTTTTGCTGATTCGTGTCATACCACCTATCCGTGGTGAAGAAAATTTGCCAATTTAAAACTATTGTGAAGATTTAATTCCGGAACTTCGAAATAGGACGAGGGCTGTAGTTGTATTTAGATTTGAGCACTAATATTTGAATAATCGCAGGTTTCGGCCATTTTCTAACCTAATTCCATGTATTTGGTACAGATATGGTTTGGTTACTACAACCATTCTCATTTTGCACATGGATGCAAGCGACAAGTAATATTTCAGGTATTCTTTAGGCACACACCAATTTTGATTTGTTATTCTTTGATGATGGCGGAAGGCTGAGGCGGAAAAACTACTGTGTTCTAAGGCTAAAAGAAAACAGCCGCTACAAGCTGCTTGCTTAATTGTGTGGTGCTGTTATGAGTGCATTTTTCTTTCTGTTTTTAAACTTCGTTCCTATGTCATATTTGGCCATCCACCACGTTTTATGTGGCTCCATGTATAACTCACTACCCTGTAAATACGTGTGAGGCGCAAAAAACGCATAGATCTCAAATGACAATATATCTAATCGTAGAGAGATCACAGAAATGTATTTTTTGAGTGTGTTATTTTTTGAGTTTAACTATCCCTAGAAAACAAAATTGGACTGATGACATGATAAGGCAGTCGTCGTTTCCAGTGTAAACAGTTAATAAAATATGCGCTTATGTTTTGATTAGTAATATGAAAACACAAGAGCATGAACAAATGAATTAGCAATATGTAGTCAATGAATGTGGTCTACAATATTTGATTATCCGACAGCCAATAGAAAAAAGAAATGAGAATCGATCATTTCTCCAAATCTGTGAATTATTTGAGCTAATTTCAACGCAGAGAAGAATATGTTTTTTTTTTTAATTACAGAAATAAATGCCCAAAGAATTTTCTTGATTTTTCAAGTTTTTGAGAAAAGAAATTATGTAGTTGAATGCCCACTTTTTTCTTGTTTTGTAGCGACTGCACAAACACGGCCGTTCCGAAAATCAGATCTCGTCAGAACGAAGGTAACAGTTTCTTGGCTGTCAATACATGCATAACATATCTATCCTTTACTTTGTTCACTTTTCCAATTCAATTGCAGGAGAACTACGAGGGAAAGTCTTTGACATTTCGCCATAACTGCATTACATAGAGCTAACCAAGAAAGTTCTGTCGCTTTTTGTGGAGTCTGTTTTCAATTGGCCCTCACACCGTGAGTTGAATGCGAATGGAGATAAGGCGAAGGACAGTTTCTCATGTGGGTATATCCAACATACTACCTGGTGGTGGCAGTTCAGTTACACCGTGAACTTGCGTAAGGACAGAGTGAACATGGAAGCTCCACAGAGCGCCATAAGGGCGTGTATTCTGTACGAGTTCAAACGAGTCAAACGCAGCTGCAGCTGGGCGGAAGATATGCCAGGCCTTTAGTGAGGATGCGGACAGTGCAGCTGTTGTTTAACAAGCTTAAAGACGGTGACGAAACACTCGAAGATGCATCACATGCCGGAAGACCAACACATGTACAAAGTAAAGATCTTCAGGCACCAATTGAGGCGAATAGTGGCCAGATGTGTAAGGAACTGCCACTACAATTCAGTGTGAGTGGAGAAACCATTCGGCACCACCTTCATCAACTCGGGAAGCAGTACAAGTTGGGTCGATGGGTTCCACATGATTTGACTCCGGCCCAGAAGGCAACGCGATTAAACAGATGTGCTTCTTTGCTCTCTCGTCTGAGGAAGAAGCCATTTCTGGACAGGGTGTTGACATGTGAAGAGAAGTGGGTTCTGTACGAAGCTCCACAGCGGTGTCATCATTGGTTAGCAACATATGAACCGATTTCAAAACAACCGAAAACACTACACTAGAAGAATGCGCACCCATGTGTTTGATGGAATGCTCGCAGCATCGTGCATCGGGAACTGCTATCAGCTGCTCAGAGCATCAAAGCAACTGTGTACTGTCAACAGTTGAGCCGTGTTCAAGAGAAATTCAAAACTCTGGGAGCAGCGTTTCTGAATCGCAAAGGTGTCCTCCTGTTACAGAACAACGCTAAGCCACACGTGGCTAGGATGACCCGGGACACCATTCTACGCCTTGAATGGGAAACACTATTGCATCCGTCATACTCCCCGGACATTGCACCGTCCGTTTATGATGTTGTTCCATCCCTTGGACTATCACCTTCGAGGACGTCAGTTCAAATCCCTAGTAGAGGTGCAAAATACACTTGATACCTTCTTCACTTCACGCCACACCAAGTTTTACGGCGATGGATTGCATGGGCTTCCAGAATGTTGGAAGAAGATCGTCGATACTGATAGGGACTATTTTTGATTTTCCAGGTACGTCTTAGGTGACATATCGATATTAGAAGGTGGTGAGTGATAAAAGGATAGAACTTCCTTGGTTACCTTTGTAGCAGAGAATAGAAAACTGGAGCAATTAAAATAGAATTTCAATAGCATTAACGACAGCAACATAACATTTGGCAGCTGATAACAGAATTCATGTTTTATTTCTAATTATCTTTTCATTTTTTTAAAAATTGAAATTCGAGTTTAACATTTTCATTAGTAGGGAAGCCCTTTTGTGTCATTAGGCGACGAATGTCGAATTTCAGCTTCCGGAAGGCGATATTATCCAAACTCAAGTTTTGGTGACATCAAAGTCCTTGATAACGTACGTCGTGTACACATAGATCTTTAGGAATTCATATTGTAGCTATATACTAATTGGTGTTGTAGTTGTGTCGTGAAGTTTCTAGTTTAATGTCCGATGATTATATAGCAAGACTAATATAAGGGAGACGGTGATGATGGGAATGAATGAAATGGTAAAATGGAGAAACTGGAGAACTTCGAGAAAATCCACGCATATGGTGATTACCCACCATAAACTGCACATGGCATGATATGCAGTTATCTTGTATATAAAATGAAACAAACAACAAAATTTTAAAATGTAATATTTCATAATAAAGAAACAAATAAACGAATTCAGGTGAATGGAATAAAATGCTACAATTACACTACCTGTTCGGTTGGAATTTGTTGAGTGGATCCTTCCGCTCCACTATTATAGGAGCCACGTGTCATTGGTATAATCATTTTGTTCTTTCTCTTTTGTATCTGGAACAAAAGTGTATTATTATTATTATTATTATTATTATTATTATTATTATTATTATTATTATTATTATTATTATTATTATTATTACGGTGAACAAAGGGAAATATTTCACAGGCCTGCAAGGATTTTGTGGCATGAAATATGTGATGAGAAATTAGTCAAATTAAAAGTTCAGATTGCAAAACCATTAGCTCTTGGTTCTATTACGCAAATACGCAATTGTTCTATTACGATTGTCACATACTTTGTAAATCGAATGATTTTTCTACAATATGGGGCATATGCTGAATCAGAAGTACAACTTTCATCAATACCTGCAGAATGATATTTTAATGCTTAAATATTTCGAATTTTCCTCCCTGTAATATATTTTTTTATGAATGCAAGTCCGTTCCTCGGAAGACAAACATTGTTTCTCTGCTATAAGAGACTGCCTCTACCTCTTTTCTATTCAAATCGAAACCTTGAAAGCTCTTTGTCTGATCTGATTTATAGCACATATCAAACAGGAGGTGGTGAATGTAGTACATGCTTAATTGTACATTATGTTGTTGTGACATACTGAACGATATGTCAAGGTCGAGTGGACTTAGAGGACAATGGTGAGCAATCCAAACGTTTTTTTTTTTTAATTTATATGAATATGCAGGTTTGATTGGCAAGTTAGGAATAGTCTATGAACCAAAAGGCTAACATCCATTTATTGAGTCAACCGAACAAGCTTAAACGAAGTTCTTCTCTACAACGGCAATCAACTACCCTTTGCGCAAAGAGGTCATCCGAAATTCCTTTGAGAAAACCTACGACATCTTGTGTATTTTTTATACAAAAAATCAAATACAGTGAACATAAGTTGTATGAGTGCTGTTATCTAGAGGCGTGTAATATAATATAATCACTCAACAAGGAAGATATACCAAGTCCCATGCTTTCTGTGCGAATAGGACAAAGAGTTCATAAAGACACTGGGTACTATGGAATCGATTCAAAAGAAATGATTTATTACTAGGAATGGCCCTGAGACTATTGTGTTATTTCTCTTGTTTATTATTTAGGATTTAGGATTTAGATTTCTGGGCGTTCGGCATCTATGAACAGGTTTTGAGCGATGACAGCCGGGGAAAGGGAAGGAAGAAAGGAAGGAAACGGCCTGGGACATATAAGTTAGGTACCACAGCAGCATTTACCTTATCTGAATGAGGAAAACTCAGGAAAACCTCATTCAGAGTGGCTGGCCTGAAAAAGCGTTTGACACTTTTTCGAACGAGTGCCTTGCTTATTATGTTCGGAATAATAAAACAATCTGTCAAAGCGTTGGACAAAGATTGTCCTTGTTTACAATAGCACGTTCAAACATCTTCGTTGTAGCTAAAAGATCCTGCTTCAGAAATGCCATTAACGACGTGGAGCATTAGGCATGTTATCAACACCTTCCTAGGTAATGGCAAATATGACCGATTCGAATAAAATATCAAAATCATGTTCCTAAAAATACATATAATCTCACTCACTTGTCAGATGTCGCATGAATTTGTAGCTACATTTCATCTACTCAAACTTTCAGGACTTTTCACCAAATTTCAGGGGGAGCGGTGGCTCAGTGGTAGAGCGTTCACCTCCGGTGCTTGAGGTCCCTGGTTCGATGGCAGCTCGCACCGTGTGGACTTTGTGGTGGACAAACACCGTGCTCGTTGGTTTTCTCGGGGTTCTCCCGTTTCCTCTTACTTTCTTCATACCGCCGATTAATTCATTTCTCATCATCACCGTCTCCTTTAGCATAGCCGGCATAAACGTGGGACGTAAAACTAAAGATTTCATTTTTTTCCACCAAATTTGGGTACACTGAGGAAAGAACAGGTTGTGTTGTGTTCATAGAAAATAATTAAAACGAAATCAAGTTGTGTTCTAATCCGAAAATCGATAATAACATACCGAAAATAAATTGAACACGTTAATTAAATTTCTTCTGCCTTTCACATATCTGTTATTAAAAGATGAAAGGTTGGTGTTTCACGGGACAATAATGAATTCATATTTTCTAGCTTTGTATTTTCTAATGAAAAAATAACTAAATAGGCAATTGCTTGACTGGATTTTTCCATTTGCCCTTTTGGTAAAATAGTAGTACTTTTTGAAGTGTTATTGAAATAATCAACTAACTCTTCGTTTTTTTGCATTTTACTATTTATTATTTTCCTTGCGTTAATGTTGATTTCCATTTTGGCGCTACTTTCGTTTGTTCACTATAGAACATATGTATGTGTGTGTACTTTTTGATATTGTGCAGTACTGCACACTCCATCTTTAATTTGTTTTATTATATTTTTATTTAGACTTTCGTATGTCATGCCGGTATAAACATCTAAATTTATGTATTTATAGTATACTATAGGTGAAGGAGTGTCTGGAATGGAACTGATTGTTTTTAAAAGTGTATAGTTTTAATATGATCAGAGATACAGAAGAAAAAAAATCATAATGAAGGAAAACTCAAAAAGTTTTGTTCAGCAAATTTTCATACTTGACCAACTACCGGTGACGGCGCTAGTATCGCCGAATGGCGAAAACAGAAAAACAGAAATGGCGTCGGCAGTCGAAAAGTCGCAATGCTTGTGATGGTTTGGAGAGACAAAATGTGTTGTTCAAATTCAATGAAGCTTTCGACGTGTTTACCACAAGAATCCTCCATCAAGCAACAGTATCCAGGCGTGGAAGGATCAATTTTTATCAACGGGGAGTGTAGTGAAACAACACAGCGGTAGTAAATCGCGTGTGTCAGAAGAAAATTTGGAAGCAATAAGAGAGTGTTTCTCATGTAGCCCGAGGAAGTCAATTCGCGCAGCGAGCAGGCAATTGACAACTCTAAAGTCAACAGTGCACGATGTGGTACACAAACGATTACGTTTGCGAGAGTATAAGTGCAAGTGTTGCAAGAAATTAAGCTCAACGATAAGCCACAGAGAGCAGCATTTGCTACTGAAATTCTAGATAGAATTGATTATGACCATAATTTCCTATTGAACGTTGTTTTCTGTGATGAGGCAATTTTTCACTTGTCTGGCTGTGTTAACAGACACAATGTTAGGATATGGGGATCTGAGAATCCGCATGCGTGCATAGAACATTCTAGAGACAGTCCCAAATTGAATGTTTGGTATGCTTTAACACACAATGCAGTTATAGGGCCCTTCTTTTTCATAGAGCAAACCATAACAGGAAATGTGTTCTTAGACATGCTTCAACACTTTGCTGTTCCCTAGTTACAACATTTGTAACCGCAAGTGATATCCCAATTGGATAGTGCCCTGCCACATTGAAGTCTACAAGTGAGGGAGTACCTTGATATTGAATTTCCTGGCCGTTGGATAGGCCGTGATGGGCCAATTAGGTGGCCTCCACGCTCTCCTGATGTTACCCCCTGAACTTCTTCCTGTGGGGGTATATGAAAGACCTTGTGTATTCTGGTGAAAAGGTGCGTGACCTTGATGACCTGAAGTATTGTATTAGGGATGCGATTGCTTCAGTAACACTTTAGATGTTACAGAATACGTGGAGAGAGATTGAGTTCAAGCTAGATGTTGTAAGAGTTACAAATTAAGCTCACGTGGAGTTACACTGAGTTAGAATGACTTGTAAGTAAGACCAAATAAACTTTTTGAGTTCTCCTTTAAAATACGTGTTTTATCTTTCGTACCTCTGACCACATTAAAACTATACACTTTTAAAAACCATTAGTCCCATTCCGAACACTATAGAACACACTGGCAACACTGAGAATACAATAGGTAGTCACAAATGTCCCGGAATTTTATTTTAGCTCTTTATTATCACAATATAATTATACATTTGATTAATTGCCTTCCAAGTAGGCACCTTCGGAACACACACTTCCCTCATCGCATCTGTTATTCCTAGAATTACCGTCGAAAGTTATCTTTTGGTATCTTCCGAAGTTCAGCCATCGCGTTAATTTTAATTTCTTCTATGGTGGCCCATTTGTAGCTTTGGGAAGAGCCAAACATCCGATAGTGCTAAGTTGTTTTTAAGGCTGTCAAAGTTTCAAGCAAATTTCTCTAATTTCCACATGAATGTGAAGGTGGCGCGTTGCTCGAACTAATGACCACACGCTCCTCTGTTCAGTTACACTCCTGTTATCATATATTACACTTGTCAAATTCATAATTAAGCATCCTAACGACTGTACTGTACAACATTCATTCGGATTGCATCATAAATGCCAAAAGTAGAACAATATTCCGGGAGCTTTTTGACTGCCTATCATATATACGATGTTCTTGAATCTCTATCTCCTACAGATTTTCAAAATAAACCTTGAAATTGTTAGTGAATGATGGTCAATCCAAATTTCCTTTTCCAAACTCAAAAAAGTTACACATAGGCATTGATTTGGTTTGTGTGAACTAGACAACTTGTATATTCTTTTTCTATCTCCTCCGTCACAAGTTTACAAGAACTTGGCTTCACGCATCTAACAGTCGCGTATCTTCTATACTTTTCTATAGGATTCACAGAAACACAGATAATATTTGTGTATAGGCTATAAATCTCCAGAGCCACATTTCTCATCATGGTCTGTATGGGTTACTAATATTTTTGCAGTACTGCTTCTACCTCAAGTGTATGACTACCTACTTCTTAAAGACTCACCGTTGACAATTGTGTAAAATGAACTGTCAAGGACTATGGATTATCTACAGTTAACCAAATTGAAAGCTTTTGAAATATTATATAGAACATTTCAACTTCCTAGCTCTGGTTTTAATTTCCTTTCATTGCACGTTTTTAAGCCAAACTATTCACTGTTCTCTGTATATTTGAATTTAATAGTGCTGTGATGCAGATTATTAAATAGTAGCCTGAAGCAACAAAAGATATTTCCTTCAAAGGAACTTCTGGTGCTTTTTACAGTAACTTTACAAAAATTATTGATTCATTTACTGTAATTGCTACCGCACTAAACAGCACTCTTATTTTCCCTGCCCTTTGATAGATCTAGATGTCTCTCCTCAAATGTATTTTTCATTTTCTTAGCTATGTTTATTCATGGAAACTTCGATACTTATCAAGGTCGTTCTACTTCGTAAGCTTAGTAATAATATTAAACTCTGTACAAAAAATTGATTGTACAGAGATGGATATATTGATTTTGAATGATATATTTGCCTGTGAATGAGGAGAGAAAGACAATCTTTTCATCATGTGTTGATTTTCCCCTGAAGAAGCAGGAACACTACATATTGTAGGGGTTCAATTGAACTCATCCAATCTGGATCCAGGGTGGCATCGTGGAAGATCTCAACCTATTATACGAGGAATATCAAAAGGTTCGTGAAATCACCTAGAAGAAATCCACTCTGGAAAACTCTGACACCATGATGATATTAGTTCTTCTCTACGTAGTCTCCGTGCCTAGCGATACATTTTTGCAGCGGTTCTTTTTCCGTAAGCCTGTTTTGTAAAAGTCTGCATCTAGGTCCGGTAAGTATGGGGTGGGGCAATATTTCATATAGTAACTGCGCTGCCTTCATCATGAATGCATGAGAGGAATGAATTGTTGCATTTTCTGCCAACAGCAGCACCCCTTCGTGACAAATCCAGGATGTTTCTTCTCTAGTTCCTCTCGTAACCTCTCGTAAGAATGGGAATAATAGGTCCCAGTAATAGTGTACTCCTGTGGTAAGTAATCTGTGATGATGGCTCCTTCACATTCCCAGGAAACGTAAACCATTACTTTGGTGGCAGAGTTCTGCATTTGTGGATTTTTAGAATTGGAGAGGAGACGTCTTTCCATTACTTGCTCATTTCCTTTGTTTCTGGGCCATAAAGATAAATTCCAGTTTCATCCATTGTGACTACTCTGCCGAGAAAGTCCTCTTCATCCACTTCACAATGATGAAACATTTCTCTTGCAGCGTCCCCTTGATTTCTTTTCTAAAGAGATATGACAAGTCGAGCACTTTCTGGAGATACAGTTGCTTGTCAATGATGTTCTATGCAGAACCATAACTCATAGGCCTACCTATTGCACACATACCACTCATTCTGTCTTTCATTATAATATTCTGAATTTTCTCCGTCAAGACAGCATCATCAGTGAAAGATGGTCTTTCACATCTAGAGGCGTCCGCGGTGGTCATGTGTCCAGTTTGGAATTGCCGTTTGCACTTGGATACCATTCCGTATTATGAGCTTTCATCCGCACAGACTTCTTTAATATCTTCGTTGATTTGCTTTTCTGATTTCCTCTGAAGATCAAGGAACTTAATGATTCTCCGTGCCTTAAGCTTATCAATCACTTCATCTTCAGTGATTTACCTGCAAAAAAGAAAGAAAGGAAGAGTTACTGTAACAAGTCTAAAATTTGTGTAGTTAACATACAATGCCTAACTATAAACTGCATGTTCGAAGAATGTCGTAGTTCGTTACCTTCTAACTGATTCCACGAACTTTTTGAAACCTCCTCGTATAAAGCATGTGAACTATTGTGGTATATAGACTTTTGGTTCCCGAGTTATATAAAAGTAGTAGGGGTCCCCGTATATTGCGCCGAGTCAGCAAAAATTTTCTCGATTCTGATTGGCTGAGAGAGGTTACGTGACGTTAGGCCCCGCCCACGCGGGAAATTCAAATTTTCAGGTCACGTGGTATGACGTCATGAGTCACCCTGCGGGGAAATCCCTCACCAGGGGTTTTTGAAATTTGTTCTCTTTTACGGGTAAGATGTGTGATTCTGATTGGTTGACAAATGTCACATGATCTTAGACCCTGCGATATTTGAAATTCGTTCCCTTTTACGGGTAAGATGAATCCTTTTGGTACCCCAATGCTAGAGGTTACGTGATCTTAAGCCCTGTGACTTTTGAAATTCGTTCCCTTTTTACGAGTAAGATGAGTGTTTTGGTATCTCGATTCTGATTGGCCGACAGAGGTCACATGATCTTAGACCCACCACACAGTGAACAGGTTACATGGGAAAACCCCTTACTTATTTGTTTTATTTTATGTGTAAGATGCGTGTTTTGGTACCTCAATTTTGATTGGTGGATAGAAGTCACATGATCTTACCCCCACACCACCCCACCCCCCAGTCCATGAGGGAAATACAGAGCGATATGACGGCGATCCATCCTAGACCGGGATTTTTTTTTTTAATGGTTATGCGTAAAGTTCCCATGAAGGGTTCAACCTCCTCCTTAAATAACCCTTTTTTGGTATCATGATATTGTACTGAAGTTTACCTTAAATATTATCGTTTTCTTTGACAGATAAGATGATTACCAGCTTTTTTACCTTGATGGAGATCCTGTCCTTGAATTAGTAGTCTATGTCTCTGGAAGTAACAATGGTGAAAGAGAGGTGTCGCTTGTAGATTTCTTATAGCACATTGTTGTGAGTTTAAGCGATTTATTGCTCAGTAAGCGCTTCATTAATGGAAACAGCGTTGCCAGATTTTTTTCTACCTAAACTGCTCCGATTCTTTTCGAAACGGTTCCGCAGAGTACAAGAAATTTTAAACTAAAAAATTTTTCGAACTAAAAAAATTTCAAAACTAAAAAAATTTTAAACAAAAATTTTCAAACAAAAAATTTTCGAACTAAAAAATTTGAAACAAAAATTTTAAAAAATTCGAACTAAAAAATTTAAACTAAAAACTTTCGAACTAAATTTTCAAATCAAAAAATTTTCGAACCCAAAAAAAATTCGAACTAAAAAAATTAAAAATTTTTCGAAAAATATTTTAAACTAAAAACTTTCGAACTAAATTTTCAAATCAAAATTTTTTTTCGAACTAAAAATTTTAAAAAAATTTCGAACCAATTTTAAAAACAAGTTTCGAACTAAAGATGTAAACCACATTTGAAAATTTTCAAATTAAAAATTTTTCGAACTAAATTAAAAATCAAATTTTGGACACTAAAAAATTCTTTAATTATTTTTCGAACAAAATCGTGTAAACCAAATCTTGAATATATTTTTCACCTTAAATTTTCAAGATTACCATGATTTGAAAACAAGTGTTCAGGGTTTCAAGAAATAATAAAACATATTTTTTTTCAACTTGTTGTATTTTAACGAAAGGTATGTGGTCTTCCTATACATGTTTATTAACATAATAAATACAGGATCTAATTAATGAATATGTTGGACGCGTCATCATCTTCGAATCTTGTAGCCGTATCCTGTAAAGAAAAAGAAGAAACGACGGATTACTTTAAGAATTTCTTTTTTTCTGAAACAATAAAAATGAGTCAATATTGATAAGAGAGAAATAAAACTTACTCGTAAATGATGGATCTGCTTAGGCTCATCTTCCTCCTCGGGTACAGGATCACTGCATTTTTTTTCACCGATGGATGTTTATGAACTCTTCTGGGTACTGCATTTTTCTAGGTGTTGCTCCTTTATGGTCAAGGTTCCTCCTTCGGTACGAGATGACTGCATTTCTTCCACTGATGGTGGTGTTGATGGTTTATAAACTCTTGTGGGTACTTCATTTTCTTCTTGGTGTTGGTTTTGTGATTAAGGAGTGGAAAAAGGAAAAGGAAAAAAAGAAATGGCGGCCTTATTGGGTGTTTACAGTTTTTTCTTCTTCATCTTCTTTTTCCAGTTCCATCTTCTGTTTTTTAACGTACCCGTACGGAGCCGTATCATAGGAATTGAATTCTTTAAATCGACGTTTTGTGTACTGGATACTGTACATTTTTTCTTCTTTGCGTGTGACGATGGTATGGTCTTTAGTCCTGCATATCTTATGGGGGATAGTGATGGTGACTTGTCCACGGCATTGATTTGTAATCATTTCTTTTAGCGTGTTGAAATTTAATTGTTGTCCTGCATTGTAATTTAATGTAAATCCTCTAATTTTGCATATGTAACTGGTGACGTTGGTATCCGGATTGTATATTTCTAGGCTGTAATTTTTTGGTCCTCCACTGACAAATGTCTTGATGTATGCTCGTGGTCCGTAAGACTCCATCTCATTCGATAAGCATCCCAAGTACGTTGAAGGTTCAATGGTTGGCTCTCCAGGCTTCTCCGTAAATATTACAGAATCCGTGTCGAAATATAAAACACGTTCCTGCAACATTTCCAGGTACTTGTACAGTTCCAGACGTGCCTGACATGTTGTAAATGCACCTAACACGACATTGGTGTTTCGGTTTTGAACAGGCACATGTTCACTGTACTCCCAGAACGCATACAACATCGTATCATTGATGGGTACAATTTGATGGAGTTTAATGTCGGGGGAAGTGAGTTTTTCATAAAATTCTTCCGGCCGATCAATAATTGTGGTCTGGCTAAAGTTTGTACGCTGGCAAAGCTTTCCCCAAAGAGAGTTAAGACAAAGCTTAGATAAGCTTCTTCGTGCAGGATTATTTTCAATTTTGGACGGGTCCAATGCAATACCTTCACGCTCCAGGACGGTTTGTATGAATTTTGATTTGTCTTCTTCGGTCACACAGGAACTAGGCCAGCCAGACGCTTCCATTTTCGATTTCAAAAATGTATTGATATATTCCGTGAACAAGCCACCTGTTTTCGTGATGGGATCATATTGTTCAATGTCATAATCCCAAATTTCAAAAATTTCCACTGGTTGATATCCCAATTCTATTGCTTTCTGGATTTCATATGATACCCAAGTTCCAGTGAGGCACCGCTCCTGGTCGTTGTGCGTACACGTTGCTGTAGGGTCTGGGTTCATTTCTTCGGCACACGCAGCACACAGTGGAAAGAGTAGTTTCTTGTTACATCGGTAAGGCAGGAGACCATGATATAGATGTTGACTTGGTAATATCGTCATTTTGATTAGACCATTGACTTTATTTATTGGTGGTATATTTTCATCACCCTGTAGATAAATTCGTGGATGGCCTACAGGGTATTTAGCACACTTATTTATGTAAGGATAAAGTGAAACAATATCGAAATATTTTATTACTTCCCCTGCTTTTTCGTCGACTTGGTGGTACAATTTCACGCAATTGGTCCTTCCTCCAAAAAAGCTATCTCTTGGATTTAATGGTCTGCGGTTCATGTACGGGTGATTCTTCAGATACGTCGCCATTGCAGGATTTTGTTTTAAGAACTGATTAAATTCGCACTCCCACATTTCATGTACAATGTACCCCAATTCACGCAGTCTTGCATTTTTTCTTTGCGTTCGTTCATAACGGAATTCCATGGTGTCTTCTGGATTGCTGTAGATGGGCTGATTACGGCCTGTAGTAAAACATACTTTACATCCGTGATAAAAGCAGCCGGCATGCTCGTAGACGTGCTCCTCTAACGTCTCAGGATCTTGGTAGTAACCATCAACATGGAATCCCGCAATAAACACTTCCTTTTGTCGGGCCGCATGTAAGATTTGTTTTTCTTCGCTTTTTTCAATGTAGGCCAGCCATTGCATTGCAGCGATCGATTGGGTACTTCTCCATCGATATCCATGTGCCGGTAGAATTCCTATGGTATTAGGTTTAAGGAAATTCCGGCGAAATACTAAATTGGAAGCACTGGCAATCGTGATCGTCTCCAAGAAGGGATTCACTTTGGTTTCTGTTTCAAATGACGTCATAAACGAAACACATGCTTGTCGCAGTACATTGACATCTTGAATACAATACTTGAGAATTTCTTTCTGAAAATCAAACGTGTCATTACGATGATCGTTGTACCACTGCATGAACTTGTTTCTGTCTTCGACGACCATTTCATCTGCACCATAATACTTCGTTTCTGGAAGTGGTCCAATATACGATTGATTCTCCTTGGTGTTGAAGAAATGCGGGAAGTAGCCTTTGGTTGCGGGTAAATTGAACGCTTTTGACAATTTACTTAATGCCATAGGTAGGAAGTTCAACGAGTCAATGAACGTCAGATTATTCAACGTTAAACTCAGTATCTTGGTCCCATTTAATATGACGTCAGGTCTCCATTGGCATTGTTCGACCATGGTCTTTAGGATAAAATGTCCATCGTATCCCTTAGCGTTGTGCGCGACACAGAAAATCCTATTTATATTGGGACGACGTTCCCGCAAGTACTGGAGAAAATTATAAACTGGATCCTCTCCTTGGAAAATATGCTGGCGCTGACCACACGTACTGCAAGACTGCTGGATATTATTGTTTTCAACACATGCATAACATACTTGTTGTGCAACCAATAAATTTGGAATGTGTACATACGTATTATCGCCAATATTCGTGTCCTGCATAGATTCTATATCATAGAATATCAACAAGGCTTTCTTTGCGTGCATGAGTGAAGGAACACCAGGTTTCAAGCATTGTCGATCAGGAAGCATAAAACATTGATGTGATCCTGGAACAATCTTCTTACAAACATTGCAAAAGATCTCATTACAATCATGATGTCGTTGTCCACTTCGTACAAAAGAATATACTCTGTAACATCTAGTACATTGCTTCACCATTTTGCATACAGGTTCCCCTTGATGATATACAATATTACGATGATTGTTAAAACATTCTTCGCCGTAAAATTGACGATTGCAGTCGTTGCATAATATCGGCGTTTGGTTCTTGTCGCATAGTGGTCTCTGTAAACATTTGGAGCATGTTACAGGACAATTTTTCACATGTCTGTTACGTTCACTGTATTTTTTATGGCACGCTTCACAGTAGAACTTGGTTGCAAAACAAGCAGTTAAAGATTGAATGATGTCAAAATGGCCAGCCAAACAAATCAAATTTATGGGAGTGCGATTTTCATCGTTCGGTCCCTCGTACATGATATCATGGCCTGTGAAACTAGTATACACTGTAATTTTATATTCTTTGAGGTATGACTGGAATTGTCGAATTTCATTTACACTGGCACCATGATCCAAATTGACTCTTGCATTTGCACATAGCGCATCGACTTCTTGGTCCACAACACATTTTCTCTGATGTTGATACTGTGTATATCGTTTCACATCTACATTCTTGTATTTTTTCAGGCCAATAGCAATAACAAGGGCGTACGCCAGGCACCTTGAATCTTGATTTTGTACACGTACAATCCCTCGCTTGATTCGTAATAATTCTTCATTTTGAAGTACTCCTTGCCGCAAACCACCATAGCCACGTGGAATATCGACACGATGGAAATGAACGGTGAATGGCTCGTGCAGGAGAAATGCATTGTTACTTTGTAACACTCTTTCGAACGAGGCCCACATCGTTTCCAGTGTTAAGTTTCGTGCTTGGCGAAAACTCACCCAAAACGGTTTATTCGTGTTGCGTGGCGATATTACTGATAAACCAACCATCGCCTCATCGTCGACATTGGCTAACAAATGGTCTAGTATTGCTTGGAAACTGTTATGTACATACTGTATGATATCGGTTCCTACGGGCGGTGCGTTGAATTGAATTTCGAGCATTCTGCCCTCAATGTTAAATCGTCTATAATGGCGAGTGATTTCATTGCGAACAGTAAAACCCGATTCGGCCATGGTTAATAAAAGGAGAAAACAAACAAACAGGTACAATTACGGTAAAACAAATATGTAATGTGGGAAAAAAGGAATTGAGCAGCGTGAATTTACTACAAAAGAAAAGAAGAAAGAAAAATCTTAATCACCTGATAACATTCATGATAAATTCTTAACTAAGCAATTCATGTAAAGGTCCTGAGTTTGATTCTCTGGTGGTGACGTTCCGAATCTCATTATGAAAGCACACGTACTAGAAATCAAAGTTTTTTAAATAATTATGTTACTGAAATGTGTGTTTTATTGTTGTCAAACTCGAGACCATTACATCAGCATATAACTGACCTACCATTCTATAGTGATAAAAAGAATGCATGAAATGAATGAATGTTTCATCAGTACTGAGATGTGACAAAGTACGCGTCAGCATTTTTTTTCCCACTCACAACGACCTTTAAGTGATGCGTTTGCAAGTTGAAGAGATTCATCAAACATTAACGATACACATACGTAATTGTCGAAACAAAATCTGCATAGCGTATTTTTTTTATTATTATTGTGACTAAGCGGTTAGCGTACATGCTTCGGACGTGGAAGGCCCTGGTTCAAGCCTCGGTGGGTTTGCTTTCCACGTCGGGGGCATGTCAAGCCTTTTCTGTAATTTAATATTCTCACACGTTATCATACATTCTTTTCAAACTAAGCTAAATGGTTGACGTGCACACCTCATAATACATAAACGTACATAAATCGTCTATAATGACGAGTGATTTCATTGCGAACAGTAAAACCCGATTCGGCCATGTTAATAAAAGGAGAAAACAAACAAACAGGTACGGTAAAACAAATATGTAATGGGAAAAAGGAATTGAGCAGCGTGAATTTGAGTTGATTTTTTGATTTTTTAGTTTAGCGTCCCTTTCAGCAGCGAGGCTATATGAGACGTGGACCTACTGATTAACGTGGAATCCGAACCACATGAGCTCCCGCCGGGAATCGAACCCTGGTCTCCCACGCCAAAGGCGCGTATGCTAACCGCTTAGCCCAGGAAATCATAACATTCATGATAAATTCTTAACTAAGCAATTCATGTAAAGGTCCTGAGTTTGATTCCTGGCGGTGACGTTCAGAATCTCATTATGAAAGCACATGTACTAGAAATCAAAGTTTTTTTTAAATAATTATGTTACTGAAATGAGTGTTTTATTGCTGTCAAACTCGAAACCATTACATCAGCATGTAACTGACCTACCATTCTATAGTGATAAAAAGAATGCATGAATGAATGAATGTTTCAACAGTACTGAGATGTGATAAAGCACGCGTAAGCATTTTTTTTTCCCACTCACAACGACCTTTAAATGATGCGTTTGCAAGTTGAAGAGATTCATCAAACATTAACGATACCCATGCGTAATTGTCGAAACAAAATCTGTATAGCGTATTTTTTTATTATTATTATTGTGACTAAGCGGTTAGCGTACATGCTTCTAACGTGGAAGGCCCTGGTTCAATCCTCGGTGGGGTTTGCTTTCACACATCGGATCGCTGTCAAGCCTTTTCTGAAATTTAATATTCTCACGCATTATCATACATTCTTTTCAAAACTAAGCTAAATAGTTGACGTACACACCTCTGGCCCAGGTTCAATCCCGGGCGGTTGCTCGAATATCACGTTAAACTGAAGGGACGTTAAACTAAAACAATGGTTTCAAAGGGTATCGAACCATATTATTCTCAGGCATAGTTTTAGAAATTTTGTAACGCATTCTTTTCAAAACTAAGCGCACACATTTTTCTGGCCATGGTTCAATTCCCGACGGGTGCTCGCTGAAGGGACGCTAAACCATATCATTTATCGTGCTTAGTTTTAATGTGTGGGGGTTCCTGATTCGTACTCCCACTTTCCCATTCCACTAATTTCTTCATAGTCTAAATATTTCGTACTAAAAGTAAAACAGTGTATTCGTGATCCGCCCACAAATATAAAATAAAAATGATTTTCGAATCTTGGGTGACAAATAAAATCTCACTGAACTTACCTCAAATTCAATGAACAAAAAGTCGGTGCAGTAAAGCTTCTTAAATAAAGACACTTTTAAAAGGAGATCTTCTTCACACGATAGTTGAGAGCGATGTAGGATTTGAAAAATGAAATTTAGATTTTTATTTAGGTCGCTGTGAAAACGACGTCACCGTCAGCCAATCAGAAACGAGGAAATTTATAAAATGACATCACAACGAACCAATCAAAACGCTCGCTGCTCTTGTCATGAATCACGAACCAAAACGATGTGTAACAATCGATCGTGACGTCATTCACGTTTCTCAATAGTATCGCAATTCCGATCCCAAATGATTTCTACATGTCACTACTTGTCGTAACTGTGACGACATTTCATTTTCATCATATTCCATACGAGAATGTCAATGTTTGCTTTTTTTCCATGAATCATGCTGACACGTTCGTAGTAAAACTAAAGTAATGCGATCCGCTGACGTTTGCATTTTCAATCATATGTGCTTCTATGTCGTCACACAAAGAAGTCTATCAGCATTTTATTTTAATCCACGAACGAAAGCGTTACACTGTCAGATTTATTTTCTTAAAGTATATGTGTATCCTTTTCAAGAACCATGGTTCGAAACCCACCAAGCATGATTAAATCCGAATTCATTCATAGCTAAGCGGTTAGGATACACATCTTTGGTTTGAAAGACCTGAGTTCGATTCCTGGAGAAATATTTCTTAGGATTTTTCTAAAACTTGGTTTCAATTTCTAGTTCGAAAATTTTAAAAGTTTAGTTCGATAAAAAGTTTGATTTGAGAAGTGTTACACTGTCAGATTTATTTTCTTAAAGTATATGTGTATCCTTTTCAAGGACCATGGTTCGAAACCCACCAAGATCGATTAAAACCGAATTCATTTAAGCGGTTAGCATACACATCTTTGGTTTGAAATACCTGAGTTCGATTCCTGAAAAAAACATTTCTTAGGATTTTTTCTTAAACTTGGTTTAAATTTCTAGTTCGAAAATTTTAAAAGTTTAGTTCGATAAAAAGTTTGATTTGAAAATTTTTAGATGTGATTTACATCTTTAGTTCGAAACTTTTGTTTTTAAAAATGTTTTAGTTCGACAAAATTTTGTTTCAATTTTTTTTAGTTCGAAATTTTTTTTGGGTTCGAAAATTTTTTGTTTGAAACTTTTTTTGTTTCAAAATTTTTTAGTTCGAAATTTTTTTTGGGTTCGAAAATTTTTTGTTTGAAAATTTTTTGTTTCAAAATTTTTTGTTTGAAAATTTTTGTTTAAAATTTTTTTTAGTTACAAATTTTTTTTAGTTCGAAAAATTTTTTAGTTTAAAATTTCTTGTACTCTGCGGAACCGTTTCGAAAAGAATCGGAGCAGTTTAGGTAGAAAAAATCTGGCAACGCTGTTTCCATTAATGAAGCGCTTACTGAGCAATAAATCGCTTAAACTCACAACAATGTGCTATAAGAAATCTACAAGCGACACCTCTCTTTCACCATTGTTACTTCCAGAGACATAGACTACTAATTCAAGGACAGGATCTCCATCAAGGTAAAAAAGCTGGTAATCATCTTATCTGTCAAAGAAAACGATAATATTTAAGGTAAACTTCAGTACAATATCATGATACCAAAAAAGGGTTATTTAAGGAGGAGGTTGAACCCTTCATGGGAACTTTACGCATAACCATTAAAAAAAAAAATCCCGGTCTAGGATGGATCGCCGTCATATCGCTCTGTATTTCCCTCATGGACTGGGGGGTGGGGTGGTGTGGGGGTAAGATCATGTGACTTCTATCCACCAATCAAAATTGAGGTACCAAAACACGCATCTTACACATAAAATAAAACAAATAAGTAAGGGGTTTTCCCATGTAACCTGTTCACTGTGTGGTGGGTCTAAGATCATGTGACCTCTGTCGGCCAATCAGAATCGAGATACCAAAACACTCATCTTACTCGTAAAAAGGGAACGAATTTCAAAAGTCACAGGGCTTAAGATCACGTGACCTCTAGCATTGGGGTACCAAAAGGATTCATCTTACCCGTAAAAGGGAACGAATTTCAAATATCGCAGGGTCTAAGATCATGTGACATTTGTCAACCAATCAGAATCACACATCTTACCCGTAAAAGGGAACAAATTTCAAAAACCCCTGGTGAGGGATTTCCCCGCAGGGTGACTCATGACGTCATACCACGTGACCTGAAAATTTGAATTTCCCGCGTGGGCGGGGCCTAACGTCACGTGACCTCTCTCAGCCAATCAGAATCGAGAAAATTTTTGCTGACTCGGCGCAATATACGGGGACCCCTACTACTATAAATGCATCCAATTCAGGATTTGAACTTTGTGAATTTAATAGTGGTAGATTTGCTTAATAACCAGTGGAGAACGAATATTTTCACTGAATGTTAATATAATTACTATTGTTGGTTGATTGGGTTTGATTACTCTGTTCCTTTCGACGCTGAGACAATATGATATATAGTCCTTGAGCCAGACCCCGAAAAATGGAGTGTCTGGTTTCATCTCGAGGGAGTAAATGCCACCTGCATTTCTGAGTAGCTAATATTCTGAACTTTCAGATTTGGCATGATACTTCTCTGAAAGCGGTAGCTTTCAGGGGGTAAACCCCCCAATTTAGAATCTTACAGACATTTTTTACTTAGCTCAGTGGTCTTTTGAAATACCTATATATCTGTCCATTTTAGTCATAGAATAATGAGTTATACCTCTTTTGATTTGGAATTAAATAGGCTTTAAAGTGATGTAACGCACTTACCTATAGTACTGACGAAAGGGAAGTAATGAGGGAAAAATTAAGAAAAAATCCCTAAAAATTCCCTTTTTACCATTTTCTTCTCTTATTACGTGGCAACACTGCATGAGGAGTAAAGGACACCTATATTTCAGAGTAGCGAATACTATAAGCTTTCATATATGGTATGATACTTCACTGTGGGTGGTAGCTTTCAGTTGCTAAAACCCCCTTTTTAGATTTCTAATGAAAATGGCAACGAAATCCCGTGGTCTTTCGAAATTCCTCTAACTATGTTCATTATGATCACAGAAGTAAAAATTACGTCTCTTTAGTTTTAGAATTATATAGGCTTTTAGATGATTAATAGTTTTCAATGCTACTGACGAAAGGGAAGTAATAAGGGAAAATGTAAGAAAAATTCCCTAAAATTCCCTTTTTACAATTTTCTTCTCTTATTACGTGGCAACACTGCATGACGAGTGAAAAACTCCTATGTTTCAGAGTAGCCAATACTGTAAGCTTTCAGATATGGTATGATACTTGCCTGTGGGCGGTAGCTTTCAAGGGATAAAACCCCCTTTTCAGATTCTTTAGTCCTTGAGAGGCAGAAAATTTAGTAATGATTTCGAGAAAAGTTGATGTAAAAAAAAAAAACTGTAATAAGTTTTCTGATCCTGGTTTTAAATAATTGAATAACTGACCATGAAAGATCAGAAAATTCTAGTTTCTGTAGGGAAAGAGAAGCGGAGGCAGGAAGGGGGGTTATGTATTTCAGGTTTTTTTTTTTTTTTCAGAGACCGTTCGTAAATTGCTTGATGTTTGAAGTGAACTGAATGGTGCAAGAGAGTAGATCTATATGCTTTATAAACATTTCGAAAACATAATATTTTAACTTTGAAAATATTTTGATTGTAAAATATCATGGCGGTATGTAAGTTAAAGAGAAGTTCGTAACTCAGTATGGTAATGTTTACAGCATCATTAGAAATATTCTTCACATATCAAGATCTAAATAACATTTTATTTACATTACATTAGTTATGTTGATCATCATTCAAATATGCCATGTAAATAATAATCACATGGAAAAATACTTATGATATAGTGTCTTATGATATAGTTTGTAGCCAATTGCATATTCACAGTATTTGTTGAATACTTATATCCTTTATTTTGATTCATTCATCTTCATCTGAGTCTACAACTTCGTCTAACAATTCAGATATTTCTTCATCTTGATAATTGGCACATGTTTGGATTTTGCACATGTCAGGACACTTTAATTCATGTTTCATGCACTCACAATCGGATGGCATACAGTTCTTAGCACACGTACACGACTACAGCTCCATCACTTCTTCTGGTGCAGGCCGACAATCCATCCAATCGATATCAAGCTCACCCGATGCATTTGTCCTCCAGCCATGAAGATTGGGACTTGGTATGTCAGGATTCGCTTCCAGTGCTTTCTTCCAAATGGTTGCTTGGTAGTTAGCTCTCTGGATATGTTTTTCAAGAGCCTTCTTGCATGGTGGTAGCAGATGGAATTCAACTAAACCTTTCTTTGCACAGAACAGCGAGTACCTTAATTCATTTACAGAGTTCACATTGTGACCATACAACCTACAAACGAACTTTTCTACTATATCCATCGTCTCTTTCTTGGGTTCAAAACTTTCTGACAGTTCCTTCAGTGCCTGTACAAACTCTCCCTTTTTAAAAAGTGTAAAAGCTTTACACTTTCCCTTACCAGCAAAAGCACTCACTGTATCACAGCCTGTGATAGCATGAAATCCTGCTAAGGCTGCACAAATGTTTTCCCCATTTGCGTGATATATCTTGTTCATATCGTGGTAACAAAGACAGTTAGATGTTCCACTCTTCAGGAAAATATGTCCTCCATGCTTTGTTAGTTTGTCAAAGGTGCTCAGTACTTTGACTGCAACATCTGTATCTTCACTGTTGATTATAATGGTAGAGCAGCCTGATCTAAGAGCATGAAACGCATGAAGCACAAGTCTTGTGTCTGCTTCCTCCTGTGAAGACCATAATTCTGGAATGTATGTCATTGGTAATGTTGAAGACAGTTGACAGCACTCCTTCTCGCATGTTAAAAACACAATTTTGTTACCCAGTTTTTGAGTATACTTTGAAAGCTGCCATTCTTTCCACAGAAAGTGAATGAGCTCACTTCTGTTATTAGTGTTGCTCAAGAATTTTCTCCAGTTTCTGACTGGATGTCCAACCATGATGTTTTGAATATACATACTGTCCTCAGAAACCCTCCGCATTCTTTCTGCATTTTTTATAGACCTACTTTTATAGGTATCAAATATGATATCAACACGAGGGCAACGACCAGAATCAAGTAATATTTTTGAAAGTAACTTTTCTGCTAGGAGGCCAAATGTTTTAGGTACTTCCATTAATTTGTGGACCTGGCTCATTGCGTCAACAATGTATGCTGAAGTCTCTTCCGGTATTGTTTCTGACTCGCAGTTTCTACTTAACATATGCATCAGCTTTGACTTGACGGTTTTCCTAATGGTTCCCTGTGGCGTTGCCAGAGACCAAGGTAATGGTCCAAGAGGATAAACAAGCACTTCCCTCATGTTCAGATTCCTTTCTTGAGCTATTATAGCCATCTGGGCAAAAATACCCCTGCCTGCTTTCAGAATAACGTCTCTCCCTTTAACTTGAATAGTTTTACTTTTCTTTGAATGGGCAAACGTCTTTAATCCTTGCTTACGCATTGGAGCGTGGAATGCCCCTAGCGGCACACCTTTCTGGAGGCGTTGCTCTTTAAAGTTCTTATATGCTTTCTCACCTTTCTCATAAGCATTAAGTAAGTCGTTTGTGATGTCTACAGAAGCTACCATACCAGAAGATATATTTAGCAGATTAGATTCCTTGAAAGGATTTGTCCATTCCTTCGTCAATATCTCAACCATCGACGAAACATTTTCTCCATCCTTCTTGATTCTCGATGATGAAATGTCATGATGAGTGATTTTACTTTTTAGCGAAGAATTTGTGGCTTCTCTAAGGATACGTAGAAATTCTGCCCTTACATCTGAAACTAAATAGTACCTTTCAACAGCAGCCTGCCGAGTGCTAAATTTGATTGTTCCAGCAGGCCCTTGGGTATCTTTGTTGACAGTCTCTTCAATTAGTTGGTCTGCAGGAATTTTCCCAAATGGATTGACTGTCCCCATTTGGACGGATAACTCGCCTCTCTGAAATGCTTCATACACAGTTGGATGATTTATCTCAAGACAAAACATTTCATTGTAATATACCGAAAAATAGCGTGCATAATTTAGATGGTCATATGCAAAACACCACGGGATCATCTTTCGAATACTTGTCAGATAAAGCGGCCAGTTACCTTCTGTTGTTGCGCGAACTGTCATTAAAAGAACATCTACCATATCGACGTAGGATATCCAAAAGGAAGATAGGTCACCATTTTCGTGCCTTAGATGATCCAGATATGCTTCAAACATTTTCCAAATTGTTACAAAAGACTGTTCTGACAAAATTTGAGATAACTGCTCAGTAGTGGCGTCTCCTATTTCCTCGAACAATTGAGATATGTTAGACTTAACTTCTTGCAGCACAGGAAAGATATCTATGTACTTGGACTGTAACCATAACCGGAATTCATTGAGGATTATTCTCATCAGTGACTCAAATGCTAGCTTGTGCATACGAATAGCACGGTTATAGTGCTTCCCTTGTAAACTTCGAATTATGGATCCCTTAGCAATAGTTCCTGATTCGGATAAGAGCTCCGGCAAACCAGAATCTTGAAATCGTCTACCGATGATGCCCATGAAGTTACAAATAGTATGGAATCCTCCAAGATTTAAAACTATTGTCCGGTACTTTTCAGGATTCTTCCATACAATTTCATTTGCTTTTGAGTAAATAGCTTGTTCTGCAGTTAGAACTAAAGACTGAAGTTGTAGTTGCTTCTTTATGATGAGTGATTAACATATTATGTTTTCGAAATGTTTATAAAGCATATAGATCTACTCTCTTGCACCATTCAGTTCACTTCAAACATCAAGCAATTTACGAACGGTCTCTGAAAAAAAAAAAACCTGAAATACATAACCCCCCTTCCTGCCTCCGCTTCTCTTTCCCTACAGAAACTTTAGAATTTTCTGATCTTTCATGGTCAGTTATTCAATTATTTAAAACCAGGATCAGAAAATTTATTACAGTTTTTTTTTACATCAACTTTTCTCGAAATCATTAATCCTTGCTTACGCATTGGAGCGTGGAATGCCCCTAGCGGCACACCTTTCTGGAGGCGTTGCTCTTTAAAGTTCTTATATGCTTTCTCACCTTTCTCATAAGCATTAAGTAAGTCGTTTGTGATGTCTACAGAAGCTACCATACCAGAAGATATATTTAGCAGATTAGATTCCTTGAAAGGATTTGTCCATTCCTTCGTCAATATCTCAACCATCGACGAAACATTTTCTCCATCCTTCTTGATTCTCGATGATGAAATGTCATGATGAGTGATTTTACTTTTTAGCGAAGAATTTGTGGCTTCTCTAAGGATACGTAGAAATTCTGCCCTTACATCTGAAACTAAATAGTACCTTTCAACAGCAGCCTGCCGAGTGCTAAATTTGATTGTTCCAGCAGGCCCTTGGGTATCTTTGTTGACAGTCTCTTCAATTAGTTGGTCTGCAGGAATTTTCCCAAATGGATTGACTGTCCCCATTTGGACGGATAACTCGCCTCTCTGAAATGCTTCATACACAGTTGGATGATTTATCTCAAGACAAAACATTTCATTGTAATATACCGAAAAATAGCGTGCATAATTTAGATGGTCATATGCAAAACACCACGGGATCATCTTTCGAATACTTGTCAGATAAAGCGGCCAGTTACCTTCTGTTGTTGCGCGAACTGTCATTAAAAGAACATCTACCATATCGACGTAGGATATCCAAAAGGAAGATAGGTCACCATTTTCGTGCCTTAGATGATCCAGATATGCTTCAAACATTTTCCAAATTGTTACAAAAGACTGTTCTGACAAAATTTGAGATAACTGCTCAGTAGTGGCGTCTCCTATTTCCTCGAACAATTGAGATATGTTAGACTTAACTTCTTGCAGCACAGGAAAGATATCTATGTACTTGGACTGTAACCATAACCGGAATTCATTGAGGATTATTCTCATCAGTGACTCAAATGCTAGCTTGTGCATACGAATAGCACGGTTATAGTGCTTCCCTTGTAAACTTCGAATTATGGATCCCTTAGCAATAGTTCCTGATTCGGATAAGAGCTCCGGCAAACCAGAATCTTGAAATCGTCTACCGATGATGCCCATGAAGTTACAAATAGTATGGAATCCTCCAAGATTTAAAACTATTGTCCGGTACTTTTCAGGATTCTTCCATACAATTTCATTTGCTTTTGAGTAAATAGCTTGATCTGCAGTTAGAACTAAAGACTGAAGTTGTAGTTGCTTCTTTATGATGAGTGATTAACATATTATGTTTTCGAAATGTTTATAAAGCATATAGATCTACTCTCTTGCACCATTCAGTTCACTTCAAACATCAAGCAATTTACGAACGGTCTCTGAAAAAAAAAAAAAAAAAAACCTGAAATACATAACCCCCCTTCCTGCCTCCGCTTCTCTTTCCCTACAGAAACTTTAGAATTTTCTGATCTTTCATGGTCAGTTATTCAATTATTTAAAACCAGGATCAGAAAATTTATTACAGTTTTTTTTTTACATCAACTTTTCTCGAAATCATTACTAAATTTTCTGCCTCTCAAGGACTAAAGAATCTGAAAAGGGGGTTTTATCCCTTGAAAGCTACCGCCCACAGGCAAGTATCATACCATATCTGAAAGCTTACAGTATTGGCTACTCTGAAATATAGGAGTTTTTCACTCGTCATGCAGTGTTGCCACGTAATAAGAGAAGAAAATTGTAAAAAGGGAATTTTAGGGAATTTTTCTTACATTTTCCCTTATTACTTCCCTTTCGTCAGTAGCATTGAAAACTATTAATCATCTAAAAGCCTATATAATTCTAAAACTAAAGAGACGTAATTTTTACTTCTGTGATCATAATGAACATAGTTAGAGGAATTTCGAAAGACCACGGGATTTCGTTGCCATTTTCATTAGAAATCTAAAAAGGGGGTTTTAGCAACTGAAAGCTACCACCCACAGTGAAGTATCATACCATATATGAAAGCTTATAGTATTCGCTACTCTGAAATATAGGTGTCCTTTACTCCTCATGCAGTGTTGCCACGTAATAAGAGAAGAAAATGGTAAAAAGGGAATTTTTAGGGATTTTTTCTTAATTTTTCCCTCATTACTTCCCTTTCGTCAGTACTATAGGTAAGTGCGTTACATCACTTTAAAGCCTATTTAATTCCAAATCAAAAGAGGTATAACTCATTGTTCTATGACTAAAATGGACAGATATATAGGTATTTCAAAAGACCACTGAGCTAAGTAAAAAATGTCTGTAAGATTCTAAATTGGGGGGTTTACCCCCTGAAAGCTACCGCTTTCAGAGAAGTATCATGCCAAATCTGAAAGTTCAGAATATTAGCTACTCAGAAATGCAAGTGGCGTTTACTCCCTCGAGATGAAACCACACACCCCCTCTGGCTCAAGGACTAATATGGACCTAAAGCTTAAGTTGTATTTCAAAGGATTTGAGGCTTCTACACGAAATCGAGCTCCAGTCTCCAGCTTCGAAGATGACTACGCTAATCATATGTCCATGAGGGATTTATATTTATAACAATGCTTAATGTTTCCCGAAAATAAAATTCTTCTTCTTTAAAATTATAATTTTCCCTTCCTAAATCATTCAACGATACTAAAGGTCAGAAAAATGTAATTTTATCAAGATGTCATATTTGAATGTAAAATGAGTTTCTAAGTTAGTCAACTGTTTGGGTTACTTACTTTGTTGTTTATTGTAATGAGCTTTCTCATTTTACTGTCAACAGCATTCAGCACATTTGAAGATGTTGTATATTCTTTCATAGCCTGTGAAAGAATAATAAAGGCAATTAATCACAATTCAGATAAATTATTTCTGCAATAATATCATATAAATGAATACACATTGTGAATTACAATTTGCTGATCAAAAACTACTTACGAGGGAACCTATCCAAGTGTAACTCTGACTTCGAGTCGAGACTATGGCCCAAAAGAACATAACACGAAAAGGGATACATCCTCGATCGCAACCGTTGCGTAGATATACGGTAAGCGTGAAAAGTTAGAAATTCAGCTCCATACTATACATTACAGATTCCGGTCAGATTTTTCGGAAATGGTCAGGTAAGGAAACTCAGCGAATACATATTAAATTAGTGTGGGGAGCCCAAAACCTTTTGAATGAAAAATTTGTGTCCCCGGGGCACTCGCAGTGTTCCAGGCGGGGTCCAACTCAAAATTTGCAAATGGAACCTGGGGTCAAGTAGCATATTATATGAAAACTATTGTTAAATAAAAGAAGATAGAACAATTCTCAACTCTCTACGATAACCCTGTGCCAACTGACAACTGGTCAAAACGCCAATACAACCTACATCAGAAAATCGTGTGACCACGCTTCTAAATCCCTTAAGTTGCGACAATAACAAAACAGAAAAACATGTTTGAAAGTGCAAGGTATTGAAGTAAAGTAAATTGCTGCAGTGTCTCACAGAGTCGCACAACGGTCCTTATCCAAGTATAAGTGTGACTTCGAATGACCAATGTACCATAGAATAACCATGACCATTGGATTTCGTGTCCTAGAAGAGAAAGGTTACATTGTCAATCGCAACCGTCGTGGAGGTTGAGAAGGTCGAAAGGCAACAGTATATCCTTCGCGCATCGGGATCCCAGATTCACATACTGCACCGTGAAATTTCTATCGGAGGATTTGCTGAACGAGAAACATGGTCGTAAAGACGAATAGGAGTGACCTTGAAACTGTGAGGCAAGTTGGGGAGGAGTGGGGTTGGAGAAACCTGGAATAATGGTGCAGAAATGAAATATATCGGAGGATGCTTTTGAGAGAGATACTCTGCAGCAATTTGCTTTACGTCAATACCTTTCAGTTTTAAACGTGTTTTTCTGTTTTGTTATTGTCGCAACTTAACGGATTTAGAAGCGTGGCCACACGATTTTCTGATGTAGGTTGTATTGGCGTTTTGACCAGTTGTCCGTTGGCACAGGGTTATCGTAGAGAGTTGAGAATTGTTCTATCTTCTTTTATTTAACAATAGTTTTCATATAATATGCTACTTGACCCCCGGTTCCATTTGCAAATTTTGAGTTGGACCCCGCCTGGGACACTGCGAGTGCCCCGGGGACACAAATTTTTTATTCAAAAGGTTCTGGGCTCTCCACACTAATTTGATAGGTATTCGCTGAGTTTCCTTACCTGACCGTTTCCGAAAAATCTGACCCGGAAGCTGACTTTGTAATGTATAGTATGGAGCTGAATTTCTAACTTTTCACGCTTATATCTCTGCAACGGTTGCGATCGAGGATGTATCCCTTTTCGTGTTATGTTCTTTTGGGACAAGGTATCCAACGGCCATAGTCTCGACTCGAAGTCAGAGTTACACTTGGATAGGTTCCCTCGTTAGTCTTAAAAAATGAATATAAATTCATGAAGCCTTGATTTCTTATAAAATCATTCTGAACATTTAAATTTTTAAATAAACATAAAATAGAAAGGCCTGTCAGGTTGCAATGAACAGAACTTTGAAGGAGATGACAGCGGGAGAGGAACAGACTTTTGCGGAGGAGAGATGACTGAAATCGAGGTAGCTTCTTATTTGAAAAGCAAATTGTCCTAAAATGGATGGAACATAGTCAACAATAACGAAAGATGAACATTAAACTCAATGGCAAATAAATAAATAAATAAAATAATAAAGAATGAATTCGTTCACATTTCTCAAAAACTATAATAAGGAGATGGCTAATTGAAAGCTTATTACAAGGACATACTGAAGAGCGTTTCGTTTGGGAAACAGCTCGATGGTGAACATTGCTCTTAAACCAAAATGTGAAACAAGCATGAATCAAAGTTATTGAAAATATTTCGATATAAATATACTGGTAAGGCGCGGTGGCTCAGTGGTAGAGCGTACCTCCGGTGCTAGGGGTCCCTGGTTCGGTCCCAGCTCGCGCCGTGTGGACTTTGTGGTGGACGAACATCGTGCTCGTGGGTTTTCTCGGGGTTCTCCCGTTTCCTCCCACTTTCTTCATTCCACAATTTCAATCGTTTCTTATTATCACCATCTCCTTTAGCCTAACCGGCATAACAATGGGACGTAAAACTAAAGATTTCATTTAATTTTTTCATAAATATACTGGTAGGGTTTGCCTGCTGTGTAGCTCAATTATGTGATGTGGGGTCTTGATTGGGATTACGGTGGCATTAGTGGAATCAGGGTGGATATTCGGCTCATAAGCACAGAGTTGACTGAGGCGTCCTGCTACCAAGTCTACTCGTCTCGTTTATCCAGATTCTCTTGCAACTGACACTTGGGAAGCTGATTTTCGGTTTTAGAATTCTCTCCATTCCAACATAGGTGAAGCCTCGAGGAACCTGGTGCCGCTTTTGGTAACCACAACACTGCTGGTCGTCTGTGTCATTGCTGGTCACTCTCGAACCAATGTCGTCCATGTGTTTTTACCAACCCGAAAATGTATTAAAAGGCTGACAAAGAAGATTACTGTGTCCGAGAAGGGAAACATTCTCATACGTCCCAAGCTGTCTGCATTCTTCTACGTCCGACTGGCAGAAGACTGGCGATTGACTGGATGAATTCATGATCATGATATTTGATCATTCACAAAATACTAAAGTATTGAGCTGTAAGTAATAGGAAATAGATATATACACCTCATATGTTCTTTTAAAACACTTCGATAAATTGTAATTCTGTTTAATTTCATATATTGGAATATAATTCTCTGTAGAGGGGTTAAATTTGATTTTCAATTGAGAACTACCTTGAAAAGGTATCACAGAAGAACATGTATAGAGTAGATGACAGTTTTACGGCGATGTAGAATGAGAGGGACACAGCGGTCGGATTTCTCTCGAGTTTTTAAAACGTACTTAAATATTTGTTTTGTCCCTCAATTGGAAGGCAAAGGTATTTATAAACATAAGATCTTCAGTTCTATCTTCGTTTCTTTTTGCGGAAGTCACAATATGATAAAAAGTAATGTTAAACTAAATCACAATAAAGATAAAATATTTATTTATAGAGAAGAAGTGAATACTTACACCTACTTGGAACAGATTTCTTTGATGGAAGGATTAAAGAACAAATTATCGGATCTATTAAGTGAGCTCGGAGGAATGAAAAAGGTACAGCTCCATATTAAAAGGCAAAACATCAATGTATTTCAAGCGGTAAATGTTTAATGGATATTTTCTACTTGTTTAGATAGTCTATATTACATTGGAGTAACAGATTTTAACAAAACGGACTCCCACCATCTGGAGACTAAATCATTGAGATAGAAATTTTAGCAATTATTATGGTGCTCATTTGTAGTCAAGTGGCGAATGTGGATGGTCGTGAAGTAGACTTCGTGTCGTTAAACTGTATTGGATAAATCCGACTTCAAAGAGAGAGGTCATGTCTCATACAAACTCATATCAAAGGCACGTTAAATTCTAAATACCGTAATTAAGGACTGTATCGAAAAGTAACTATCAACATGTATAATTAACAAGAATAAAAATTGAAGAAGATGTACAAAAAAAAAGACAATTTGTTTCACTACAATACTTGTTGAATACACAGAGAAAAAAAATGTATACATTTACAGTTCGTGAATGAATAAACGAAGTTTTCGTTGAAGACCACCCAATAGTTTCTGCACAGTATTGGCGGTGCATTTTCTCGTTGTGGTAGACCAATATGTTTTGAATTCAGCCATGTTCCTGGCTGCTTTACCACCCTGTTTGACATTTTTCTTCACAAATGCCCATACCGTTCAATAGGTCGGAGCTGAGGGCAGTTTGGTGGGTTCACATATTTTGCAACAAAATCCACTTTGTGTTTAATGTACCAGTTTAGCGTAAATTTAGCGTAGTGGGTCGTCGCCAAGTCCAGCCAAAACAATGGGGGAAAACTGTGCTTTTTACACAGAGGGAGCAATCTTTTCTGTAGACATCTTTTCATATATTTCGGCATTAATAGTTCCATGTGTATAGAAAATTCCAGATCGTAAGCCGTACGAACAAACTGCTTGCCAGATGAGCACTTTTGGTCCAAATTTGTCCACTGAAACACACTTGACCGAGTCATCCACATCTTCATCTTTGACTTTTGTATAATATTGAAGGCCAGGAAGTGTTGTAAAGTCCTCCTTCACGTAAGTTTTATCGTCCATCAAAACACATTGTCCTTCCCTGCTCACAATTCGTTCATACAATTTGCGAGCTCGTGATTGTGCTCTCAATTTCTGCTTTGAGGATTGTTTGGCTATTTTTTTGCTTTCTGTAGGTTTTCAAATTATTCCTAGTTAATTCTTTGAACTATGGCGATCGTAGTACCTGCCATTTTTGCTAAATCGCGAACAGATAATGATGGATTTTGTTTGATTAACCTCATCACTTTCTGGTCCAGTTTTGGGTTACATGCACCCTTTTTTTCGCCCCGATCTCGGCAAATCTGTAAAAGTAAAATGATTCCCAAATTTTTCAATCATAGCTTTCACACTTGCAAGATGCACTTTCACCTGTTTTGCTCTCTGATTGTAGGTGACTCCTTCTTGGGAACACCATACGTGCACAATTTTGCACTTCACTTTCCTCGGAATTCGTCCCATAGCCTCTGCAACTCCTCACACGGCATTCAACACGCCATAACAGCTAAGTACAACTTGCCAACTAACCCGCAGATTGCGTGGACTCACTTTCAGCTGCCTGGCCCGTGTCTACTAGCGCCACCAATGTTGATAGTTACTTTTCGATACAGTCCTTAGTTAAAATGTGTATGAAAATACTAGGGAATATAATCGTTCATTTATCACTTTATTCATTCCTATACATATCGTAATATAATTGCACTTACCACATTTGACGATTTATTTTTTAGCATTTCCTGAGCTTTCGGCTTTGGTCCTTCGCTTCTTCTCCTCTGTAGATAAATATAATGATTATATCATATTAAATTACTTCTTTACATAATATTATTAATACATACTTCTTAGTAATTAACAAAAAATCTATATTTATAAAAGTTTAAATTTACTTACAAAAATATGCGAAACCACTGAGTCCAGGAAATCGAATTTTTCATTGACCCTTAAACAATAAATAAGACAGGAATTATGGGGAAAAGACTCCTAAGGGGAAATATATTCGGTCCTAATATTAGGATATTCTAACCTCAAATATTCCTTGCTCTTCGAATGAGGTTTCGAAAATTAATTGATTGATTGGCTGGATACTCCCGAAGGAAGTAAAGGCTCATAAAGCAGGAATCCAGTGGTATCCTCTACAAAACCTCTCCTGATTTCCTTCTAACCCATTCTTCCCGCCTATATAATGGTATTTCCAACATTCTATGTGTATTTCTCATCCACGTATTATACCCATCATACGTATTAGATACCGCGGTATTGAACTACACCCAATGATAGAGGTCTGCGGCCGAAACCGCGGGCTTAAGCCTGACCCGGCCTGCGGGCCGGACTCATAAGCATACACAACTTCGGGCTTAACTTAGTAAATATACTGTACCACTGGCGTCTCTGGCATATAAAATTTGGGGGGGAGGGACTACCAAGCCCAACCTGTTTATTATCTTCGATTCGATTTGTTATCTTTCTGAGCCTCTGAAGTATATCAAGAACTCTGCTATAATCGTTTTACAGCCTAAATATTATAATTCAAATAAATATAATTATTACTATTTAAGTTATCCTGTCGTCAGTAAAAAAAATAGAATAAAATATTGATTATTTTGCAGTTCAAAATATTGGGGGGACACGTCCCCCTCGTCCCCCCCTCCAGAGACGCCCGTGTACTGTACAATGATACATCACCGTTCTTTCTGCAGAACTTTTAAAGCACAACTTCAAAATTAAACCGCTAAGTGTTGTAAATAAAAATACAATTTTGAGTTAATTAAGTTTCTATAATTTGGACTTAGTTCCAGCTCATTTGATTACCACTCGAGCTCGGGCCGGGTTCGGGCCTAAATACTAAAAGGTATTTTGGACTCGAGTCGGGCCACACATTTCCGGCCCCTGCAGACCTCTACCCAATGGCAAGTGCACATGCTCCTTTAAGTTACTTTCTTTATTTGCCTGTTTTTATCTCTTTTTCTTTTAAAATATATTATTTCTTATTTGTCATGATAAGTTTAACGTAGAATCTATTTTTTATCTATTGACACAATATAACGAGAGCTGTAGTTGAGTGAGTAATTTTAAGTTGTAAAGCAAATGGCGACGTTAAGGTAGTCGGTTCTATGATAAACTGAAAGAACTTTGATCCAAAATATTTTGCTGGCTTATGTTTTATGAATCTTTAAAACTATTCAACCAGGAGAAACGCCCCTGGAGCATTTAAATATGATTTCTATAGTCAAGACAGGGCATTTACATCTGACAGCAACAGGTTAAGAAGCTTTCATTTCAGTTTTTCTATTGTTCAATTACTTCTTAAAGAATCAATGGAAATCTTGTGCGTTTTATATAGGAATCACCTTAGTAGTAAAGATATTAATGGAGAGAAAACTACCAAGGAATTCATATAATAAGTTGACTTTCTAAAATATGACACAAAAATATGAAGGAAGAAAATGCGGATGAAACTCCATCTACGGATATGAAGCATGGACTCTAGGAGACGTTGAAAATAGTAGAAATACAAGTCTGCGAAATCTCACGTTCTTAAATATTCACAAGAATATTGAATATTAGATCGAATAAGGTAATGAATCAAGTGAATCATTATATGTAAATGAATATTGGATAGGAGCATAGCAAGTGAAGAAAATGTCACAAATAAGAGATGCGATAATTATGGACATTACAAGACATGGAAAAGTCAGACAACTAATCATGGGGTAAGACTCGAAGGATAACAGGAATTGAAATATACCGACCAAATAGTATAAATTGAAGGAAAGCGAAATTTTAAGAAAATGAAAAGTCTGAATCGAGATAGAAAGAATTGAAAACTGAGTCAAGCCAATCGAGATATATTCGACACAAGAAGAAAGAAGTTATAGTATTAAACTACAGGACATTCAAACAAGACAGGAATTACGAAAAATCCATGTTCTGTAAAAATCTACTAAAAAGGCCATATTTGGAGATAGAGGTCAAACATCACATAAATGCTTCATCCAGTAAACTTCAATTATCTTTATCATCCTCCATTATGAAGGGAAACTTAAGTATGTAATTTAAAAGAGCGTAACAGTGAAAGAGAGGTAAGAAAAACAATCATTTCTGCATGATGGTAATTGTATCGAAAAAGAAATATAAGTTAAACGATATGAAATAAACAACTTAGTTAGTACAATGAGAATATTTATTTCAGTGGAAGACTGACGAACAACGTAGTTTACAGTGAGTACTTTTAAAAATCACACACACTAAATATGCAACGCTAAAAATTCTTATTTTATTTGGAGAGGGATGATCCGTTATCCACACATTTTCTCTTTCCTACTTTGTTTATTTAGGTATGCTTTCCTGCAGAAATTCTATTATTCACATAGACGTCACGACACCAGGGCAGGATTAAGGGAGGGGCTTAGGGGGGCTGTAGCCCCGGGCCCCAGAAGGATGGGGACCTCACTTTGTTCAAAATTTCAAGGCTCATAGCAAGTCACTTTTTTTAACTAAAAGTAACTTTTTCAAGTTGGTCACTAAAAGTTACTTTTTTCAATTTTGTCAGTAAAAGTTACCTTTTTTGGAAAGGGGGGGGGGTAAAATAATTTTTTCATGTGATTTATGTTTTGCGTTGACAGTTTTCTGGCATACGTTCCTGGTACTGCTTTATATTTCATTTTGTATGCAACTGTATTTTTAGTTAATATTTGTAATTTACTTTAAAAGTTCATAATAAGGGTATAAACATAATCCACATTATTTGCTTTGATCTTACTGTGTTAGTACAGTTTACTTTTCATTGCATGCATAATATTGGTAGAAGCCATACCAATGATTACCAATCATGTGATACCAAGACAGAATTTGTAACAAACCAATCGTACAAGACAATAATTTATTACCAGTTAATGGTAATCTACATTATATGTATTAATTACTTTAATTTTGTATTATTGGACATAAATATAAAAAATATAGAAATTTGGCCTTACCCCATCCAGATCAAACTTGAAATACAAAACTGTGCAAAGTATGTAATTAATAATGAACCTCGAAACATCCAATTTTTTTATTAGCTGATAAGCTTAAGTAAATAATCATTAATCTTGACATGTTAAAACATTACGTATTTCTGCTATGATCCAGCCGGCCCTATTTTGCCTAAAAAAACCTTAAAAGTTCAATTTATACCAAGCTTGCCATCAATGTTTAAAATTACATTTTGATGAGATTTTGGTCTCTTTTTCATGTGCTTTTAATCACTTTTCAACTATGTAGAAGAGACCAGACTACTTTGAGCCCTGAAATTTCAGCTGGATGTCTGAAAGGAATCATACAAGATACAATCATCATCATAAGATAAAATATGAAACATAGTCCCTTAACGTTTCTACTGTACTATCACAGAAATGTAGCCTATCAGGCGAAGCCAGCAGCAGCCACATATCTTCTATCCCCGGCCTCCAAATGGGTTAATCCGACCCTGCACGGCACCTAATTTCTATTCCAAACAATGATGTTCATTGCTTTTCAAGTCACCTTACGTTGCATACTAGAAAGTTAAGATTTGTATCCCAACTTATTATACGTGTTATTTGAATATTTTAACTTCAGACTTCCTTCAATATAATGTTCTTGATCATTTAGGGTTCCAGACCCTGCGTAAGACTACGCTTCAATGCCAGGAAAGTACAGTAAAACCTGTGAACTTGGCCACCTCTCTAAGTTGGCCACCTGCTTATCTTGGCCTGGTTCGTGTTGAACCTGCAATTTTCCCATAAGACATTCGTTACTTATTACTCTGTAAGTTGGCCACTTGAAGCAATGTTTGTCATATGATGATAATGATAAATTTACCTGCGAATTTTGGCCACGCAAAATACCATTTTGTTATTTTCTTAATCCTTTCTTATTCCCATATGAGAGGCAGATGTTCTGTATTTGTGACTGGACACGAAGAAACATGGATTCGCACGATTTGTTCTTGGAGGTCAATGGCCAGAACACTACCCTCATAAAGGATTGGTGAAGGAAGATGTGAATATGAAAAAGCACGTACCGGAATTCAGGAAATGGTTATATGTATTTGTTTACCATGTCTGTTTTGGAAAACCATTAGCTGTATCAGCTCCTTTCATCAGTGGGTAGCTTGACAGCGTTTGCACACGTCCCCGGCAATGCCGGATCCGGTTCCGACAATGCCGGCGATGGAGTCGGCGGCAATGTAATCAAATGGTAGCTGGCACACGCTTTCCGACCCGGCAAAAAAGCCGGTGGAACCTCCGGCTCCGGCAAATGCAGCCGGACTAGCCGCCGACATGTCGGTGCCGGCTCCGGCTCCGATTTTGTCGGCGGCAATGTTTTATTATGCGTAGATGCACACGCAGCCGGCAAAGACGGAGCCGGCTTGTTGATAGGTTTCTTCAATCTAGCTACAGTGAGTGAGTGGCAAGGCGTTGTGTATTCTTGTTTCTTTTCCTGTATTTGGATTTTTTGTTTATTTCAGGTTTTTTGTTATTTTCTTTTTTTCACATCATATGAATATATAATGAAGAATGAAATAATAAAAATGGCTGTGAGGTACCACAGATATAGTGGCTTGCTATTTACATAAATTCTCAGCAAGGGAAATTCGGATCTTGTTTGAATTATCCAACTACGGCAACGCGTAAAGTGAGTTTCACACATATATGTATGTATATTAATTTGTTATCTTCTACAGCTGAAACTTACTTAAACGATTTAAACAAATGGGTCGTTGGATTCGTTTTGATAGAGAATATGTCTTAGCATATATGAAGTCATAATTTGTAAAAAATCAACTTGGCGGAAATGAACAAAATGGAGATACGAAGAAATTATGAATCTAGGATAGTTGTCCAGTGCTTATCCTGTTAATTATGCAACCCAGTATGTACGATATAAATATCCATCATAATCGTAGAAGTATGCATTTTCAAGCATAACAAAGGTTGTAAATAAAATTAAAGTAAATAAAAACTACAACACAGCTACAGAAAGAACTGAAAATGCACAAACAGAACAAGAAAATTTCTATTCTTGTGGTTGCATACTGTTTTACCTCATAGATCATAATAAATATATGTACTCTGTCTTGTCTGGTATTTGTTCCATAGAACGATTGTATAGTGAGTGAATAGGCAGCCGCAATGTTGCCTTTGTAGAACTTATTATTATTATTATTATTATTATCATTATTATTATTATTATTATTATTATTATTATTATTATTATTATTATTATTATTATTTTAAATAGCTTGATCTCAGCCTGTTTCAATTTTGCGAAATTTAAATAGATGTTAAAATTATGGCAACAAAAGTGAAAAAAAGAGAAAGAAACCAAAAGAAGGCCATATACCTCGTGCGCACACATCCACACACACAAAGAGCAAATATACCTTTGTGTACTAAAGAAAAGATATTTGGGGATTTAGACGTTAATGCTCCTACCTCACTTGATTGACGTAATACAATTAACCTTGTTCTTTGCATTGAGCTATTTCTCAGATATTGAACGACCCTTCCATTTATTCAAGTCAGTCTGTAATATTACACGGCTCTTGCAAAAAATCTGAACAGCGCTGAATATGATTACTAATTCGTTGTACTAAGAAATCGAACGTTTGTTTAGACATGCGAAAGTAATTAATTAAAAAATTTCGAATCATATGTACGCAGCTTTTCATATAATGTATAAAACGGACTCATGTTCTCTCCTTCACGTTCAAACTCAAACTACCTTTCGGCACCGGCATTACCGGGATGTGTGTGCAAAGCAGCGCCGGCACCGACATTGCCGGCTGCGTGTGCAAAGCAGCCCCGGTTCCGGTTCCGGCATTGTCGGTGCCGGATCCGGCATTGCCGGGGACGTGTGCAAATACTCTGAGTAATTCCGGAAAATTCTCAAGGTTAAAGCTAACCGTGTCAATTGTCAAATAATGGCACCTGAAAGCTTGTGGAAAGATAGCGGAAGTTTGGAGATATGAATTTCCATAAGATTTTCTTAAAACATATTTTGCTCCGAGGAAACACTTGTAGCTCATTAACAAGAAGTAGTGAACTACAAAATTAGAACGTGTATGTGTGATAAAAAGAATAAAAGAAGTACGTTTAGAATGAACCACGATGAATACATTTGTATAATAACTTATTTGCTATTTTTTCGAAAGGCATCTACAGAAAATATTTGTCACTGTCGAAAAAAAGACATATAAAGTGCACATAAATGTTTCAATTTATAATTTTGCTTTTCTTGTTTCCAATCTGAAATGAATCTTTACGTCCCACGTTTATGCCGAGTAGGCTAAAGAAGACGGTGATAATGAGAAATGAGTAAAATAGTGGAGTGAAGAAAATGGGAGGAAACGGGAGAACACCGAGGAAACCCACGCAGAGGGTATCTGTCCACCACAAAGTTCACTTGACGCGAGCTGGGATCGAACCAGAGACCCTATGTACCTGAAGTGAACGCTCTACCACTGAACCACTGCGGCCCCTGTTTTCGATCTAAATAACTCAGTATGCTACCATATCAATTTCAATAAACTGCGTGACTATGTTTCTATTATATGGTTGTTTGTGTAATTGCGCTTTCAATCCGAATGACTAAGTGTACCAGACTAGTATTCAAGAAGATAAAGGTACATATATTAAACATACTGTAGTACTTTTTCTAGCACTGTACATTGTTATGATTACTCTATATACATTATATAAAAGTAGCTATGCTGTCATTGCTTATTAAAAATTTACAATCAAGTAATACCAGAAATCCTATCTTAAAAATACACAAATCACACTTATTTTCTGTAAGTTGGCCACCTGTTTAAGTTGGCCACTTTTAATGGAACCGATGGTGGCCAACATAGACAGGTTTCACTGTACTCTTAATTGTATTTGGAATCAGGCAATAGGCATACATGAGAGCAGATACAATTAGACACAGATTCTATCGATAATTAGACACATTGAAAATATTCAAGCAGACATTGAAGAACTCTCACATTTTCGCTTAACTGTACGGTTGTACAGTAAGCTTTATGGAGCCTTTTCAGTTAAAGACAAACTACTTCAGTTAAAGAAAAGATAATCTCACGCGAATGCTGGAACCTAAAATGCTATTAGGTATTATTTTCATGAACATTAAACTTGAAAATTTCAGGTCTAATAGACCATGGGCATTAGAAGACACTGAACAAAAAGCGATACAAAGCACGTAGATTGTGTTACTTCTAACCTATTATATTTTTGAGTTTGGAACAATCCAGTGTATGATATCAATCAACCATATCTGATACAGATTTGACTTTCATAAAGAATTGTGTACTTAAAAGTTGGGTCAGTGAACAGACAATTAAAGTTTGGTATGAAGTAAAAATACAATACCTTTGCTAAAGATTCTCTTCGAAGGATTTCACTTCTATTGGACCAATATCTCATATTCTGAAAGATAAAGGAAAATAGCCAATTAATTCAGGTAATAGATATGTAACTTTTCTTGAATTAAAAATAAAAACTGATTCTTTACTTAGATTCCATACACAAACCGAATTAATGTAGATCAATATTTTAACGACTGCTGGAAAGCTTTGTATGTTAAGGAACTCACTGCAAGTGGCAGTAAGAATCGTTCTGAATGAACTTCAAACAGTGTTTGCTGACTAAACTTTTGTGGAGTTTTATATTACTCTGATATTTGGTCTAGGAATTAATTCGTGCGGTTCGTACGCACACATTGAAGCTGTAGTACAAACACATAATACATAAATACCTTAAGAAAAATATTGTCCATCGCTAGCCACCACTTTCGCCCATCTGTCAGGCAATGTACGGATTCCGTGGCGAAAGAAGTCCTCATCCTTGGAAGCGATCCAGTCAGAGACCCATGTTTCGATATCTTCTGAAGAAGTAAACCGCTGTCCAATCAAATCGTTATTCATGCAATCGAAAAAGTAGTAGTCCGAAGGAGCAACGTCTGGTGAATACGGCGGGTGGGGTAAAACTTCCCATCCGACATTTTCTAAATAGGTTTTGACCGGTTTTGCGACATGTGGGCGAGCGTTATCATGTTGAACAATAAGTTTATCATGTCTGTTCTCCCATTCTGGTCGTGTTCTGGCCAGAGCTTGCTTCAAGCGCATTAATTGTCGTCGATAACGTTCTCCATTCATAGTTTCACCCGGTTGCAGCAGCTCATAGTACACCACATCTTTCATATCCCACCATATGCACAGCATAACCTTTGCACAGTGAATATCTCGTTTTGGTTGTGATGGACCTGGTTCACCTGGTTTCACCCAGGCCTTTTTTTGTTTAGGGTTCTCGTAATGGATCCACTTCTCATCACCCGTAATAATTCGATGCAGAAACCCCTTTCTGCTCTGTCGTTGAAGCAGCAATTCGCAAATGGTTTTTCGTCTTTCAACGTCTCTGTCTTTCAATTCATGTGGAACCCAATGTGACATCTTTTGAATCATTCCCATGGCTTTCAAGCGTTTGGAGACTGTTGTTTGATCAACGCCTAATGCTGCTGCAAGTTGTTCCTGCGTTTGACACGAATCCTGCTCGAGCAATGCTGTCAATTCTTCGTCTTGAAATTTTTTTGGCTGTCCAGCTCGCTCATGGTCTGCCAAGCCGAAATCACCACTTCTAAACCGTGCAAACCACTTCTGACACGTTCGCTCAGCTAGAGCATGGTCACCATACACTTCAACCAAAATACGATGACTTTCAGTCGCACTTTTCTGCATGTTAAAGTATTGCAGCAGGACACCCCGCAAAAACACTTTATCAGGCACAAATTGCGCCATGTTCACTTAACTACAAACTGGTGTTGTTGACGCTTTAATCCACTGCCCTATACTACGAACAATACGCGATGACAGGGGTTTGCAACACATGTGTGGATACACGGAACTGTGGGACGCTCCGTTCGTTGCGCCATCTCTTGTCCACCCGCATGAATTAATTCCTAGACCAAATACTTTCGTACAATCATGTGCATTACATTAAAACTTTGAGCCTTCCTTTAAAAGTTACTACACAGTATCCAGTCGGTAGTAATATGTCCTGAAACGTAGATACACCTAACATAGCTCCTGAGACAAATGCTCAAGTTTCCTTGAATATGAACATATTCCGTGTAAATTTTCACTCTTTTGAATTATGGAACACATTCTAATATACATGGTACTTAATGGAGTTTATTATTGTAATATCAACAGCAATTTTTGTTTATTTTGAGTGTTCTAAGGAATTTTACTACGTTCCAATATTTAAAGGAATATTTATGTAAAACAATGATATACGTCTTTTATTTGATTTCTGTTGTCGACTATTTGTCACTGTTACACAAGGGCGCCCATGTTGTTGTTTCCAAGGGGGGCAAGTATAAGCGACATTTCAAATTTTGCTGTAACTAATGCAAAAATTCTATTGGGTTCTCGATATTCCCAAGTATAATTTTCTCTTAGGGGGGGAAGCGAGCGCCCCATCTTGCCTCCCTGATGGGCGCCCTTGCTGTTACACTAAATGTTTATACTTTTGTGGAACAGTGCTATTTTATTTTTGTTTTATGTTCTAAATTCAATCCTACAGACTACAAGAAACAACGGCAAACGAGTTCTATAAAAGAGTGGCATAAAACTAATAGAAATGTAAATATTGACCATATAAACTTATATGACATATTTTGTGGTTTTCTCAGATCAATCGATTACACAACTAGGATACCACTTTACTACAAAATTCCCAAGTCATATTGTAGCCGTTACACAAAAACTTAAAGCGACAAAACATGATAAATCTGCCTCAATATTAATTTTTTAAGATTCATCTGATGTTAAAAGAATAAATTTTATAAAAAAATAATAACTACCTTTTTCGAATAAGACTTACAAATACAAAAGTTACATAAAGGCAACATGATATCAACATTGTAAGCTTCCGTTAGGCAGGTAGGTAGAGCAAATAATGGTACTCGGGATTTGGACTTTCACCCACCACTGCTTCTGAGGTGCCGCAGTGCCTATCTTCAGATCCTCGGAAATCCTCGGATTGTTTATGATGTTCCTTTATTTCCGCACAATGTGTTGTTGTTCTCGTCCCCCGGCTGTATATTATTATTCTTGCTAACCATGTGGTGCACCGTTATATCCAGGGATATTACAAATTAATTTTACATTATTCAAGTCATACTATTTTATCATTGATTACTTACCGTTGGCACCGTAGTTCGTCTCAGAAAACTTTGTAGGTTAGGTTTAGTTGTATTTGTCATCTCTGAAGAAGTTCGCAAACTATCATAGTCCTCACTTGCTCTATTTCCTTCATTTGATGTTTCCTTGAAGAATACAACAGATTAAAACTTGTAATATTACATGTTTACTCTGGATATTATAATACATTTTCATAATTATCAAGAGAATCTCAATAGATTTAGAGACGTCTTGTACTTCTAGCCACTGTTTGAATCAGTTACACTAAGAGAATAAACTGAAGGATTTCAAGTGAACTTTCTTCGTAACGAACTTCAGAAATCAGAAAATCAGCAACATTTTAGGCTATGCTTATATGGCGAACTACGATCCAATTTACTTCAAAGATTGTTTTGCAAATTTTGAATATTACATATTTATAAATTAACTGAAATGCTTACATTTGTAAATGAATAACAGTATGTACAAACTGTTGAATTCTTAACCGGACATTCTGTTTGTTTATAAACAAATCAATAAATCAGGTAGTCTAAACGTATTGAACCTTTTGGGCACGAGACGGAGTTAATGTACGTAGCAGTGAATCAGATCTAACATCGTTTGGCAGAAGACAGTTGAAGCAAGTAGAAGTGCAACAAATGTTGGAATGGAATTCTTATGATCACACTGAACGCATGAAGACCAATAAGCTGGGTTGTATTGTACAATTTTATTTTCATAAAGGCACAAGTGGTGCCCAGACCTATGAATGTTGTTTATGGGAAAGATACTTTTAGCAAAAAAAGATTCACTTTCTTTCCTTTTAGAAATTTCTATGTTCAAGATGCTCCACACAGCGAGAACTAGTGACAGCAAAAGTGAACGATATTCTGACAAAAGTCGACAAGACCGACACATAGCAGTCATGACATTGCCAATGATCTACATCCAACACCAAACGATCTTAAACCATTAGAGAAAACTGGCTTTAAAAAAAAAAAACCTTAAATGTTGTTGTGTTGCATGGTCTGACTCAAAAACATTTACAGAATCGAATTCCAACCTGGAAATCTCTACTGAAACGTAACAAATAGTGCTTTATCACAGGTGATTCAAACGAACAACCTATAGCAACAACGTGCGAAGAACATAGTGATAGAAATGAAGAGAAGCTCCACAGTCTGTGACAAATCTCACACAGAGACCCAGGATAGCTATGGGATGCATTAAGTGGGGTTGGAACAATATCGTGTGTTACGAAGTGCTGCAGCTGGGCAGAATGATGGGTTTGGACTTGTACTGTCGACAATTAGGGCGGAGTGTATCTAGCAATTGAAATGAAATGGCATTAACTGATAATCAGAAAGGGTTTCGTAAACCACGATGACAACGACAGATTGGATATACCTTTAACGACTCGTCAGAAATTGAGAGAAGTTATAATTATATAGCCTGGACCTGGTTCCATCAGACTATAATTTGTTTCGGTCTGTACAGAACTCTCTGAATGGTATCAAACTAATTTCGAAAAAAAGCCTGTAAAGATCACGAGCCACGATTTTGTGCCCGGAAACTACTGAAGTTCTAGAGCGACGGGATTAAGGTATCATTACACATCATATTTATGTAATCCCGTGCAATTGGTAAGAATTTTAGCTCCTTTTCAGATCAGAAGGAGCAACTTTCTATGTTTGACCTAAATGTTTATGCACTATTACACTCCACAACAACCAAGACAAAGCAGCCTAACAAGTACATCTACGTTAAGAAGCATCACTCAATAAATTATTTAAAAAAAATAAATAAATAAAAAAAAAACAGAATGAATCCAGCTGGAACGTTAGCAAGGTCGCCAATAATATATATTTTATTTTTAATAATTTGCATTTGCAGTGGTAATTTTTTATTAATTTATTCCGGAAAGCATTTCCTTTAAACTTTAGAATAATGTTGTTAACTTAAAGTAATAAATCAACCTTAAAGAAATATTCTGGCAGCAGTTAGTAATAACTTCTATATCACCTTCTGGATATAAGATTGGAAACAGAGAATAACTCCTAATAATATTTGTACTCCCAGTTGCCGATTTAAACAAACTAAAAATATCCTGAGTAGTAACAATTTATCCTTGTCAATTCTGCCCAATAATACAGTAGATGCCAAGTATTATCCAGTTAAAGTGTTAATAATGAAACAAACTCTTTTCGTAATTTATTCTATGTTTTGTCTCCTTATACTCTTCTACTGCATTTTCTGAAGTTTTAAGTAAGAAATACTTCTAAACTCTAATATAAATTAAATATATATAAAAATAAATGTTTAGTGAACAATTTAGCTTCAAGGCAATGAACTAAAATACCATATTCTTATATCAATACCAGAGGAAACTATGAATAAGAAGCTTCCAAAATCTGAAAATTTTGATGTATGTTTTCAATGTCATTAATATTTTTCTAAGTTACAGCACATTATAATAATTTCAATATAATGTCTGCTTCACGGGAGATTTCCTCATTTGGAACTAAAATTTCAAGGTCATCTATGTTTTTCTCCTTGTATGCATTGATCTCAAGGATGTTATAATATAGAGGATCTGCCCTTACAACAAAATCTTGAAGCCACACGTCACAGTTTCGTCACCCCTACTCTGCCCACTCCGCCCAATAAGATCGCAATGTTTTGAGCCAACAATCATGGCGGAAACGAAAGTAGCTAATCAGACGATGGCGGAAACTAGAGTAACCAACCAAACGTGCTGATGTTCGATTGTTTTTTGGCTTCATTGATTTAATAGGATAAAGATACATATGGGCACATCCTCTATTTTATAACATCCTTGATTGATCTACGTTATAATACGTTCATGTTATTTCTTCTTCTGCTTCTTTTGCGCTATAGCCCGTTGTGGGCTAGGGCAACCTGAACAACGCCTCGCCATTAGATCCTGTCCCTAGTTCTGTCTTTCCATCCCCGAATACCCATAACACGCAGGTCTTCCCCGACGTCTTCTAACCATCTTCTCCTGAGTCGTCCTCTCACTCTCTTTCTTCCGATTATATTTTGGCTCATCATGTGGTTTGGGATTCTCGTATCATTCATTCGTATGACATGTCCTATCCACCTGACTCTATGTGACTTTGTGGGTCTCTGAAAATTAGATCAGGTGAGTAAGGTGGATGCAGGACGAACTTTCGGTACAGTTCTTTCAAAATTTCCTTTTAGAGCAATCACTATGTCGTCTTGCATTTCCTCTTTGCGTTCCATAAGCGATTGTGGCAGTGGATTGCACAAAAGGTTATACTAATATTCTTAAATAATTGTAGAGCCCTTCCGTAAGTAAGAACGTTGTTAGCCTAGTGAAATCAGACTATCACTTTAAAAAATTGAAAGAAGTTGGATTTTTGGAAAACATTTATTTCTATGTCCTACTCAGATATAATTCAGCCGATATCTCTGAAACCATTACCTAGACGATATAAATGTAAGAACTCTTTTCTTTAGAATTTTGATAGCTACTACTTTCGTCACAATTATTTTCTTCTTTGGAAACTTGACACTTTTAGAGGTAATTGCAAAATATCTTTGTTTTTTATCCTCTTAAAATTCTTTGGCTTATCCCTTTAAAACACAAAAACTTGCGGCTCAAATCAAGGATACTTTTCAGGATATTCTGAGACATCAAAATATACATCTCCACGAAACTTCAGCTTATTTGGAAGTTTTTCGAAGTCGTCGTTTTTCTGTCTCATTTTTCTCAGCTATATCTCATTACAAATCCGGAAAATAGTATTGTTGTTATTCGTTGGTACAGTAAGTCCTCGTTATCACCAAAAACTTTTGAAAGTTGATGTGAAGTGTTCGCTATGTACAGCTTCTGGTCCGGTTTCAGGACAAAGGGTATCTAGCAAGTTAAAACTCTTCTTATTTAATAATAATTGTGAGTAATTTCATGAATCTATGATATGAATTCCAATATGAATATGAATTTCATGAATATCAGTTACGTTGTAATACCAATATTAACATTACCCTAACGTATATTTATTCGTACAATATCGTTTACAGTTATGTTTGAACACATGATTCTGGATGCCGCCTTTAAGGAATATTCTATCAGTTTTAAATCGATCAATCCAATGCTTAACCATACAATTGGATCATACATACTCGCATATTCGTCATACACTCTTTGTATGAATGAATGGTTCGAGATATTTTTCACAACTAATTAGTTCTGTAGAATATAAATAAAATAATGACTGTTTAAGAAGCAACCGTACCTTACCTTTTATATAATAAAAATTAATACTTATAAAATATTTACAGAGACTAAATCATATTAGGCTGGGTATTATATTATACCTGAACAAATATTTCGTGAAGTTTTAGTCATGAGTGTTGTATTGTTCTGCAACGAACAAAATTTTTCAGACTTTGGAATCATATGCCAAGTTTGACCAAGTTTAAACTGGTACGAGTGTAGAAACAAATCGCAAAATAAATAATAATCCTTACCAGGCCCACGGGTATCACAGACTGTGTACTTGTATTTCTATTTAAAGTTGGTCTCATGTCATAAACAAGCATATCTGATGAACTTCGTTCACTGCAATCAACTATTGAAGTGAGAGGCTCCACTTGTTCCTTGAAAGATAGACAACAGAAAAATTTCAAGAAACTTATAAATAACGAATGAGGTAACACCATTATACTTAGACATTAGACTAATACAAATCAATATTGTGTAGTGCTGGGATTTTGTGGTCATGGCCTAAATAAAAATTTACAAATAGAAACCGGATGTTTGATTTTTACAAATTTCTAATGAAAGTTCATTAAATTGCTCAATAACCACTCCCCATGAATTTCTCACGTACGACTTTTACTTGTAAACCCATTTCGGTCAACGTAGTTGTGAAAATGAAATGAAATGAATTTTTTGAGTTTTACGTCCCATGATTATGCCGGCTAGGCTAAAGAAGACGGCGATGATGAGAAATGAATGAAATGGTGGAATGAAGAAAGGGGGAGGAAACGGGAGAACCCCGAGGAAACCCACGCACACAGTGTTTGTCCACTACAAAGATCACTTGGCGGGAGCAGGGTTTGAATCGGGGTCACCATGCACCAGAGGTGAACGCTGTACCACTGAGCTACCGCAGCCTCTCAACGTAGTTGTAATTTCGTGTGAAAAATGCATTTAAATCATATACCGATATATTGAAATATAATTTTTATGCGGCTTGAAATGTTGCTACATGATTAAGTGTGGTAAACTTTAAGGAAAGTTTTTTGTAAAAAAAAAATATTATGTTTTTTCAATCATCAAAATACAAACAAATCTTTTTATTCTCTCTGCTAAAATGCTTTCTTATAGCAATTACTTATTGGGTGCTTGAATTAATTCCCACTTTTTTTTTTTTACCAATCATAAATTGTCATTCAACAAGAACAGAATAATATCTTCTACTGAAAGTACTGTCCCTCGGGAGCTACAATCTTTTCCCACTTTTCAGGTAACAAATGTATTCCGCGATAGAAAAATGCGGGTTTCTGTGAGGCAATTCACCCATCGAGCCAGTTTTGGATGTCTTCGACAGTTCTGAAGTGTTGGACAGAAAGGATATGCTCATGAATCGAAACAAATGGTAGTCGGAAGGGGTAAAGTCTGGTGAATATGGTGGGTGGGGGTAAGACATCCCAACGCAATCCCTCTAAGGTTTCTTTCACTACATTTGCAACATGTGGTATGGCATTGTCGTGGAGCAGAATTACTTTGTCGTGTCTCTGGGCATACTCCGGTCGTTTATCTTGAAGTACTTGATTCAGATGCAATAATTGTATTAGGTAACTATCAGCATTCATCGTTTGATACTGTGGAAGCAGCTCATAATAAACCACACGAACTTGATTCAATCAAATACACAGCATGACTTTCTTTCCATGAACGTCCAGTTTTGGCGTTGATGTTGATGGTTCTGCGGGCCTCAGCCATGATTTTCTGTGCTTGTGATTGAAGTAACGAATCCATTTTTCATCGCTATTTACAATGCGATGGAAAAACGACTTCCGATTATGTCTTTGAAGCAGCAGTTCACAAATGGTTGAACGTTTCGCAATATCTCTTTCCGTCAATAAATGTGGCACCCAGTTTCCCACTCTCTGGGTCATTCCAATGGATTTCAAACGCTTACTAACAGTTGATTCATCAACATTTAGAGTTTGAGACAACTGTTTAAGCGTCTGAGATGAATCTTCTTCTAGTAGTACCGCTAAGTCGGCATCTTCAAACTTTTTCGGCTGACCACGACGCACTTTGTCGCTCAAGTCAAAATCATTGTTTTTGACTCGTCAAAACCACTCACTACACGTTGTTTCCGACAGAGCATACTCTCCATACGTATCCACTAGCAAACGATAACTTTCTGCAGCAGATTTCTTAAGATGGAAGCAGAAGAGTAGCACTTCCCGCAAATGATTTTTAGGTACAAAGCCCGCCATGTTCAAGACGCTGAAAATAAATGTTCTTTTCACTTCACTCGAAGGTCAAATAATACTCTGATTGCCCAAGGATAGCACTTCTAAATAGGTATCCTGTCACAGTCCGCTATGCTGCAATAGCACAAGTACTGCCTTCTGTTCATCAACAGCGAGAATTAATTGAAACACCCAATATCTTCATAAAATCTTCGGCTGATACACTGAGAAAAAAAAGTATATGGCGTACGTAAAAACGTATGCAACATGTGTAAATCCTGTAGTTTTTGGACTTAACGTATAGCAAACGTATAACTGAAAAAGTATATTTTATACGTACTCTCCATGTAAGTGTTCCAAATAAACGTACTTTCCGTGCGAACGAAAGAACTATTTATAAAGACTGTCACGATTTCACATACAGATAAACCTATGTAACATACAGCTGACGTATGTAGCATACGATATACGTAAGTAGTATACGGAAGACTGTTAGATGTCAGACATCCTGCAATGGCATGATGTAACATCTAGGCTGGAAGAGCAGCATACGGATAATGTATGCTCCGTACTGTTTCATGTAGTAAGCAAGAGGATTCCGTATATTTGTACAGTATACCGATGTCCGGAGAACGGATTTTTCTCAGTGTATCCTGTTGGTTTGAAAACAATATATTTCGGTTCGTGAAAGCAGCCTTTCGGAGAGCTTTTCGTGGCTAACTTTTTAATGTAAACGCATTTGTCTCAACACTCTGCACTCCGTCATTGCTATCATCTATCATTTATGCCGATATCATCATTATATGTTACAGTTAAATACATTGGATATTTACCGAGCAATAATCCACTACAAGATGTAAAAGTACTACTAAAATTAATTTATGGTGATTTATTTTCGATAAGTTTCTCAGTGAAACACACTACTGAAAACTATTTATTTATTAAAGTTTAAAACTATCAAAATGTCAGAAACCTCCACTTTGAAAGATATGTCATAATTCGAATTATGAGTTAGCTCATTGTGAGCTTATTACCACGTAAGATGCGGGCTAAATTTTACATGTAAATTAACCAAAATTAGATTAACAGCAATTTAACATCTGAAAATGATACATTGAAGGAAGAGCGTGGAAATAGAGGAGAGCAAAGTGAAATATTAATATTTCCTACAAAGTCACAAACTCACAATTTCAGTCACTAACTTCATCTGCTGTTTCTCGCTTCTTCAATGTTACAAACCCATGCGCATCGTTATAGAAACAGTTAAGAAGAAGCTTTCATAATATGTGACACTGCTGTTGTTAGAAGTGGCCGTGTGGTGAAGATTTTTTTGTTCATGGAATAATAGGATCATGCTTTTCAAGTCGAGGATGGGAGTTTCATGACAATTAATGAAGAATGATACCACGACAAGGTTATCAGCTTTTAACGAGTTTCGTTTACAAAAACTGTTTTTTAAATTTACCGTGTCAGTCCGTCTTCAGGAAGACAGAACATCTCAAAAACTATTTGATAAATTATCACCAACTTGGTTAAAATGTGGAAGGTCGAAAATTAAGATTCGTTGTCGGTGTTTTGAAACACCCTGTATATTTTAGTTTTATTTACTTATTTTTGCAAACCAGTGGGAATTACCGTTCTATACACGAAACAATAAACTTATGGGAAGTATTTTTGATTGGTTAAGATTTAACTGGGACATCAGTATAGAGATTATTGGCCCCCGTCATGATCAAGGGAAGTATTTGAAAGGATACACATTTTAATGAAAATTTTCTTCTTCTTGTTCACCTCAACTATAGGTTGGTGGGCAACATGAAAATTTTAAAACTTTTCTCTTCCTTGGGAGAGCTGTTTTATCTTTCGATAAACTCTCTTCTTCATAACTGCATCCAAGTATTCTATCCCTGGTTTTCCTTCTGCCTTTCCCTCTATGCACACGCTGATCCAATCGGAGTGCCGAATAAGATGGCCAAGCATGCTGTTTCTTCTTTTTCCTATTATCTTCATGATCTGTCGTCCTTCGTTAGCTTCCTTTAACACGTCTTTATTCCTTTACCTTTCGGCCCATTATATGCGTAGCATTTTGCGCCAACGCCACATTTCAAATGCTTCCAGCTTGGATATTGCAGCTTTTCTCAATGTCCACGTCTCTCATCCGTAAAGTGAGACAATAAAAATAAGATAATAGAAACTACACGAAGTCGAGTGCTATGACCTGAAATTCATTCAAATGATTCAGTGATTTTCTTGAGACCATCTAACAGACAATATCGAAAATATTGTAGAAACGACCCCATTACAAGCCTTAGAAGCGAAATTTTATAAAAGGCTGAGGCATGTCACCACCTATATTTATTATGGAGTTTTTTTACACAACGTTTTACCTCCGTAACACCGTAGATACGTTAGAAACTATGTTTTTTATGAACATTTTAGCTTGCTTCCCCCTACGACACTGATTTTAATAAAACTGACATGACAAGCAGGCGGTACGAACCAAATGTAACTATGTGTAAAAATTTGTTTGAAACGCTTTAGCCGTTTTTCCGTTTTGGAAGGACATATAAAGACAATCAAGGACGTTCTATCGCTTTTTCACCCAGCACCTTCGAACATCGATATGTCACTTAAGACGTACCTGAAGAATCAAAGTAGTCCCCATCAGCATCGCCGACCTTCTGCCAACGTTCTGGAAGGCCATGGATTCCATCGCAGTAGAACTTTGTGGAGCGTGAAGCGAAGAAGGTATCAAGTGCATTTTGCACCTCCACTAGGGATTTGAACGGTGTCCTCTAAGGTGATTGTCCAAGGAATGGAACAGGTGATAATCGGACGATGCAATGTCCTGGGAGTATGGTGGATGCAATATGTTTCCCATTTAAGGCGTAGAATGGTGTCCCGGGTCATTCTAGCCACGTGAGGCTTAGCATTGTGCTGTAACAGGAGGGCTTAGCATTGTGCGGCTCCAGAGTTTCGTGTTTTTCTTAAACACGGCTCAACTGTTAACAGAACACAGTTTCTTTGGTGCTCTGACCAGCTGGTAGCAGTTCCCGATGCACGATGCTGCGAGGAGTCCACCAAACACAGGAGGACGTTCATCTGATGCAATGCTGGTTTCGGCTGATTTGAAACCGGTTCATCGGATGCTAACTAATGATGACGGCGCCATGGAGCTTCCTACAGAACATCCTTCTCATCACATTTCAACACCCTGTCCACAAATGGCTCCTTCCTTAAACGAGATAACAACGAAACACAGCTGTCTGATCGCGTTACTTTTTCACCCGGCGTCAAATCATGTGCGACCCACCGACTTAACTTGTAGTGCTTCCCGAGTTGATGGAGGTGCTGACGAATGGTTTCTCCAGTCATATTGAATTGTAGTCCCAGTTCGTCACATGTCCGACTATTATTTGCCTCAAGATCTTGCCTGAAGATCTTCATTTTGTACATGTGTTAGTCTTCCGGCGCGTGGTGCGTCTTCTTGTATTTCATCACCGTCCTTAAAACTTGTTAAACCACCGCTGCAGTGTCCGCGTAGTCACGACTACCTCACCTAAAGCATGGCATCTCTTCTGTCTCGTTGTAGCGGCGTTTGAACCCAGTTTGAACTCGTACAGAGTACACGCCCTCATGACGCTCTGTGGTGGTCCCATGTTCACTCTGTCCTTATACAAGTTCATGGTGTAATTGAACTTCCACAACTAGGTAGTATGTTGGATATAGCCACACGAACAAGTGACCTTCGCCTTATCTCCTTTCGCATTCAAGTCACGGTATGAGGGCGAATTGAACACTGACCTCCACAAAAAGCGACCAAACTTTCTTGGCTACATTTATAAAACATCAATTGGATATTTACGTTATAATACAGTGATGCAGATATAGACAGGAGTGACTATTATACAATATTCACATTTGGGGTGTTGCTCTGTCTCTAAAGTATGATGTTTGTTTGATTTGGGCCCTGGCTCAATCTTCTCTATGAAGTTTGTATTTTCTTAGGTAAAGTTGAATCATAGATTTTCGAACATCAGAGAACAACAAAGTATACTTTCTACGAGTATAAATTACTGATACTTACATTCACTATTGCCAATTTTTTTATGTTTTCAAGCGATTCTTCTGGACTTGCAGTATTCAGCAGAGAACACTTCAATATGTATTCCTGAATGTTACCAATTTTCTTACTGCTTAAGCTCTGAAACGGAAGAATATAAGTGTGTTTCATAAGTTCAACTATACAAGTAACACAGTCTATCCACTACTTAAATAATCGTAAAAATCCTTTCAAGATAATGATTTTGTTCACTGAAATAGAGATATTTTGGGGGGTTGTGTAAAATGAAGAAATGAGACTAAATCTAGGCGCATTGGTTGCATCTCCTAAGGTTAAGAATTTGACATTTTATCGATGTTACGGAAGTGGTTTGGCATAATGCATTACAGAATTATTGTCAGTGTGTATAATCAGACTATGGTCGGTTATACAAACGTCACACAAATATCATATTGCACCAAGTGCAATGTGCCAGGTCACCCTTTCACACAAATGAGGAAGTAACAATAAACACTTTATTATACTTCATAAAAAGATTGCTTTTAAGGTTATTAAATACCCTGCAATGAATGCTGTACTCCTAACTTTCTTAAATTCAAAATACTAGATGACTTCAAAGAACGAGCTTGCAAATTTCGTTTTCTAAGATTTATTCCACAACAGTTTATTGCCAACAATTCCTAATTTTTCCGTTAAAGGTCAAGAAAACGCAACAGACTAAATGACAGTTGTACGACCAATGCCAACTCATTATTCAATTGAGAAGAGAATGACCAGTGACGCTGCAGCAGACAATTAGAGAAAGTGTTCCAAACCATTTCCAGATATCATGAAAAGAGCTGCTATGTCTAAACTTGTATCATTTACAATTACTCCTGCCTACGGTGGGCTACTGCCACATATTTGTAATAATGCCTAATTACGTAATACCGTTGCCTACACATATTCCGTGAAAGGGTTTAATCTGTCTTGGGAGTAACTTCATCACAAGATCGATAAAACCCTAAGTTGTCACATGCGCGTGGAACAAAGACTATCTCCTAATGACCGCAATGATATGAAGTAGCCTTTTGCATGGAAATAAGGCCTAGCAGTCCATTCCATATAACACATAGTAACAGAAGTAAGTACTTTATTCCCAGAGAAATATTGACGACATTATCGGTTGTATAAGGCAATCTTCCAATGAAGTTTTTTACGCAATGCGAATAAAGTATATGCTAAATGATTTGCTTCTCTGTGTCTCATGTCCTGTTATGTGTCGGAACACTTGAAACTGTACAAATGATGCTGTTCTTTCTTAATATATTTGCAACCTCTTGCACATTTCCACGAATACAAAAGAGGAAACTTAACATAAAATTTAAGACATTAAAACAATTGTTTTTATGTAGTTAGTAATGAAGAGTCATTCAAAAGTATGAAGATATCCTAATTAGTGGTAAAGGCTGCAAACATTTAACCAAACAAACAATATAAGTGGGAAATATAGTTGGGGCGATGTGTTTGAGGACACATCACAAGGACGTCCGAAATTTTGAATTCTATTCTATTGTTTTAGATATAATATCATGTGATATGTCACATTAATAGCAAATTTTCGTACAAGTTGAATGGCGCTGTTACTTTTCTTTAACACTGACCATTACGAAGTGATGTTGTGTGTGTGTGTGTGTGTGTGTCACCAGCTAAAGAAGTTAGTCATACAGCAAAGACCACTCATTGTTGCCAATGTATTTCCTATTCGGGTCCATTGTTAGATGCATTTCGAGTCCTTAGTCACTCAAATCTTGCGCGAAGTGCCGGCTACAATGCTGAAACACGCTGACACAATTTGTTTGTTAAAATGCTGAGTATCCCTAATATTCAATGCATACATAACAGACTCCATATCACCCCACAGAGAGTAGTCCAGTAGCGTAATGTTAGAGAACGAGGGAGCCATTCTACAGCATCTTGCCGACCAATCCGCGCATTAGGAAACTGCTGATGGAGGTACTTACGGACACAAGTACCATAATACGGTGGGATACCGTGGTGCTGCAAGAAATTTAGGGAAAACATCCTCCGACAGTAGTTATGGCAAAATGTCCTCCTACGTACACGTCGTAAACGCATCGCCATTAGGATGCTGTCGATGAAGAATGAACCCATACACGCCACACCACACTACCAATTTGACGGGAAACGTGAAGATGTGTCAAACCAATGAGGATTATTATTCGACCAGCATCACACGTTCTCCTTGTTAACCTAGCAGGATATGTAAAAGTTTGGCTCATCAGCAAACAATACGTCAGAGGAGAATGTGGGGTCTTGCCGTAGTTGCTCTGTGTCTCATTGAGTAAATTCCAGACGACTATCTAGATCATCTTCTGTAAAATGTTGGGGAAGTTGCTGATTATAAGGGTGCCATTTTTTTTTTACTACATAATGCACATGATATGCGACTAATACTATTTTCACGGGCTACATTATACGTGCTTCTCTTGATACTTTTCCTGAATGATGCCAACACTGTTTCATCTGCCGTCGTGCGTGGTCTTCCAATCTTAGGTCGGTCCGTTGCTTGGAATTTATTCAGAACTTTGAATACAGTGCCATTGCTGATGGAAGTCCTTTGTGGATGATAGCGGTTAAATCGTCTACAATCACTTTGATGCTTCTTCTCCAGAGATTAGTAGAATCTAAATGCGCTCTGCATTTGTTAAGGTCATCTTCTACTGGCAAGTCATCTGCAACGACAGAGAGAAATAGTGAAATTCGTAACAGTTAACGTTGAAGCAAGAATAACAGTGCCATCCAATTTCTACGAAAATTTGCTATTAAAACGACATATCACATGGTATGGTTCTCATTTAAGAATATTGCGTAAAATTCAAGGTGGGGGTACATTTCCCTACTCACATTGTTACGTTTGTTATATTCTGAAGCGTTTACAACTTATTAGAACGTTTTCAGTCTTTTGGACCAGGCTGTAGTCTGTGCAGTCCATTCTTATTATTTTGCATGGTGATTTACCATGATTTACCACATAATAGTAGATTGCCTTGTGATTTCATTCACAACTTCTGATTAGAAAAATATTCTCGTTTGTGTATTCCTGTTTTATTCCAACACAATGGTTGTGAACTATCTAACTACAAGGGACATGTAAAGGACAACAACCCATCCATCATCGCTTTAAAAAGTATTTGATTTATCCTGAAATCAGGGCTGGATTAACCCATCTGGAGGCCCCGGGGCTAGAAAAAATATGTGGCCTCTGCTGACTTCCCCTAATATATTTCTGTGAAAGTACAATAGGAAAGTGAAAGGAATATATTTCATATTTTATTTTATGATGATGATGATTGTAACTTTATGATTCTTTTTAGAGAGCCAGTTGAGATTTTGATCAGAGTGGAGGCCCCTGCCCACATGGAGGCCCGGGGTTATAGCCCCCGTAAGCCCTGCTTCATCCGGCCCTGCCTGAGATAGAGGATGGGCACGATCTAAAAGTTAAATGGAGTAAGGCTTACTTTGCCTATTTTAAAGGTGAATTATTACGCTTTTCTTTCGTTATATACTTCGATGACAGATAGATCTAATGGAGGACGGGGAAGTCACAATTTCTGAAATATTAAGTAAATTGTACCAAAATAATTTCTCACACTTTAGGCATTACTGAGAACTGAAAATTTATTGCTAAAAAAGATGTTCATTTATTCTATGATCATCGAAACTATATTTATTAATTTTCTTTTGTTTAGAAAATATACAAACATTTCAAATGTACTGTATGCGTTCACTTTCTAGCTTATTATTTGACTAAAAACTAACGCTTCTTATTAAGTTTGCTCTGTTTCCACGAAAAAGTTAGAAGTAAGTATCTCCTAAAATTTTAATTTCACTTTTAACCAAAACTTTCCCAAAATTTTAAACTGTTTTAATTATCTACTTATGTCCCATGTTCTTTCATATCAATTTACTATCAGACTGCTTTTCTTATGAAAATAACATAAATTTCTATCATGCTTCTCAATCCTTCAAATCCCACTGACTCACATGTATCTTATTGTCAATAGCAAACAATAACTGAATCTGTAAACATTTTGTAAGAATTCCTGTTTAAATCCACGTCTATAGTCTTCTTTTCCTAAATCTCCAAAATACTTTCAACATAATACGAAAGAATCTTAAGTTGATTGTTGGTGAGTGTAAGAGCTTTAAGTGATGGAAATAATTATACCAGGTAGAGTCGAAACACATCTTCTTACTACGTTGAGAGCACATCGGTAGAACAGAAACATACATAGAGCCGCTCAGGAAATCATAGGCAACCTCTTATCAGTGCCAAGTATTCAATGTCGCCCCAGTACCGTTCAGACGATCTTGTGGACTCCACTTTAAATCTCTACCAAGTTGTTCAAGTATCACTCGTTCAGGAAGTGGGCCGTCGTGGCAAATGGGTGGTAGTCGGAAGAAACAACGCCGGGGCTGTACGCTGGATGCGAAAGAAGTTCCAATTCGTCATTTTAGAGCCATACATACCCGGTTCTTTCGTTACAGAATCCATGACAGCCTTATAAATGGGTGCAGCTGGACTTCCTGTGTGTGTCTCCAGTGCTTTAGTACTTTTTTTTATTTAGTACAGAAAGCGACAGAGGCATATTTTCTACCAGATTTTAACTAGGACATTATATTAATGATTCTCGAGCAAACAGATTTACAAGTTGAACATCTTACCTGCCATCATCAGCAGCATAAACATTTAAGTAAAGCACTGGACGATAAAAGTGTAATATTAATCACGTTCCTTTCTCCCTCATAGCGATGTTATTGATTATTGTTTGTTCCATGTGGAAGAGGCAAATTCAACTTCTGGCGATAGTTCATGTGACTGAGATCATACACCGTATATTAAGCTTAAGATGTATTATACATATAGCGTTGCTGCTAAGAATAAAGATATATTAAACTTCTAACTTAAACCCCTACATGTATAGACGTATATAACGTATATATACGCAAATATACGTATATATAATAGCAAATGACAATATATCGGGAAATATATACTTTAAGCATAAAATAAACAACTATTTCTTTAACTATAATTTCAATACTAAATATAACGTTTTATTAAAATACTTAGTCCATCTGTTAAGTAGATTTTCTTGAAACGTAGCCCGCGGAGAGCTCTATAAACGTTTGGAGATGTTATAAGCTGATTCCTTCGATACTGGGAATTACACAAAATACATTTTACTATACAGAAGTTGTTGTGTTTTCAATTTTGTTTAATCACTTGGAAAACAGGAGTGTGAAACACAACAGCTTTTGAGTTAAGTTGATGTTGAGTTTAATGTCGCTTTCAGCAGCGAGGCTATATGAGACGTGGATCTACTGATTAACGTGGAATTCGAACCACATGAGCTCCTATCGGGAATCGAACTCGGGTCTCCCACGCCAAAGGCGCGTACACTAACGCTTAGCCACGAAGGAGCACTACAACAGTTTTCCCTGCATATTAAATGCTTTACATTTTCGTTATAGAGCCCTGAATGATATTTAACAAGCAACAATTAACAAGAAACCTGTTACACACATTCTATCACTTTCCTCTTAAACATTCTTTGGGTTGAAATTCCTGCTCCCAATGTTTGTTCATTTTTCCTCATCAAATGAGATTACCTGGCATTGCGCAAAGTGCATTATAAAGAATAGTAACAAAGCTGAATTAGAAAAGGCTACGCAAATGAAAACGCGTGGATATTATTGTAATGAAAAAGTATAAAATGTAATGTGGTATTGTCTTCGGGTATAAGTACTTTAATGTTGAATAATTTTAAAAGAATAAGAGTGAATGATACAAACCAAAACCCTTCCGCATCTACTTGTGTTAGTTTCTGCTTAATTTTCATGAGTATATTATTATTTTAATATGGAATACAATTGATGCATTACTCTTTCATTAACCAAGATACTTGGACAGCATCACTTTTGGGAATACATATTTTCTTTCCTTTGTGATTTGCTTTAACAGCAAGCACGAGATGTTGCCGAGACAACAACGCACGGCTACAAAAGAGAGAGATTTACCTCCAGATGTAGAAATCTCATAATATATTTTCCTACTATGGAAACCAGCGTAAGAGATTTAGGCTTTCTGTAAATTTCGCTCATGATTAGGACCTTACATACCCAATGATACTTCGGATTCAACTGTTCATGCAACACATTCTTGGCCATCTTTTACAAATGTTTCAGTGCTAAGGCGTGTTACGAGAAAGAAAAATATCCTCTTTAAATATTACAAAATGCAATTGAACTTAGTAATATTTCTGCAATGTAGGACTAAATATACAGACTTGATTTAAACAAAATTGAATCTGTACCTAAACTTCTCCTCACCATGAAGAAAACTTATAATAAAAATGTTTCACAGTATGTTCAAATTAGGGTTGACATTCGTCCTGGAAAATCCGGGACCGTCACGGAACCGACATCTGCGTCCCGCAAATATTTCTCGAATCGCTTAAATGTTCCGGATTTCGGAGAAGAAGAAAGGAAGGGAATACTATAGTTTGCTTTTTCATAGGATTAGGTATATAATTATTCTCTTAACAGAAATAAAAATTAAAAAATCAACGAAAGAAGTTGTTTGAAGATAACAAACGCCGCTAGAACATATTGCCAATGAATTAACCGTTCTAAAAAAATATAAAAAAATAAAAAGGGTACAACACGAATAGACAAAATGTGTGAAAGGAAACATCATAACTTGAATGAGCTAAAACATACTCTAAGAGCCACGAAACATAACAGATCCAGAGAAACTAAAAAAAAAGTGCTTACCAGGGGAGGGGGGTAAATCATCTGCTTAACTAAGGTCTACTAAAATGACTAAAAATGTGATTACGTAATACTTGAACAACTCTATCTAATGGAAGAAAGTAAATTCCTATATAACACTTCTTTTTATTTTAAGCATTTCAAAGATTCTCGTAATTTAGTAGCGTCCCGGATTTTTAGTTTTGAAATATGGCAACCCCAGTTCAAATGTAAGTGAGAAAGAAAAGATAGAAAGTGTTTTCTATTGTTTATTCTCTAATTATAGGATAAGGAATCCTTTTTAAAATTCATATTACCAAGTTTCTCAAATTTTATCTCAGATAAACTAAAGATGTGATCCCGTTCGGAATCACTGAAAGGGATATTTATTACCTCCCATAATGTATCTGTTATTTTCCTTTCAACTTCACACGATGAGAGACAATAGCTGACGATCCTAAATCTGTCTGCGCTCATGTCCTCTTCAGCGTACTTGGGCTGCAGATTTATCTTCATTTGAATGGAACCTCCTGGTCTCAGAACACCCATACTTGGCTTCGCCTTGTACTTCCTTCCCACATTAGCTTGCAGCTGAAATAGCCGTGATTACAAGTCATTAAATAATTTAACCACAAGTGGAATTTCAGTAAAATCTACTAACAATTAGTATTTAGATGCTTAAGTAAAATAACTAACTACTTCAGATTAAGAAGAACTCGGACTTTTCATTTGAAGAGGAAACTACGGACATGATAAAGTAGCTCTTTATATGAAACTTTATCTCTTAATGGAAGATGGCAAACCTCCAGTTACTATTGCGACATGTATGTATATGTATGTATATGTACTATATGTAGTAGTACATTCATATATGTACTATTGCGATCTCCTTTTAGGTGTTCTCAGAGGAACGTTGTATGTCCCTATGAATACTGATATAAATTGAAGGCAATGAAAACGAACAGATAAAGACCAAAATGCAAATTTCAAGGAGGCGTAAAAGCAAAACCAGGTAAAAAAATATTAACTCAGTGAGAGTGATAACAGAGAAAAGACCAAACAATTCATATATAGCCTACATCCAATATAAATACTACAAGCTGGTTAGAATTAAGGGAAACTCCTACGAGAACAAGGTACCTATAGTTAATATTGAAAAATGATTTACTTATTATTACAGAAATATAAAATTGTAATTGTAGCTGTTTTTCACTTTCAATAAAATTGTCTGATATTCATTCATGTCTGAATCTGTCACTCCTCGAATAATTATTATTTCCAGTTTCCACGCAGTAAAGATTGAGATACCATCCTTTATGTGGAACATATTTGGCATACAATTTGTGCACATCTTGCAACTCATTTGTGCTTATTGGAAGGGAGCTGTAGTAAGCTCAAGGTGCACTGTTCAGGTTTACTTCACCAATGTCTGAGAACGAAAACTAGATATATCGAGTCTTTGTCTGATTCTCATTCACAACAACAAACCAGGTAAGTTTTAAAGCACAAGAGAGATTTCGTATTTGTTGTAATCCCATTTTTGTAAAATAGTGTTTTATCTGGTTGTCATTTTTATGCCTTTAATTACAGAATTATCCAAGAAAACTACTCAAAAATAATGAAAGATTAGATTGTATTCATCTGTCATATTTGAAATCTAATTACTCTTAGACTGGCGTATTATATTAATTCATGCATGGTCAATTTACTCTCTTATGATACCAGGAGAAAATTCAACTGTAAACAGTATCTTTCATATCTCTCTCTCTCTCTCTCTCTCTCTCTCTCTCTCTCTATATATATATATATATATATATATATATATATATATATATATATATATATATATATATATATATATATATATATATATATATATATATATATATATATATATATGCAGGATGGGCCATTTTAATCAATCCACGGAAATATCTGAAAAATGATAAAATATAGGAGAAATGTTTGAAGTACACGTTATATATTGCTAAGGGGGAAAACCAATTCCGCCAAAAGTAACCCTCCTCGCCCCCGTAAATGGGGGTAAGAGAAGTTATTGAGGGATATTTGGAAATCAGTGTTGCCATCCAATTTCTTTAAATAAGCTTAACTTTGTCCAATTTCCTTTAATAGTTTACCTTCGAAAGAAACCACTGCCACATGTTGCATACCTTTCGAAAAGCCATTCCATCATCTTTCAAATTCGCTATGTCTCACCTCTGTACAGTAAATACAGGGTGAGGAACCCTTTGCCTTGAAACAACACACTCATGCCATGTTGGGACCATTGCCAGTCTCAATATCCATTCACCATGATTTTCTGACCAATGGGAACATTTGGGAAGTGCTACGTTTAAACAGGAATATTACAAGTATATAAATGCATAGTTATTTAAAGAAAAAATGAAGAAAGCAAGAAATTAACAAATATTTGTGAATAACAATTACAAGTGGAATGGGGAAATAAAACAGAAGTAATTGTAAGTTACGTATACTAACATAACAATAAGTAGATACGAAAATAACGTTGAAAGTGGGTTTATATTCAAGCGATTAGGGGAACCATCAGCGGAATCTTACCTCACATTTTTTTTAAAATTAAATACATTATATATATAGATAAATCCTCCCTGGATTAGGGGCTACTATAATATTGTCCCACTGACCAGAAAATAGATCGATGATAGTTTACCTTAAATGTTGCGAAATGTGATGTTGCATTAGTGATTAACATGGTTCCAGCGATTTCTTCATCATCATATTTGAACAAAATTGTTTGTGAAGGATCCAGAGATAAAATTGCTGAAAGACAACAAAACGTCAAATTGTGAACATCTAAACTATGTAAAAAATCAGCGTGCTGTCAATAACTCACGAGGAAAATTGGAGTTCAATGTCAATTTCAAGCTAGCACTCTAAATTTATTTGTTGTGAACTTAATACTTTGTTATAAAATTAAAATCAAACAGCTGAAACTTCTAGTATGATATTGAAACTACAATCACTGGTAATTGCTTAAGAGTAATGTTAGTGCGTCTACCGTTTGACAATTTATACGTAGTAAATATCGTTATTCTAACTTAATATTTTCTATTTTCTTTTTCAATTTTTAATTTTTAAGGTAATGAAACAATATACTTTCCTAGAGACTGCTTCATGTATGTACACAGATTGTCCCGCATATATCAGAACTTTCAGCATTATCCTTGGTGAGGATCTACAGGATGGCCACAAAGTTCCGTTACCCTTGATAAATGCTAATATAATCTTTCTCGTTACTCCAAATGCTAATGTAAGTTTTCCCGTTACCCCTTTATACATGTTAATGTAAGGTTTTCCATTGTTGCAGATTGTATGAACGACGCCTCCGTGTTATTTCAAGTTGTTGGGTGCATGAGAGGAACCTGTGATAATTTCCTATGGAGGTTCGTAACGAGCATCGTTGCATAAAACCGTTACGATACCACTGCAGAACTTACACAAGCTGTGGAACAAGCTTGCAATCAAGTTACACCTGCAATGCTCGACAAAATGTGGCACAGAACCTGGCGGCTTCCTCATGTCGTAAGCGTCGGTGGACCACTGATGGGCAACTAGCGACATCTCGCCCAACATTGGTGGCTCTGCAGCGATGATCCACGTTGTCCCCACTTCTGTTTTAAAAATCATACAACCAGCGGCACACCAGAGGTAAAGACGCGACGAAAAGCCAATGAACAACAAAATTACTCCCGCAAAATATATTAAATCGCCTATATGCGTAATTTGTTTACCTTAAGGCTACAGACTACTAAATATTTTTGAAAAACTAATAATTTTTCTTTTGCCCGTTTTTCGTAAGTGGAAAGAGGTAATAAAATGTAACTTACCATAATAATAGATAATGTTATTCTACACCAGAAAATACGAATCGGAAGAATTTTCAATGCTGCCAACCATAGAAATTACAGTATGACTACAATTTGAATTACTCAAAAATCTAGGTAAAGGCAACGACTAGAAAAATGAACTCAACGGTAATTGATGACTTATCATGCTGTCTATGTTCCTTGTTTACTACTTTTTAAATAATGTTTCTATTTATTTTGTAATAATTTATGTAAGGTTTATAAAATAAATAGAAATATTTAAAAAGTAGTAAACAAAGAACATAGACAGCATGATTAGTCATCAATTACCGTTGAGTTCATTTTTCTAGTCGCTGCCTTTACCTAGATTTTTGAGTAATTCAAATTGTAGTCATACTGTAATTTCTATGGTTGGCAGCATTGAAAATTCTTCCGATTCGTATTTTCTGGTGTAGAATAACATTATCTATTATTATGGTAAGTTACATTTTATTACCTCTTTCCACTTACGAAAAACGGGCAAAAGAAAAATTATTAGTTTTTCAAAAATATTTAGTAGTCTGCCCCCTTAAGATGAGTGTGAAAAACACTAAAAAAAGTAAAAAAAAAATGTACCCCGGGGTGGGCGCAAACCCCAAACTTTTAATTGCTAGGAGCGTGCTCTTCCGACTTGGCCACGGAGGCGATTAAGAAAACGTTGCTTGTAGAAGGATAAATCGTTGAGGTTTTTAAATTTGGCTAATCTGAGTGCTGCTGTAACCGTATATATTCGACGATAACCATTTGGGACCAAATAAAATCCCTTCACCATATAATTTTATAGCAAAATGATGCGAGTCTACTTACTTTATTTCATAGTTCTCCCATATTAACTTTCTAATGATCAGCGACAGTTGCCATCTAAATTCATACAATTATACACACTCATCTCAAGATTTTTCACTTCATAATATAGAGGCAGGGGTTACTCTTGACCCCTGGAGCACATTTTAGGAACAATTTGTAAGGAAAAATAATATATAACAATAACCGCATGCACATGACTGGCGATAGTTCGTGTTGGTCCCTTCGCGATTCTCCACGATGAATCGAAGAAGCGTGGACCAAAATGAAGTTCTCGTTGCTACGCGGTGTAGCTTCAACACCCCGACTTTAGATATCTCTTTCAACTCGACGAAATCCAGCCGCCAGTGGCACACTATAGGCGCGTCCCTATATCAACGATCGGCATTTACCGGCAAGTGGGCCACTAAGTGTTGGCGACGTTTACGGCATGGGGTTATGTCGTCATGAGAATGACGGTAGAGACACCGATCCTTTGGCCACTTAGTGTTTTCTATCTCAATAAAACTTCTCGAAAGCGTTGTTGTTTATGTCATTAGGTTCTTTCCATGCAATCATTTACGTACATTTAGTAGTTTCTCACTTTCAGGGGTAACGTGACTGCATTAGGGCCGTGTTCATAGATCCATCTTAATGAAAATGTTTTTCAAGATCTGTTTTCAGAAGTGAAAACATAATCCTACTCAGGCAAGATTTTGAGATATAGGTTTTAAATAGGAAGATCTTGATAAAAAATGACATTTTGACCTTATTCATAAACATTTTTTAACACAAGCATTCGATCTCGAAAGTTGATAGTAGGAATGGTGCCATATTTTCTACAAAACAAAAATTGATTTTGTACAAAACAGTCTTGACCAAGATGTATTATCCCTAATAAACTCTCAAAACATGTTTATGAATAAGGTAAGAATTGTCTCAAGACAGATGTTTCTTTTATCTTAAATCAAAGATCAAGTTTTAGTCAAGACAAGATCTTGAGTGGACATCATCTATAAATGCAACCCTTAGAAACATAGGAATACCAGAGTCACTACTTGACATTTCTTACAGGAATTTTGTCATTGCCTCCGAAGAAGTACAAGATTTACAGTAGTAATAACAATAATAATAAAATAGAAAACAAAAAACGAAATATTGAAAAAATGAAAGATTCTGTTTATAGATCGAAGATAGGAACAGGGAGTGTATTAGCAATATAGTATGTAAAAATTGTTTCATTTCGGCTTCTTATCTGCATTGAATGTTCAGATGTTGTGTAGGCGGCTTTGCCACTATTTGTGTATTCTATTTCCCGAGAGTTGAAGTTGCAGTGAGGTCTTAACGGTAATACTAGGAACCAGGAGAAAATGGTCTATTCAAGTCAAAACAGCGTTAGAAATACATACGAGCGACAATATATGACATATTGTGTATTACCTCAGCTGCAAAGATTTTGATTCTGTTTGTTCGTGCCCGATTCCAAATAACCGCTGTGAGCGGAGGACCATTCGAAACGGTAACACATACGTCAGGGAACTCATTCCGTACCGATTTGCCTTATGCTTTGCAAAAGTTGCATTTTAGATTGTTAGAATCGACATAACAGTTACAACTAGTTTTCTGTTCTGCGTTGCGTAACGATCCGCAAATTTTTCGTAAACCGACACCGTGTGGGTCAGGGGAATGGTAAAAGCATAGCGTGACGCAGAACAATCGGCCATAAGGAAACAATTTGCGCATATTACGGATCTTTTCCTTGTAAAAAGGTAACGGTTATATAATTTTTCATAATCACCTCCACAGACAGAATCCAGTCTCTGGCTATTTTACAATATCAAAATGCAGTAAAATTCTTATGTATACTAGAAAACACTGTATAGTTAGCCTTTGATCTATCTTGTTTACTTACGTGAATTCATATGTATAGAATTCTTGGTTTCAGATGTTGTAAAAGCAGTCGAGTAATTGTCATCAATTTTCTCCTCCACAATCGGAGAAAGTTTTTTCACTACTGTGTCCAAAAGTTTACCTCGAGATTTGCTTGGAGATTTTCTCTTGAGCTTCATTATATACTTTGTGGGCTCTCTGTTATTAACATTCAAACTTACAGCTGAGGTTGATGCCTTCCCACTTACGTTGTTTGCGAAGAAAATAGGGTCAATTGATACTGCAAATTCATTTCCAGAACGTCGACGGTCTTCATTGAAAGCTCTTGCAACTGATTGGCGGACTGGTTGCCCTTTCTCGTATTCTCTCCTTCTCTGATTCATGTTAGTCATTGCGACTTCCTAAAAATATAAGACAGAACCCACTTAGCTTTCAAACTTAATTATTTTTAGAAATTTACGCAGAATGATAGAATAAAAACAAAAGTTGGAAATGGAATTTCCAGCTTTACGTCCCAAGCGTATGTTCTGGAAAATAAACGATGTGCATGATTAATGACTGTGAAGGATTACTGTATGAAAGTATTTTATGGAAGAACCCGATAAAACCCAAAGACACGATGTTGTTTACCACAAACACACAAAGCTGGAACAGAACCAGGGACTCTTCGCAACAGAAGTCACCGTGACCCCAACGCGGAGTTATAATAAAGTTGATTTCCAGAGAAAACAAGTGGATACATTTACTTATAATAATGTTACGGGCTAAAGGAAGAATACGAAGGCTTGGCATAATGTAGGAAACGTACAATTCTTTCACAATAATACCACGTAGAGTGTATCTCACCTCCAATGACCGTGTCTCGTAAATGACTAATATGTTGAGCATCTCGCTTGTCTTCGAGACAAGATATTTTCAAGGAGCACACTTGAGCAAATGTTAATTTCTACTGTTAGGACCCTTCGAAATTATCAGTCGAAAGTATTCTTGCTTAGATACATTTTCATTAGCACTGCGAACTACGTTATAATGTTACCTTGATCAGAAGTCTACTTCAGAATGAAGTTCAAAGAAAAATTGCATTTTTCTGGTCTACTATAAGAATAACAAACTTTCTGTATTATTGAGTATCTTACAGCCTAGAACGGAATAAGATATGTATTTCAGAGATAATGTCATTTCTTATTTCTAATGACTAAAACTTAAAGCAGTGGTTTTTCACTATATTAATCAACCATTAGTATTCAACTAAGCACTTTGCACTCTCTTCGTGTGTATATGGTGAGTTTCCCTAATGTTATTGGAATTCCAGTAAATATCGCGGATTCCTATAACATTTAGCTGTGAAAATTGATTGCCAGTAACAATGGACAAATCTATTACATATCAACAACTTTGTAGTTACACAACTTCTTGATAATTCTCGTCTTTGTATAGGTTTCTTTCTGTTGCTTTAGTTGTTCTTTCGGCTTTTCTTCAAAGGGGAAGTAGGATGATAAGCCGTCCATCGCCCTGTGGTATACACAAATCCCGTAAAGTTATCTGATTGTAACTTACTGTATACACTGAGAAAAATCTGTTGTCCGGACGGCGGTATATTGTACAAATATACGGAGTCGTCTTGCTCACTACAAAAATCAGTACGGAGAATACGTTATTCCTATGATACATACATAGGCACTATCTAGCAGTTTTTCTTATACAGTGAAACCTCTCAATAACGGACATCAATGGGACATGAATCTTTGTCCGTTAATGAGAGGTGTCCGTTACATGGAGTTACAGAAATTTAATTCCTCACAACAGTAATTGTATGCAGTAATATATAGTAAATACATTATGTATGAGCGTAAATACGTAAAATTCAATATGAAAATACTTTATTTAGTACATATTTGAATTACTGGGTTGGATGAAGGAAAAATTCATTTCTGTTAAGTAATATTATTGCTGGAGGATGTGTTAATATATTCGTATACTGCAAAAGATAATGCATGTAAAGTAATTTTCTTAAGTACATGTTATCACTTTGTAAAAAAAAATCCATGAATTCACATACCTCCTATACTAAAAGAAAAAAAAATAGCTTAATAAGAGCATGCAATATTATTATTAAATACTGAAAATGTGGACAACAAACTCACCAACTAGGGGAGACCGGGGCTATTTGAGCCAAGGGGCTATTTGGGTCAAACTTAAGAAAAAATGTCAGTGCGCACTTAATATGCGCATCAATGTGCTGAATTTGCATTGATTTGTGAGTTCGTTAGTAAAGGAAAGTTTGTATGTATCGTTGGTCTGCTGCTTTCTCATCAGTTCCTGTAAATATGAGACAATTCTAAGCAAAGTGGAGTGCAATGCTTCGTATTTTGGTCTGATGTTAAAAAACGTATGTATAATATAAGGTGCTGAATCTGTGTAAATGCATATTTTTGTAAAATTATTACCGTACGCGTAAAACAGAACGTCCGCATGTTATAATCTCCATTTTTGGCTCTCTCCGCTGTTTCATGTGAAAACAGTACATTCCTTTGTATATATGTGCAAAACGGGGTTATTTGAGTCGAAAAAATTGGGGCCATTTGAGTCAATCGGGGCTATTTGAGTCAGGTATAAACTTACGTGAATATTTTTAATTTATGAATTTTAGTTTTGTATTTATGGTTCAACCTCCTATGTAATGCATGTATGTAAAAGAAAACACTTCATTTTCTTTTTATATAGTACGAAAATGCAAATCAGAACATAAATGCAGCAAGTGGAATAATGAAGATATGGAAAAGGCCATGCAAAGTGTAACAAAAAGTGATTTGAGTTCACGTGGAGCTTCATAGCTCTGCAATTTTCCTTTTGAAACTTTGCGAAGGAAAGTGCAGTTCAAAAGGGTAAGACTAGTTTGGGTGATAATAATGGAACAATTCAATGTACAAAACCGAAAGTCATAGGACACTCCACAATACTGACAGAAGAACAGGAGGAAGTTGATATTGCGAATTATGATTCTCACGGAAAAAAAAGGACTAAGCTGCACCATGAAACGATTCGTAAAGTTGTGCATCGATATGTAACAATAAATTAAATTCTTATACATACCTTTCAGATACTAGCTGGTGTAGATTGGTTTTCAAGTTCGATGAAAAGACATATGAATTTATTATTACGAAAGCCTGAGGGACTTTCAAGAGCTCGTGCTGAGGGCGTTAATGAGGAAGCAGGATTCCGATTTTCAATTATTGAAATCCGTTATTTCAACGATGGGGTCTCAACACAAAAACAACACCGTGTATACAATGTGGATGAAGCAAAGTCATTGCCAAGAAGGTGGGAGAATGGGTGGCATTTACGTTGAGAGAGGCAAAAATGTCACTATGACAGTCGCTTGGAACGCAGTTTTACAATACATCCCACAATTTATTATTTTAAAGATCAGCATATGAATGAAGAATTTGTAAACAATCTACCGCCGGCTTCTCAAGTTTCCTCATCAGATTGTTGTTACGTTAATAAAGAGTTGTTTGTTTGCTGGATAGAGTTTTTAAAAAACAAACTGAGCTGAGGGAAAATGTTTGTTAATTTTGGACGGACATATTTCTCACTGTTCGCTACAAACTCTCAAATTTTGTGAGAAACATGGCAATGAACTTTTGTGACCACTCATGTATTACAATATTACAACCACTGGATAGAACTGTGTATTACTATGACATCATTCCTTTTGGCGTGGGAGACCCGGGTTCGATTCCCGGCGGGAGCTCATGTGGTTCGGATTCCACGTTAATCAGTAGGTCCACGTCTCATATAGCCTCGCTGCTGAAAGGGACGCTAAACTAAAACCAACTCAACTCAACATCAGTCCATAAGAGCCCGGAAGTTCAAGTGATAATTGAATTTTAAAATCTAGTCTGGGAAATATAATTAAGAGTACATGGGATGTACAGCATATGATGGAGCAGCAACTCCATCATATACTGTACAATGATGTAAATTCTTCTCACTCTTGCATAAATTGTCAAATGTATCTCCACGAAGAAGAAGCAAAGTACAGGTCTACTTACTTCTCCCGGAAATGTCCAACAGCTTCGCACGAAACAGAAGTTATAAATGGAGGTATCTGGTAAAGCTTGCTCGAAGACAAAAAGCATTAAGAAGACAAAAATAAATAAGCATGCACCTTCAAGTGTTACGTTACACGTTATTATGATAATGAGAACGAATCCGAGAACAATGAACCATGCAGATTCTGTAAGGTGAAATATTACTCTAAAGAATCTATGAGCAAAGAAGAATGTATTTTCTGCCAACATTGTAAACAGTGGTACCATGAGATATGTGTTGGACCTTATGGGAAAAACAGTTTGTATGCAACAAGTGCTCTATTTTATACATTCCTTGATAACTTTCATTGTCTCGTACTTCAGAAGTTCGAGAAATTAGTGATTTTTCATAAGTTTGTATAAAAAATATTTTTTATGCACCTTGCTTTCTCCAGCACAAATTTTGATTTTTATGTTACTATACACTTAATTTTAATTGACAAGACTACTCGTTAAATTAATTTTGAACATTAATCTTATTGTGAGTTCATTTTTTTATTTTAAAAGTTAAATTTGAGCTATAGTTTCCATTATAGTGTATTCTTTTTATTTACTAAAAATTAATGTAGAAAAAGTAAAACTATCCGAAGTTTCTTTTTATAATACTCTGTCATTAGTTCCCTTTGTTCTCATTTGCTTTTACAAGTGTTTATTTCAAAGACAATAAGTCAAATCATTCTAAGATAAATCTATAGGTGTAAGGTATTATGTAACATATAAGAAAATTAAAAGTCTTGTATTATTACAATGCTGAAGGACCTTTAGCTTATCCTGAACACCCTTTCCTAAAGAATTGCTTCACTTATTCTCTTTTACTATGAAGTTATGTTTTTTTACAAATTATATAGAAAAGGGTATACTTTCAGAATATACATGAACACTAATGTAATTAATGTAAACAATGTTGATACAGTGAAGTACCCAAATAGCCCCACGAGAAACCCAAATAGCCCCGTGATTTTTACTAGTCTCGAATTCTGCCATTTTTATTTTAAATTCGTTTCCTGAATTTCCATGATTTAACAGGTTCTTTATTCTTTAATATGTTGTACTATAATAATGTACGTAGATTATGGCCTAATTATTTAAACTCTTAAGTGCGTAGTTTTTTGGAAATTTTGAGTTTTCCCTTACTATACTCAAATAGCCCCGGTCTCCCCTATGATTTTCTCGGAAAAAAATCTATGGAATTGTCGGTAAAGATGCAAGGTCCAGAGAAAAAAGGACTAAATTTGTTAGGGAAAGGAAGATCTTTCGCTTAGAATTCTTGGTCATGCGACTGACCCTGCATGAGTGTTTTTGCTTATTAAAGTTTTTCTAGGATTTCCACCAGAAAGCAGTTTATTGCGAGCAGGAAAAAAGAATTTCAAGTTCAGCTTGAAGCTGTTCTGTTTGATGGTTCACCAGGTCAAGACTCATGATAGATACACTTGTGAGGAATAATATATCGCAGAACCGAGAATAATTCCTGTCTGTTATGAAGAGGTTATTAAAACGTCTGGGGGAAAAAGGACTGTCCGCGTCCGTATCTAAGAGTGTCCGTAAAAGGGAGGGTTTTGTTCCATAAGGGAACATATATTTTTGCCGGGACAAAAAGTCTGTCCGTATTATAGAGGTGTCCGTTATTGAGAGGTGTCCGTTAAGGGACGTTTCACTGTATTACATTTATGTTATCTTCGTCAGCTACATGTTATATACGTCGATTTGTATGTGAGATCCTGACCGCCTATATTGTTTCATACGGAAAGTACGTATAGATGGAACACTTGTACAGAAAGTATTATAAAATATGCGTTTTCAGTTATACGTTTGCTGTACTTTAAGTTCAAAAATACAGTATTTACAAATGTAACATACGATTTTACGTACGCCAAATACAATTTTTTCTCAGTTTAATTTTGACATTTTCCTCCATCTTAATTCCGAGTGAAACACATTCTTCATATATAGACAACATACATTTTTGGTGTTAGCCAATTATATCGTTAAATTGATTTCTTGCTGAAGTTCAGTTCTCCTTTGGAGAGGAATTAAGGAATATGAAAATCGTGAATAATGGTCAATACTGAAACAGAAACCTTCTTTTGTTGGACGTCCATTACATTTGAGAAAAATCCGGACACACTGAAGGTACTCAATTTGAATTCTACATGATTTTTTTCTGCATAAAATCCAGGAGCAAGTGCAATCGCGTTAGCCACTAGACCAGCGGGAAGGGCTAGATATGATGGCAAGTGATGTATTCGTAGAAAGGGATAATACAGTGGGGTTGCCGAATAAAACTACGGAGATAAATCGTGCATCGAATTACCTCAATCATCAATGTGTTATGCATTTCTTATCGTTGCGTTACTAGCTTCGCATGAGAATTACGAAATCAGAATCCGATGTTCCCGAAAAATTTCAAGGCTACATAGCATAAAATAGATTTTAAAAATCTCTTTAATGTATCTGTATTTTCCTTTAAAGTTACACTCGTCCTTCATGTTAACTTTTTTCTTTTCTTTAATTATGAGTATTCCTTTGGTTAAGGTTGCGGTGGCATGGTCGGATAAGGTACTTACTTTTCAATTGCATATCCGTTTTCAGTGGCGGCAATTGGACGTTAAAAGTGGGAGCCAAGACATGATCTGAATATTTGTATATCAATGTTAGTTTTCCTGGTTGTTTCTAACACTTAGTTTGACGAAAGGTTGTATAACTAATAGGATATCATTTTCAGTTAAAATACCGTATATCATATTTCATATTTTATTAAGTAAATTAACAAGAGCAATGCCCTTTGTACTGTTAACAAGCAAGGTGTAAAGAGAGATTTGATTCCTTGCTCAGGAACATCTAAAAATTATGTCTGGAAAATTGCATTAATCAGATTATTTAATAATAAATTTGCGAATCAAATAAATAGAATGGATAAAATTAATCATAGTAATGAATAATGAGGCTTCTTTGGAAAAGTTATATTGAAACTGAAGATTAATGAACAACTTATATTTTTACTTCCACACATGCTATTAAATGTATGTTATTACTCTTAGAAAATGAATGACAGTAAATACTACAAGCATATGCTGCGACATTTGAAGAAATATGCAATTGCAATATTAATTGCTTTGAATTGCAATTATAATGCAATTCCTGTAGCTTTCTTAACTCCGCGGGAAGACAAATAACCAGTACGTACTTACGCCACGGCAAATATTATATGGCACCATTTTCTTCTATGAACCAGTAACACATACAAAATCTTTACATTTTCAAATGAAACTTTATATATTAACCCTTGCAAGACCAAGAGGAGGCTATAAAATGTACACACTTATTAAATTTGAGTTTTTACATCTTCATTTTTCGGACCCATTTCTCCATACCTTTATTTTGTATCAGCGAGTATTTAAAATATTACTTTTAGTGGGGTAAACATTTTTCCTCAGTTGTGTTTCTGAACGTAAAGTGGAAACCCGGCGAGGGACACAAAATGACCTCCCTCTGTCCAACTACGGACCTTGAATTTTTTTTTAGATTTTTTTGTTTAGTTAAAGCGTTTAGCTGGCAAAACTGTTAATTTATAGTTGACAAATGACTGTCTATATCTTTGCTGTTAGCTTTGGAAGGAAATCACTACTTTCAGAATAGTTTTGCAGGCTGCGAGTAGTTTTGTGAACTTTTCAGTGCATTATATAGCAAAAGAATGAGTAAATATTTGTCAGAAAGTGAAATAGCAAATGAACTGTCTGATTTGAGTGAACATGAAAAAGAACGTAGCTTCGAAGAAGCGGTAAGTGAGACTGAGAGTAATGTATTTGCCACTGAGGACATTTACGGTTGCGATGGTGTAGTTACAATACGAGTGATTCGGAATCGATAATGTCGAACGGTAGTGATATTCTAACTGTGAACAATACTAAGGAAACACGCGTATCTGAATAGTTCATAAGTAAATCGGGCAGAGTACCAGGAGCGTCATTTCAGATTTTGCTTGGGGGGGGGCAAGACCCTTTGATATAAGTAAAATTTCGTGTATTTCACTGATTTACTACTATTTAATTGATAAAATCTATAGAAATCTCAAACTCAGGAGGGGGGCAATTGCCCCTCCCTGCCCCCCTAAATGACGCCCCTGCAGAGTACACGTAGCTAAACAACCGACTTCCGTACGAAGAACAAAGCAAAATATACGTGAACGACAGGGACTGAAGCCAGAAGGTTGCAGCACTGCTAAAAAATGGCGTATTTGTGGGAAATATTTAAAATGATTGATGTTTTCCTTCTCTTTTACAGCATTACAGCAATAGCTTTCAGTAGCTGTAATTACAATAAGTTCTCGCAATTAAATGATTGTTGTAAACTTTGTCAATGTTTATCATATCTCCGGAACGGTTTGAGACATCGAAGTTTGCCAATTGCAAGCGATACAAGCAAAAAAAAAAAAAAAATTTTCAGGCCCTTGTAACTTCGTTCCTATTCGTTCGAAACAAGTCTACTATAGCCATGGTATTCAACGCTAAGACACTTTCGATGTGCATTATCCTGTTCATCTCCGTTGTGCTGTATGTGTGATAAAGGATTTCAAACGTTAGATGTTTGTGTTACTATAACATCCTTAGTTTAGAACAATGAATAATAAATGAAGTATTTTATGTTTCGTTTGACATGCTGATTTGAAATTCATAATGATATAAAATAGTCCTGATTAAAAATAGCATAGCTTTATATTGGGTTGGCAACACTGTTCATCCGAGAATGTTGCAAAGTACCTAGAACGTTGTCCCTTTTTATAGTATCTTGATGTAAAACTTTCCTTCTCTGCCTTTTGCAATATTTACTATCATTGTAATTGGACCGCCCTGTATATATATTTGGAAAGCTTTATTGGTAATTATTTCTTAATAAAACTAATTTTCAAACCAATACGGTCACGATTCAAAACAAAACTACAGTGGATATTTTAATCGCTCCTTTCCCCTGGTCCAACCTGATACGCGCAGTAGCTTGGTCTTCCGGGGTTAAGGGATCACTTCAAAAAAATGAGAGTGCAACTTCCCCTCTTGCTCCCTATAATTCTCCGCTCCTGTCCGTTTTTTATCTTTTTAGTCCTGTCCAAATGCTAGCCATTCCCTGCCAAATGGAAAACTCCGAGACTCTACAAGAGGAAAACATTGTCCGTGGAGCACACTCACCTGTCATTGATTTAGGCATATTCTTCATTACAGCCTTCGACATTAGGATAAATTATTCAATGGAATTCATAAATTTTGTCTAATTGCATATACTTCATTAGGTGATATTTTCTCATAGAATTAAGGAAGACTTTTCTTAGCATTTCTTATTGAAATATCTCTAGTAGTAAGGTTGGTTGGTCCACCGTTGGGAGTTGAGTGGAATTTGGTAAGAACGGTGGGTGATGGACGGTGCGAGCCTATAGTGGAAAAACTTACGTTGGCCCAACGTTGGTTAAATGTATGATTGACCAACAAACTATTCTCCTTACCTTCACGCAACGATACTAGAATTGACTGTTCTCCCAAACAAGAAATACCTTACGTTAGCATTGGCTAAATGTCGGGGATCAACTCTATGAAATACGCTCTTCCCGCCACTTTGTTTTATCGTTGGCTAATGGTCGCTAACTCCATCATACTTGATGCTGTTAGAGTGCTCATTATTCATGCTCAGTTTTTCACCGCCATTTTGTGTTCGAATTACGAAAACAAAAGAGGAGTTCGTGTTGTGTGTTGAATCATTTTCCTGTACATAGTGTACAGTAAGTTTTTTTGAAAAGAAGATTTACAACGTACAACAACTGTCAAATAGCCAACATTTGTAAAGTGTGTAATTATGGTCTAGTTGCCCTTCTCGCTGGTCTAGTGGCTACCACTTGTGCCTTTGGTGTATGGGGTCCCAGGTTCGATTTCCGGCGGGAGACAGTTTGAAATTTTAATTGTCCTCGATATTTCTGCGTTCTCGTGCTTTTCGTTCTAGTTTACTGCAAAAACAAGTAAAATTAAGTAAAAACCTAGTAATAAGTAGTTTAAAAAAATTGGAAACATGCCTGCCCGCCAGCCGAGTAAGTAGGGTTTGCGTCACGCACACTGCTGTTTCCACTTTTTCTTTTCTTGCACGGCCGAAGTACAACTAAAAATTAATCGAATATTTAAAGATCGCAAATCTATGAAATAATCGGAATATCTCAGGAATACCATACAAAAATTCAAACATGCTAAACCGAATGCATGAACATCCTACCCCACCCGCTGCAAGAACATGTTGGGGAACGTCAGGGAATTATGCTAGATGTAGTTAGCTAAACGTCAGCATTTGGATGGTGAACCAGCATTCAACGTCGAGGTTTGGCCGGGCTATCATTGGGAGACTGGTGGGATTTGGTTGGATGAACGAAGGTTCAACATTCTCAATGTCGTTGGGGTTTGGTTGCCCCAACATTGGGAGACATAAGGATTAGTTGTATAACGAAGGCTCAACCTTGTTTTACTTGAGAAATGGATGCTATAACGGCCAAACCTGACGTTGGGCCACCGTTGGTATGTCGCATCGCCATTTTTCCAACGTAAAGTCTTTAGCTAACTAACTCTATGACCTACCTAACCCGAACGTTCAATGTCGCGTACACAAAAGCTGATTTCTATTTTCAGCCAACTGGATCCAGTTTCTACTATGTATTTATATTTCTGCGAGATCAATCTTAATATTGTCCTCCCATCTGCGCATAGGTCTTTCTAATGATCGTTTTCCGATTCAACTTCCAGTTAAAACTTTGAAAGCGTTCCTATTTTCTTCCATCCTGGCTATTTGACCTGCCCTCCTGAGCCTCTTAGATTTGATGACCCTAACAATGTTTAGTAAACCCTATGTAGTACCTCGTTAGGAAGTTTTCATCATTCCCCATTCCCATTCCTCTTGGGCAAGAATATTTGCCTCACAATCTTGTTCTCAAATACTTTCAGTTTTCGTCCTTCCCTCAGAGTAAGCAACCATGTTTCGCAACCATACAGAACAACAGACATGATTATCGTTATATATATTTTAAGCTTCAAATTCCTCGACAGAATTCACAACAACAGATTCAGAACTGAATAATAGCACGATAATAATAACTGAATAATTAAATGTCCCTGCTTTCAGTCGACATTTTAATATCTTCTTGAATATAATTTTCGATTGTTAATATTGATCAAGGGCGCCGATCCTAGGGTGGCCGGGGGCCTGGGCCCCCCAAAGCTCATGTAGGCCACCCTGTTGTATTTATGAATATACATTATTTGACATAATTTGAATGCAATTTGTCTTAAAATCCTCACATATATACATTCTACATCTGAAAGGGTCCCCCCAAATTTACAGAGAAGTCGGCGCCCTTGATATTGATCCTAGATATTTGAAAGTATCCACTTTGTCAAAATTATTATTTGATATTTTAACGCATCCATAATTTGCCGTGTTACGATCCCGACGGACTTCCATGTATTTAGTTTTTTCTGCATTTACTTCTAAGCTCATGTCCCCGCAAGCGTTTAATAAGATCTTTGCATTTCTTTCTATTGTTTTCCTATCATCCCTTATTAAATTTACATCATCAGCATACGCCATAACCTGGTGAACACCGTTCAACTCTAGGCCCTCGTTGCTATCTTTGATTTTCCTTATAACGTATTCCAACACAAAATTGAATAATAATGGCGATAATGCACCCCCTTCTTTCAGGCCATTCTCGAAGCGAATGCTCGTGGACAAAGATTTTTCTACCAGGACTTGACTTTGTGATTCATTTAAACATATCTTAATTAATTTAATTAGCTTTTTCGGTATTCGAAATTCTGTAAATATGTTGTACAATGTTTCTCTCCTAACCGAGTCGTAAACCTTAGTAAAATCAATAAATGGTTGATGAACCGGGGTATTGCATTAGCACTTCTTTTCGAGTATTTGTCAAATGGTAAATATTTGGTCGATTTTGTCTAAATCCGCACTGAATCTCCAATAATTTCATCTGCGCACCATGAAGTCATTAGAATCCAAAAATATCAAAAATTTACAGATTTAATAGGTCCATTTGAAATAAAATATATCACAAATTTACGTGGTAAGACCAGTGGTCGAAGTGAGACGGTATGCGGTGGTATGCCATACCGTCTCTGGTTTTTCAGTGATAAAAGCATACCACCTCTAGTTTTTCAGTGATCAAGACATACCGTCACTGGAGAGTGGATGCTTTAATAAATCCATTTTTATACACTGTAATTGACAAATAGCTTTGCATGTAAAAAGATTTCATTTTTTGTGTGGAAATAATTTCTATGTTAAGAACACCTTCATTTTTATCTTTTGCCTACCTTTTGATTTTCAAATGGGATGTCTTCAAAAGAGTTCACCTAGTTTATATTGTGATGTGCCATATTGAATTGTTTCTTTCTTATATATGTACATGTCTTCTTGCCTTAATTCATATAAATGTCATGTTTTAAACGTGGGCAGATTTAGGGGTTGTCTGCTGTGGGGGACGGATCTTCTAGAGATTTGGAATACCCCTCAGTTGAGTGGAGGGTCCGGAAGTTTTCTCGCAGGAAATTGTTAATATAAAGCTCGGTTTTTGAGCATTTTCGTGTATAATTCTCTATAATACAACATAAGAGGATAGTTTTAATTTTTTTCCAGAAAGTTGTTGGCGGAGAATCAAAGTCTTTCAGTGATTTCTTTCCCTCCCCCCCCACTTCCGTAAGTAAAGAGAAGCTCTCCAATGGTTGTCAGTCATTATGTAAATAGAAATACAATTTTCTAGGCAACATACCCTCACTCTATTTCAACATTTATAAAGCCGGTATGTCGAGTCAAAATCGTAATAAAACATACCGTCCCTGCTTTTTTTTTCCACTTCTAACACTGGGTAAGACCATTTGAAATTATATTAGATGTCTCTTTCTGTGGGACAATATTGTTTTAATTACTTTCACTTTTTATCTTAACGTTCCATAACTATGTTCTTTAGGCTAAACTATACATATAATTAATGAAAGTTAATGATTGTGAAATTTCCACTTCTAACACTCGGTAAGACCATTTGAAATTGGATTTCACTCCTACGAAACATGAAGAATTATATCGGTAGAACAATTGATATTTCGACAGTCATGAGTAGGGGAGACCGGGTATGGTTGTAACACGTTTTGGTTGTAACAAAGCGAGTAGTTTCTACGCTAATCACTAGATGTGGTTCATGTTCCGGTCAAAACACAAGCCCTTCATGCACGTTCAGTCACTGTTTTTGTGTGAGGTAACGCATGTTCGTCTTGAAGTTATCGCGGTTTTGGTGTTTTTTGGGCACTTAAGTAAATTTTCTATATCTCTGAAAATATGTAATATTACAATATATGTGCGAAACATTTAGATAATTTGGGTAAAATATTAAAAAGGATACTAATGAGTATTTGTTTACGTACTGAAACCAAACACAGAATCAACACAATTTTGCAAGTACTTTGGCAAAGATGGCTACCGCAGTATGAGGTTGGTTGTAACAAAAAAAAATGGGTCTGGTTGTAACGCTGTTACAACCAGCCCCCACAGAGTAAAACAATGCATATGTAATTAAATTTGTATTATTTACTTGAAAATTGTTTACCTAAGTAGTGATTCTGTTACATGAACATTGTTTCCCCCCCCCTCTCTCTTTCATTCTTTGAAAAGTATTTCAATTCTCTTATAAAAGTTATGTAGGTACTTAACGACACACAACAGCCTAATGTTTGCTAGGTATCCGCTGCTATAAAGGATACTGGTTTTACCTTTCTATTGAAGCAGATGTAATTTTAATCTGTAATAGTGAAATATATGGTTCATCTTGTCATCTGACGAAGACAGTGATAACGCTATTTGCCTAGTTTGTTGTGAATTACTTTCAAGAAGTGCGCCAAGAGAAAAATGGATTCAATGTAATTTTTGTCATAGATGAGCTCATGTTGTCTGCACCACGGTGACGGTGTAAATACAAATGTCACAACTGTGATTCAAATGATTCAATGTAGGTATAAGCAAAAGTAGACTAGGTAACTGAAAGTGTAAATTTGAGTGTCGAAGTGCATAGGGTACTAGAGCAGATGTAGATGTCGAAATGTAGATGTGCCTAGGGTCTAGTACTATGTTTCATATTATGGTTATTATGACAAATGATCTGTTGACATTTTTAAGTTAAAAGAAATATGTCAAGGTTAGTTCTGGTTACATTTCTTTAGGTAAACCTGATATGTAAAAGACAAAGTAAACCTAAATATATCATACAATTCTGTTTATTCATCAAAGTATTAGCTATATTATTGTATGTATGTTGTAAACTGTAGACCTAGCTATCCATTTCCTGCTAAGATATATTTCCAATGTGAAGAGAGAGAGAGTTATATATATATATATATATATATATATATATATATATATATATATATATATATATATATATATATATATATATATATATATATATATACATGTAAAAAAGCACATACAGTTCTCTAACGTACTCTATGTCACTCTCTGAACCTGTAACAGAGGAACGTATTAAATATCGATCTTGTAATCTATTTTTGTGTTAATATTGTAATATATGTAATAGCAATGTATCCACTTACCAAAGATACAATGCGTTACAACGAACCCCAATCACTGTTACAACCAACCTCAACATCGGGGTTGGTTGTAACGTTTGGATAGGCTTTGTTTTTCCACGATATCTCAGCAAATACTTTACATTATCTGATATTTGTTAGGTATTTTGAGAGAAGGATGTCCAAACTTCCGATCACGTGCAAAAATTCGTATTTTTCTTCAATTGGATAAAAATGTTATGGATAAAAATGTAAAAAGTGTTACAACCATACCCGGTCTCCCCTACACATTGTGGTCGAAATTTTGAAATGTCACTAAGAACTTCTGTCGCATATCTTTTGGATAATTTTTTCCCCGCCGTGCAATGGCCTCCTTTCAGGCGTAATTCGGGACGCTGAAAATTTCCTTAAAATTCGGTTACATACCCCTATTTCAAGGCAGGCATTGACCTTTGTTTAGCAATGGAGGAGCAGCTTTTTCTCCTATTTTTTTGCGATATTGTGCTCAGGTTCGATCATTTTATGGTTCCATACGTTAATACAGTTTACCAATATTTAATTCCCATTGTATTGCCGAGCGAACGTTAGCGACTGAATGCAGGTTAGAGCCACACACAGCACGTTGTTTTCTGTCTTCTTTACGAATAGTTCACTTTCTTCTTCCACATAAGTCATTATAAAGTAAAAGTTCGATAACGTAGAGTTAAATTAGTTAAAATTTTCATCACAGTTTACTTAACCATAAATTGCCAGTCACCACTATCAACTAACTACTGTAAATCATCCTTTTTTTCAGTTTCGCCCCCCCAGGCATTCTTATCACTGACCTGATTTTAAGGAAATGTAATTAAGGATATAAACAAATATTCAAAATATGGAGTTAAAAGTACCGCAGAGCTCGTCCCGGAATATGAAACGTAATATAACTTAACCTAAGCGTTAGCATACTGGACCTCCTTTTTGGCACAAAGGCCAGAATATGAATTAATTCATTTTCAATTGACTTTGAAAATACTGTAAGAACTAATGATAGTATGTATTGGTTTTATTATGCATTATTTCTACATAATTCATTTCCCCAGATATTGCTATTCACATATTAAATGTTAACTTGTAAGCTTTGACGGTAAACAATGTGCAAGTACCATTTTCCCAACAACGAAATGAACGTTGAAAGTCTAAAACTTACCTTTCATGAAGTTTAACTTTTACACAGTTTCAAAATAGACTTATTAACACAAAATATAAGAATCACACTTAAAATTTAAACATAAATTTCCTAAGGTCACTCAAAATTTAATGAACACAGAAATAAATATGAAAAATTTAATGCAAGGATATATCAATAATGTAAATAAAGTAATGTTAACAATAGCGCAAAGAACAAATACTTATTAACACATTATTGTAACATTTGTGTTATGTTAAATTGTTAAGTCGTATAAAAATCTTAATATTTCTGACATATCTTTTAATTCGATTTACAGTTTAGCGTCCCTTTTACTTACGAGGCTATATGAGACGTTGACTTAAGTCCTGAGTGACTGACAACTGAAGGCTAGACTAAATTCCTTAATTAGAAACTTGAAACTTGGTTAATACATGGGTTTTGTGAGTGATATCACTGAGGAAGGATTTCTAGATGACAGAAGGTAAGGGTGCCAACTGTTATAATGAGACGACCATATACGATTGCCAGATCTTGTTTTTTCCCATAAAGTTTACGTATTTCTAATACGTTTTATGTTATACGTTTTTATTCTGTCTGGAAAACGATTTCTTCCCTTCTTTTCAATAATAATAATAATAATAATAATAATAATAATAATAATAATAATAATAATAATAATAATAATAATAATAATAATAATAATAAAGATGAACATTTTAAAGTCACTCCAATCAGGCCGGTAGCCAGCCCAAAAATGTAGGAAGGGCCCGGCTGAAGTTAGAGGGGGCCCGATCCAACCATTTATAGTTTATCACCATATTATAGTGCATTTACAAGCCTACCGTGAAAATTTTAGGGGGGTCAGCGAAAATTTAGGGGGGGGTCCGGCCCCCCTAGACCCCCCCTGGATACGGGCCTGACTCCAATCTTATGCTAAAGAATAATTAGGTTTTCTGTTCTTAGGCTTCTGTCAATGCCGTCTAGATCGATGGTGATCTACTGATGTCAAAAAGTCTGAGCTAATAAAAACAGAACTCCACCAAGTGGCTGCAAATTTCGATACAACGATATTTGAACATATAAAATAACATGTGGCACTATTAAGAGACGCACTTCTTCATTCAATTCAGTGGCGGATCTAGAATGTATAAACTAGAGGGTGGGGGTTGCAGTCAGAACCCAGACTATGACAGATATACATATCATGAGTTTAGGCAAATCATTTTAACTTGCAATCCGTTTAGGCACTTCGTTAACAAGGACTAGGAATAAAACATTTTCCAAAAAAGAATAAAAGGCAACTTATTATACACTTTCAAAAATATATAAATAATACTTTACTTACTTTTGTCACTCAAAATACTGAGGGGCTCCCCCGGAGCCGGGCTAGCCACCACTGATTCAAATACAATTAAAAGCAAGAAAGATTTGTCTAATATGATATAATTACTTGGCATTCTTAATACAATGTTTTACGATGCTGGGACCTACAGCTTAATGTCCGATCTGAACCATTAGGATTCTCACCAAAAATAGCAACATTCAGTGTTTGTGTTTTTGTATTCCAATTATTTGTAAGGAAACTGCTCCAGTTTCTAAGTAAAATTATTCTGTGTTATTATGTGAAACCGTGTGTGTTTGTTATATCGCACCGTTTCGACAAAAGTGACACTAGTAAAAGAAATATCAAGGTCCAAACTCGTATCCCTCGCGAAGAAAATTACATAACTCGTAACTTCTTTTAAACTTATTTTACAACAACAAGTTCACAACGATTTGTTGATTTATGTGAAGAAGTGTTGTAAATATAGCTTTAAAATTATACCCAAATCAGAGTGTATTAAAACAAAAATGACACACTGTATTTCGCGTTATGTCACTTTTCTCGTGAGGGATACGAGATTGGATCTTAAGATTTTTTTTTTTTTACTTGTGTCACTTTTGTCGAAAAGGTGCGATATGTAAATTCTGATCTAACATATCTTATATTTTTCACCTAGAAAACTGTAATACCTTCCTTTTACCTCTATGGGAAATCTGGTAACAGAAAGTCCATATACGAGAATCCTTAAAGTTTATACACATGGAATTCGATATTCACATTTTTCATTTAAAATAATTAAGTGAAACACTCTTTGTATTTCATCTACAAGGCTGTGGGTGGTTCACTAAATTGTCCATCTGAAGTATTCAAATTTCGTGTGAGACTTCGACTTGAGACAAACAGAGTCATTTAAGGTTTTGCTAGAGGAGTGAAGAATGTCCAATATAAGTAGACTTCTGGTGTACGAGATTGTGATTTTGAGTTTAGTGTTCCTTTCAGCACCGAGGCTATATAAGACTTGGATCTACAGCTTAACGTGGGATGTGAGCCGCATGAGCTCCTGCCGGGAATCGAACCCGGCTCTCCAACACTATAGGCGCGTATGCCAACTAGTTAGGCACGAGGGAACTCGGTTCCGGGTTTGATTCAACGTAGCTGAGTACAAAATTTAAATTTGTACTGATTAGCTGAGTACAATCATTTACTTTCCATTACTTATCAATCTTCTATAGCCTAAAGTCGATACTTCTGAGACGTTAAACTAAACAATTTCATTTTTAAATAGACAAATGAGGAGAGCAAGACAATTTATGACGTCATCCAACCACTGACACCAACAGAGTTATCCGAATCTTCCTGGTCGTAATGGAGACATACAACATGTTGAAGCACACTCAAGATTTAATGAAATCAATCAAAGTGGGCCATTGTGACTTATTTCTATAAAATTATTAAGATCCGTACCTTACTAGACACGAACCCAGATATTTTTGTTAGGAAGGATCCAAAGTTTGGTGGCAGGTCTCATACTACAAAGCAGAACATCTTTGTGCTATTTTACTCAGTGTAATTTTATACCCGGAAAAAGATTGCTAATTGTTAAGTTCTGCACATATATTCAGAAAAAAAATCATAGATTGTTTTCTAGAAGAAAAGAAAGAGTACAGATGGAGTATAAGATGAAATCCTTTGGCTACATCAATGATTTTTCTACTAAATATTTATAGTATTGTACAAATGTATGTCGAGATATGAAGATTTGACGGGGCCCCGCGTAGCTGCGCCCCTGTCACTGACACTAGTTAAATTCAATATAATGTTAATGTGTGTTTCTTTCAGTTCTCATGCCTGACTTTTCCATTCAAAAGTCCTAAGTATATTAAACCTTTCAGGCCCTTCCTAAATTCCTTCAAATAACAGAAAAGGAAAGCAAACTGATGATATTTTCATTTCATAATCTGTGACGCATGTAAAGCTTTAAATCAATTTTGAAACTTCGACACAGTTCAGTTCTCACTTCCTGATAACAATTAACTTTGGTCGATTATCTTCTAACTTTTTTCGCTATCCGTCAACACTAAACGATATAGCCTACAGTAGTTTGCAATCGCTCAACAAATTTTTCTACACAATATGTACCGTAATGATAGTCTTTGCTGCAAGAAATCTTTCGAAAAAATGTTTTAGTGTCAAATAGAACTTAGACTCACTGCTATGCAGAGTATTTTAGGAAAACCTAATACTACAAGCTGAAAGAGAGTATAGAAGAATATACGAAGCAGTGTTGCCAACAACCTTTCAAGAAAAAAGGGTAGATGGTCTTCAGAAATAAGCATTCTTCCGCAAAAAAAAAAAAAAAAAAAAAAAAAAAGCTAAATTTTTGACTGCTAATCTATAACCCAGACTGAAGATTTCAATCCCCCTCCCCCTTTGTGTGTGTAGGACTAAAATGAGTTATAGTAAAATTGAAATGCTTAATTTTATTTATTGAAGACTTAAAGTAACATATATGACTTTAAATTACAATAAAATTAATCACAATAAATTCATCTAATTTGTGAAAGTCAACAGCCATAATTATCAATCCAATTGAAATAAGTCATCATCGATTTCATTGCAGCTAGAGGGATAGATCGTACCTCTTAACAAGGCCCGGGGCTAGAAAAAATATGTGGCCCCTCGCCCCTGCTCACTTCACGCAATACAATTCTGTGAAATTACAGTAGAAAAGTTAAGGGAATATCTTTCATATTGTTAGTCATATTTTATTTTATGATGATGACTATATCTTTATGATTCTTTTTAGATAGACAGTTGAGACTTTAATCAGAATAGAGGCCCGGGGCTATAGCCCGCCTTAATCCGGCCATGCTCTTAGCGTTTATGTCGTACTTGTAAAACCTACATCGGGATTTCGTTGGATCTGAAGGAATTTCCAGGATCCACTCCCTGAATTCATTTTGCACGAGTCATTGTTTTCGAAAGCTCTATTGATACTGAAGTGGCATTTTTTTTATTTACACACAAAAATCCACAATATCCAAAATGTATGAACTAGAAATAAATGTTTATAACTTATTCAGACGCACGGTTATTACTTACAACTCACAAAATTTTAAGGGAAAACAGAAAATCACGAAAACATATTCTCACTTGCAACACACTCGAAAGAAACTGGAAGGTATAACAAGGTATACACACTAACCGTAAGCAGAGAACAAAGAATCATATCGCACATGACATAGGACAGGGACACAACTCAAAAAAGGTATTTTTTCAGGAGAGCGAAAGGAAAAAAGCCTGTAGTATTACAGTGAGTATTGTATTTCGAAGAAAATAGTGTATGAATTGCTTCTAACTTTGTAAATAGTTACAGGTATTGTTACTGGAAACAACAGGTGTTTAGTACACAAAATGCAGTCATCCCAGGGGTGAGAATTTTGATTTGTGTCACTTTTCTTTTTATTTTTCATTGTCAATTTTTGCAAGTTGTGACTATTCTGATGACACATCTTGTAAAAGTGTGTAATGATGACAAGGGGGAAAAGTGACACAAATCGAAGTTTTACAAGAAAACAATTACTTTTAATTATGGTATAACTTCAAAATAATGATCCAAAAATCAATGTCTTTACATCACCTGTCCAATTGAAACTACTAATTGAAAAGTGATGTGTAGAAATCTTTGTAAGCTAGGGGAATGTGTTGGGAAGCAAGAAGATCCATTATATCGGACTTTTTGCGATCAGATATTTTCAATTTATCTGGATACGCTTTTCTCAGTTTGCACGACATTCTTCGCTGCCGAGACTTGCGTGTATTCTTCGTGACAACAATTTTTTGCTAATCCGCCTGTTCGTATAAAGTTTTGATAAAAAAAATCCGTCCGGTGTTTTTTCTCAACTTTTGCTATCTTAAGTGACTTTTTCATCTAATTATATCTTAATGCAGCGAATTTGTGTCGCATTACGCATCATGCCATCTCCGAATCATTCAGTCAGCTTTATATTGATACAACAGAAAAGGGTGAAACAAGAAATCAAGCTAAAAACCTTTTGAATATAATGAAGGAGCTTGAATTTATGATAATGTTTGGAGTTACTTACTGGAGAAATTTCACAAAGTTAGTCAAACACTGCAAGATCCCAAAATTAGCTTCGATGTATGTAGTAAATTGTATGCTTCTGTTTCAGATTTTGCTAAAGATTCCAGAAATCTTTTTGACCATTTTGAAGAACAGGCCAAGAAGAAATTACCTAACGTTGACTACAAGAAAAGCAGATGTTTAAAGAGACGAAGATAATGCTTTAGAGAACCTTGGGAGAAGAGACAAGTTCAAAATCGAAGCATTTATATCGGTGATAGATGCATTAGAATATAATCTGGTACAAAGGGCATCCGTATAAAATGAAGCTGCAAACGTTTTCATTTCTAACAAAATTAGATTCTACAAAAGAAGAAATTCTTGGAGTGAAAGTTTTAAGCCAAGTATATCCTGAAGATGTGGACATGAACTTTATTGAACAGCTCAAATATTTTTATCAATATATTACACATAGTAAGTCATGAACATATGAATCTATCAGTATATGCATCAAGTAATGATCATGTTCAACCAGCATTCCCTGGTGGAGAAGCAATTCTTGGATGATGATTTTAAATTGCCATGGCGAAATATCTTTTTCTCAGTTAAAGAGGATAAAAAATGAATTTAGAATAACAATGTCTAAGGATAAATTATGTAACCTCAGCCTCAAGTGCACAGAAAGTGACAACTTCGCAATTTATCATTTGATGATATGATCAAAGACTTTGCTTTGGCAAAGGCTGAAAGGAAAGTGTTTTAATGTAGATTTTTTTTTGTAAACCCAGTATATATCCAGTTGAATGAGTATTGGACAGATGTATTAATAATTAATATAATTAGTCTCATTAATATTTTTAATTGATATTTTATATGGATAGACATATTACTAGAAATACAATATTTTACATCAGCTAAGTCATGTAACAGGGTGCCAAAGTCTGCTATCTCAATGAACAATGTGCTGATATTGATATCTAAATGCATTCTATTATGTTAAATTGCATTGTGTACAAGTTGTAACAATCTCATACGAACCCGTAAGTACTATGGACCGCTGCGACTTTTCGTATCATTATATTTTCCACAGCCTTACTACTACAAGTGGATCTTTTCGTCTCCCTTCCTGTCTAGTAAATGGTTACGTATTGTGAAGTTCGTGTTATAATTGATCCCCTGTGCGGGGCGCTGGAGGGGTCACGTGGTCTCACAGACGTACTATAGTAGTTACGTGAGTATTTTGCTGTTCAGTTGTCTTTCGTTATCTACTGATTATCAGCAGTTTTGTGTCTTACCGTGTGGCACATCTTGCACCACACATTAAATAATGACCCAGAGGCGGGAAAATCTGAAATAACCATATTTTGTAACATGAGTAAAGGCGGAGTGGGTACTCTAGACAAAAAATGTACAGATTACACATCAAGTCGTCGAACAAGACAATACCCATTGGCAATTTTCTTTATGCTGGTGGATGTTGCGTGTGGTGTTAATGCGTATGTCTTGCATCAAATCTGTGCTAAGTGCGTAGTGATGACAAGACTTGATTTCATGAAAACATTGGCAAAAGAACTTGTTAGGCCTCACATAGAACGTAGATTGTTCATCCGACATCTGCCACAAGAGCTGAGTTTTTCAATCAAGAGCATACAACAGCTTGAAAATGAGTTTCCCACCATCGCGCACAATTAGTTGAAGAGGAAAACATAGTCTTCTGTCCACTGAGTTGTAAGCGGAAAGCAAAGATATTCGTGTCAGCGGTGTGGGGTACCGATTTCCTTGCAGTGCAGCAAAAAGATATAAGTGCCTACCTGAAGAAAGTCCACGAAGTCAGAAAAGATAGTGCGGTACTTCCTTTACCGGAAAAACGTATTTTTTTTACTTTTGCCATCATATAAAAACTAAAAATTAGTTTTATTCATTACCTTTTCAGTACAAAAATCATAACACTACAACTATAACAGTAGTTTCTTGTAAGTTTAAAAAAGCTAAAATTCCATGTTTTTTTTTCGATTTTACTGTAGGCCTATTTTTTATTCTCAGTGCATCTATAAGAACAGTGTATTTTAAATTAGTGCTATTTTGACTACATAGAAACAGAGAGAAAAGTAGAATATTTCAACAATTACAATTTTAGAATAACAGTGAAAGCATTATTGCAAATTTTGACTACCGTATGTTTTGTTTCTCATTGTTTTAAAAATATGAAGCTTTCTTACATCGTGAAACTACTATGTTTTATTTTTCTATAAGCAACTAGGATATGTAGGATAGCATTTTAAAAAAAATATGCAATAAAACTACTATTCAGAAAATGTGAAACAACAATGCGGTCTGACAGACCGTTCCATAGTAGTTACATGATTATTTTCGTCCATAGTACTTAAGGGTTAATAATAATCTCATACAATTATTAGTATTTTGCGTAATATATTTTATTATTTCATGTTGTATCAAGCTTCCAGAGTCTAGATTATGAGTCTGTATGTGTGTTTTTAAAGAACTGTGCAATGTTTTGTAAAAGTTATCTATATATATAAAAGAGAACGTACAATTTTTTGTCCGCTCATCACGCTAATACGGCTGAACCAATTTCTTTCATTTTTGGGGGGTTATTAGGATTTGGACCCTAGATGGTTTTTATCATATCACTTTAATTTTTAATTACCAGTGTCTTGAGATAATTGACCATTCAGGTGTCCACAAATCCTTTGTTATTAGTTCATCATAGGTAAAAATAAACGTATTTATATGCAACCCGCATGACCGTGTCACTCGGCGGGTTAACATAAATGACAGGCGATATACAGCGGAAAATAGCTTGAATCTTCTGTTTAAAATTTTTTAATTGATTTGCTTATTTTTACAGACACTTTTACAATATGCCAGCACCGGGATGACCGCAGCGAAGCGGGGCGGGTTAACATAAATGACAGGCGATATAATGTTAAGATTAACTGCAATCTTCTATGGTTTTTATCATATCACTTGAAAGCGAAAAAGTAAAAAATATCTAAGTAACAAAGTTTATTGCGTTCCGGGGTGACCGCAGCGAAGCGGGGTGAACGCTGCTAGTAAGATTATAAAATGCTATGAGTTGATCAAGATGTAAGTCAATAAAATACAATTGTTATGTTAAAGATATTTAGATATCTAATAGATCCATAAATTGCCATATAACATACATTCAAACCCCAAAAGACGGCGACACTGTTGATGGAAAAGAAAGGGCCCCATTATCTTCAATAGCTTAGGGCCCCATCAAACTTATATCCGGCACCGCTTGTTGCAATGTTACAAAGCACTTAGTTATATCATAAATACTGTTACAAAGTTTGGAGTGGCGCTGTAGGCATCCGGAGTGGCATTGTGCTGCCATCTGTGTATAAAGCGGAAGATGCATGTAGTGTGTGTTTGACTGTTCATGACATACGTTGATATTGTACTGAGTTCTGATGGAGTGGAGCGTTTACGAAAATCGTGTAGCAGTAATTGCACTTCACAAAGTCGGGAAGACAGCAGGTGAGATTTTCAACCTCCTGAAACCGCTACAAATCAATAAGAGATTCGTGTATCGCGCCCTACAGCGATACACTGAGACTGGAGTGGCAGCTGACCGCGCAAGGAGTGGCAGACCAGAATGGTACGAATCCCGCAGGCAGGGCCGGATTTCCCAATAGGCCCGGGTCTATGGGCGCAAGCTCTCAGGGGGCGTACGGCCGAGAGAAAGTTCATTGGAACAAATAATTGTTGGTAAAGTTACACTATTTGCATCATGGAGTGGTGTTTAAGCAATTAACATATAGGCCTGATATAAATTTTTAATAAAGATTTTTAGGAAAGTAACTTTAACCAGACTAGGGGGCGGAAAAAATTATTGGGCCTAGGGGCGCCAAAATGCTAAATCCGGCCCTGCCCGCAGGTCCAGAAAGCAGTCGTAGCAAGAATTCGACGAAATCCTGTTCGAACACAAAGTGTGATGGCTGTTGAGATTAACATCAGCAGAAATTCCATGTCTCGTGTGCTCAGGAGTGACCTACATCTACGGATGTATAAGAGGCGGACTGGTCACTTTCTGACCCAAACATTAATGTCGCAGAGGGTCCTTAAATCAAAGAGACTGTTGCGGTGTTACGCCAACAATCTGCACAGAAAAATTCTGTTCACTGATGAAAAGGTGTTAACAATTGAGCAGGCCTACAACGTCCAAAGTGACCGTGTGTATGGCACGTCATCTACTGCAGCTGCTGAAGCAGCTCCAAGGGTTCAGAGGGCACATGGTTTGGTGGGGAGTGAGCTACTCAGGCACAACCCAGCTTCATTTTTGCGAAAAAAGGTGTTAAAACATCTGACAAGGTGTACCAGGACACACTGCTAACACCTATAGTGAAACCAATGTCTGCTACCATGTTCTCTTGAGAAAGGTGGACTTTCCAGCAGAATTCTGCTCCAGGCCACAAAGCGAAAACAACCGAGGAGTGGCAGGCACCGAACGTCCCCGACTTCATTTCTACCGCTGATTGGCCTTCTAGTAGCCCGGACCTTAATCCGTTGGACTACAAACTTTGGGCAGTCCTTCAGGCAAAGGTCTGTCATAAACGGCATCCATCTGTCGACAGTCTGAAACAATCCTTGACCCGAGCAGTGAACAATTTTCTTATGAACGTGGTGCGTAATGCCATTGACCAGTAGCCGGACAGACTTCGTGCCTCCATCAAGGTCAAGGGGGGACATTTCTAAAAATGATTCGTGCGTCAGGTGTACAACATATCAATGTAAAACATGACCAAAATCAATTGCCTTGGTGTTAATACTCTCTTTGCTATTCACATTCAAACTTGTGACAGTATTTATGATATAACTAGGTACAATATGTTTTCATAAGCTATTTGGCTTTTTGACAAATATTCAATTTATTTAGGCAGGGAAATCTTACATAAAGAAAAATCAGAGATAATAGCTACGTATTTTAAAAGACTTGGAAGTTTAAATGCAGTTTTATTCTGCGTTAACTTAAGGATCTCTGGGTAAGAGTTGTATATTTTCATTACCCTCGGCACGACATGGAAATCTATTAACTTTGTTCAATGAGTATACTTTTATTATTATAAAAAACTGAAACAAAAAGAAATGCAAATAACTGGCTAAGAAAATAAATTATGTATTACTATATTCTTCTATTTTCAATTACAGAAAGTTGTTCTTTGAGTGTACATAGTGTCACACTGATGAACATTAGTCAATAACAGCTGTCAACACTGCATTCTTAAATCTTCATTTGAACGTCGGGAGATCGGAGATTCTACGTTCTGCTGCCCACGTCCGTTTCAACAATCCAAATTTCACCAAAATAGTATTAATCAATTGTACAAATTCGTGCATGCAAAACTGGTCTTTATGCACAACGGGATTTAGAGGGACTGTCTAAACGGCTTCACCTCCATCGATTGGCGCCACAATGGTCTGAGTGATTAGTAGATCGCTGGTGAATACAAATCTTTCGTTTTTGCGAATGAGACATTGGAGAATCTAGTTTAGGCGCCAACTCTCTATCAATGTCAATTGGCACCAAAAAGATGTCAATCAATAGTGTGTCGCTTATGCACAACAGGAAGTAAAGTATTGGTGTATCTATTTATGCTGCCCTCAACAACTCCCATTGGCGCCAAAAAGGTATGAATCGTAACGTTTCGTTTGTATACGCGAAATTTTGGTTTGTGTACGAAAGGAAGTGGGATTCTGCCGTATCTCTATTTGGGCAGCAGCTTCCTGAAACCTACCGATTGGTGCCAAATTAATTTTAGTTAGAGTTTCGTCTCTTGCGTCAAGCCTACAAGGACTGGAACGATTAGAGCAAATCTTGTAGTATCCACAGGATTCTTGGCTACGATTAAAAACCAAAGATATAACTTAACTATATACATGTACAAAGAGGGACAGAGAGCATACTCCATAAAGTTTGTCAGAATGAAACAAAACTTGCGAATTTGCTCTCCAAGAAGCATTGGCAAATAATACAATATTTCAATTTTTCTTTTCCTATTTGGCAGGAACAGAGTAGGCATATTCCCTCCACCTAATGCAATGGTCCAATTCTACTATCACGTTTCTTTGCCACATAGTCTAATACGCTCTTGATATTGCTTATATCCTTCTGTTTGCGGTATCTTTTTTTAGAAACTTGTCATATGCTTTCAAACCTCTGACATAATGATAGTGGTATATTTCCGTAGCATGTTGTCATAATATGATGACCTTGTGATGACTCATGCGACTTTCAATTTTCCAAGGTAAGATTGGGATACGCTTTTACTGCTTCCGTAGCCTCTTCTCGCTATTATACTTGCCGTGGTATTACAATTAGAAACAAAGTATCTGTCATTATCAATATTAGCTCCATAATTATGTGTTAGGGTTTGGATAGTATCCGTTTTCAACCAGTGATTATATTTTACACGATAAACGAAACAGAAAACCTGCCATTAGTTTATATTTTACACCCACACCATATTTAAGAAGAAGAATTTGTCGTATCTGCTTCTAAAGCAATCGTAAAACATTAGCAGAGTTTATTATTATTCACCGAGCCATCTTCTGTTTCACTTTACAAAGATCTAAACAAAATCCGATTTCACATACCCAATACACTGTTTCAACTCGCGTATACAAGAAAGGTCAAACTTGGCAGGCAGTGGCCTTTTACGAACGGCTGAAGTATTTGCAGAGAAGCGAATAGCATCAACAAAATATAGAGCTTCAAATTGACTTTTCATGGGATTATGCGGTATGTATGTTTGTTAGAACCTATACACTTTATTTGTTAAAAGAGGTGGAAACGGTTGGAGATGTATAACAAGAGGGATAGCATGCATGCCTTTTTTAATCCTCTGTTTCAGTTAGTTTCAGAAACACGGCTAATCACCAAACAATATAGTCACAGTTTATAACTATACTTGTTGTATTTATGCTATTTCAAGACGGTTAAGATCGAAGGCAACAATGCCTATAAGACGATCCAGATAACAAACAGCTGTCCTTCGTAGCATATGAGGATGTCCAAGGGACGTCTCATTCTTGCAACTGGATATCCCTACAATATCTTGTGGCTTTCAAAATGTCCGTTTATTTTTCGGAAATGGAATTTCTGAGGTATTTCTCGATTACTTTCGGATTTTTGGCTTGATTCGATTAGTAGCATAACTCGGAATCAGCAAATCCCCTGAAGTAACCTTTTTATCCACCTTGGACGACAGTGTACTATAGCACATGCTGTCACAATAATCAATGTTTCTCAGGTGTTAGTTACGAACTGGTGCTGGTATTTATTAAGTGCAAGTACATAGGAATTCTTCATACCAAAGGAGGTTGTTATAAATACTTTCTTGAGTGTAATTAAAAGTTGCATCTTTAATGTACAGAAAAAGTGGAAACTGGCTGCTTATTGAAATACTCACCTCCCACCTGTAGATTCTTCTCTGCAGTTGGGTTGTTCTGGATGCGCATCTTCTATAAAATAATACCAATAAAATGTTCTTATTCTTATTCTGTTTCAGTGTCTTTGAACAATCACTTATCATCGCTGTAAATTCTACAATATTTAGTATATTCATTTTTTTGCTTTTGGAATTACTTTATAAAGATATTGCTTACGAGAGTTATAACTTTCCAGAATTATTTCTCTGAATTAGTAGAAGTGCATTCAAATTGATCTTGAAGCTTTGCTGGCGTCTACTATTAATCCAATGTTCTCGGGATTGCTGCCAGAGTGAGTGTTGCTGTGCTGAGCTTTCGTTACCATACAGCGGCAACATCTTCAGAGCTATGAAGCTGAAGCTGATAGCTCTGAAGATGTTGCCGCTGTATGGTAACGAAAGCTCAGCACAACATCACTCACTCTGGCAGCAATCCCGAGAACATTGCATTCAAATTACTTCTCTCAAATTAAGCTAACAGTTTCATATGAAAGAGCTTCGGAAATAATAGATTCTCAATACTTGTTCGACCATACGCATACCAAAGTCACGGTGTTTGGTCTATCCTGTGCAATGTGATATAAGAACATCAATCAGTGCCTCAGTTCCGTTTCACATAACCGGAATCAAAGTTAGTTCAGCTTGTTTCTAAACGCTGTGGCAATTCAGGGCTAGTTCTGCCTCAGCCGGGTAATGTCGCCTTCGGTCGATATAATCATGGCTGCGCAAGAAATATAAATGCTCATAACGCTTCCGTTGCAATATCACCATGCTGTTGTCGAAGATCTGAAAGAACGATTGTGAATCTATCTGCTCCAACAAGATTCTTTGGAGAAGATGGGAGTTCGCGCTATATGGTGTATGATTACGTGCGACGACTTAGAAAGTATTCCCAACACAATTGAGTAGCACCTTGCACATTACGCCCTTTCTCCCCGTACTTCAGAACCATACAGGTATATGCACCATTGATCCATTGCATTGTGCTGTCTGAATAAACTGCAAAAACAGTTTGTAAATTGGCTCTCCGTGAACAGTATCAGAAAGCACATGAGGAGAATGGACCTATCGGATGAAATCATGTAATAACAAGGAACATGAATATTTCATATTTTAATAACAACAATTTATCATGCGCTAAGAAATGATCTCAACCAGGCATGTAGCCAGGATTTCGTAGGGGGGATCCGTGACATGAAATATTCTGGTTATCACACCAGCGACTTGATCATTCTAAACTATTTTTACTGGCAATATATATTGGTTCGTTTAGCGGGAATTTCGTAATGGGCGGGAGGTGACGTGAAATACTGTTGTTATCACACCAGAGGCTCTATCAATATAAACTATTTTACTGGCATTATATATTGGTTAAAATGAGGATATGTTAGTAAGTATTATAATAACAAACTATGGAGAAATCTCGAATAAAAGAATATAAGTATTGAAATTTTTTACAATATCTACGTTCCTTTCTCTGTTCATTCAAATATAACAATTTTCCTTTCATTATGACCTCAACTATTATAAAAAAAGTACATATCCAATAATGTCTTGTAAAATATTTTACAATATCTGCGTTCGTTTCTCTCTTGAACCAAATGTTAACAGAACTTTCTTTCCCATAACATTTTGTCAATATTATATTTTCACATAACAATCATATCCATTTTTAACTTGATCCCCTTGTTTTCTCAACAGAAAGCATCTCATATCGCTTGTTCTAACTTTTAGTTTTAACGCCAATTCTTCTTTTTCTCGTCTCTTTTTTGTTTTATCCTTCCTTATTTTTTATGTGCCTGTCTCAACATATGATCTTACATACAGTTACTCAATAATGTACTAGTATCAACAGTTCATATTACAAATCTAAACATTAATAAATTTCACACGTTTCTAAAGAATGAAATATCAAGCATTATACTTGAAACGAGCAGTAAGTAAAATTTATATTTTCTATGCTACTGTTTGAAATGCCTGTTCTTCATACGGGGAGAATAAGTTTATGGGAAATGTTTGAATTCTCCTAGCGTTTAGAATATTTCAATGAAACAGCAATGATAAAACAAAGAATATGCTCTACTTTTCGTTTAAATATTGAAACCCTACCTCTCATAGAATACGCCTGTAATCAAATTCATACGAGAGTTGTATGATTAAAAAGCTTAGCTTGAATTGGGTACTATCTTCAAAAAGTCATTTCAAATAGATAAGGAGTTTTCTGACCCCGGAAACTTTGAATCCGGCAGAGATTTCAGTCATTTCTTACTTTTTATCTTTCATCTTCTTCCGGCCCTTTCCCAATGGAAATGAACTTAAGCTATATTGTGACTATCACTATTCCTCGCAGCGACCGCAAAAACTATGGATTGCACACTAATATGAGTCGTATTGCATTATTTTCACAGTCACTCCTTCCAAATCTCGTAGTATTTATTCTGGATTGAGAGCCTACCAAGTTTGGTTAAAATTGCTACAGACGTTCCAGAATTGCGCTGAAATATACATTCATGCGCATATATCCAAATATATACAGAAGTGCGAGCAACACCTTGCGCGTTGCACTGAAAATTCTGAACCCACCTGATATACCCGTTTATGCCTAAAATTGGGATTAAATGTTATCGCAATTTTGACCTAATAGCCTGAAAATCCCAAACTATTGTTTCGACACTAATGTCAGTCATTCGAAATATTCTATATCTTGCTCTTTCTCACTTCCCATACCGATAGAGGCTGAATTCTGACTTTAACACTATCGGGAGTGTAATTATTAATGTCAGTGACGTCAAAGAAGTATAGACTCGATACTAATATCAATCATTTTCGATTGCTCTTAATGTTATTTATTTATTTATTTATTTCATTTTCTGCCGTAAGAACTTAGCGTTCATGGCTTCGTCAAGAGATACAGTTACTATTACAATTAATAATAATAATAATTATTATAAGAGAAACGCTACAATTAATAATACAATTATTAATATATATATATATATATATATATATATATATATATATATATATATATATATATATATATACGTAACAATAAAACTTAAACTAAAAGTGTATTTTTAGAGAAAAATAAATTGTACCTTATTTTATATATTTCAAAATTCAAATAAATCTTAATATGTACATTACAAAGAAATATCACAGTGAAGATATTCATCTAAACCATAGAAAAGATGTTTAAGTAACAGTAACTTGAGGTGCCTTTTAAACTGCAAGTTTGGCATTCGTTTGACACGGTCTGGTAATTTATTATAAAGTTTTATTCCTATGTGGTGTAACGAATTTTGAGTTCTTGTTAGGCGGAAATTTTGTATATGAATATGATTGATTGTTCTTGTGTTGTATTGGTGTAGGTCCGAATTGAGTTGAAAGTTACTTTTATTAATATGTATGAATGTTGTTGTTTCGAGAATGTATATACACGGCAATGGTAATATTTTAAGTTTCTGAAACAGTGGTCTACTTGGTGTATGAAACGGAACTGATAACATTATTCGTAACATTTTCTTCTGTATTGTAAAGACTTTCTTCACATAACAGGTATTACTTCTTCCCAACATTCTAGAGATACTAATGAGAGTCAAACGTAGATTAAAATGATACAGGGGGCCAATCAACTTAGGAACCCCGAAAACTATGCATTTGATATCACTATCGATCAATTTTGATTATTTATTCATATCATTATTTTCCCCAAGGGGCACTAATGGATTCTGAAGTTGGATTTAAGCGGAATGGGGGATGTCACCACTCATCTCAGGGATCCCGAAGAATATGAACTCTACACTAACATAGATTGTTTAGATTATTTTATATGTTACCGCTTTCATTTTTCCTAGCATGCTATTGAGTCTTACCTCTACTACAGGCTGAACTTAAATTTAAATTATATAAGAACCGCTAGCAATCAACTTAGGGACTCAAAAAACTACGAATACGACACTAATATCAGTGATTTATAATTACTTTTACATATCACAATTTCACCGCCCCAGGATTCTGAATGGAGACTGAACTTGAACTTAAATGACTTCTGAAGTGTCACTCTTTACTTAGACAACCCCGAAATAAATACATTCGACTGTAATATCGGTCATTTCTTTTTATCATTTTTATGGCTGTGCTTTCCACTCTCCTTTAGGACGGCTAAAAGGGTTTTGGCAACACTGACGTCTGAGCTTGGACTTAAATCGCATTACGACTGTCACCAATGAACTCATCCATGCTCAAAACTAATAATGTCGGTCGTTACATGTCTTCATTTCACCCCGAGTGCTGATTTTTGCTTAAATTATAGTTAAACGGCATCGGGAAGTGTCACTATTTATTTAAGCGAAACCAAGAACTAAAGACTCAACACTAATATTAGTCGTCTTCAATTGTTTTTATATAGCCCTCCTTCAGGAGTACTAATGTGGTTGAATTTGGATTTAAATAGTATCAGAAGTGTCACTGTTCATCTGACAAGGGAACATTTCCATTTGGTGAATTCATTTGCTGAAAATGATTTGTAGCACTGGATTCAACACAAAAGAAACAAAGAAAAAGAGGGTGTTTAGTCAGACCGTATACACGGTGGGAGATAAGTGAGGGCAAAGTGCGAAGATAGAACGTAGAAAATGTCTAGAAATGGCATGTTAATTTTGATACAAGTACTGGGATTGAGGTCAAATGTTGGATATGAGGAATGCATGTAGAGCTCAATTGAATAGACGTAATGTGAATCATGGGGAACATCTGAAAAGCCGCCATGTTAGAATTAGCGCAAGAAGAATATACGGAAAAGGGCTCATGTGACATATAGCTCTTGACACACACCAACTATTGAAATCACTAGTGGCCAATACAGTTTGGGATATCTGCTTAATTGCAACTGTTATGGAACTTAAGAGTGATTGTGTGCTTGATACAAAAATGAAGACAACAGTGGGCACATTTGAAAAACGACAAAGATAGACAATCGGGCTCGTCACAGCTGTCTCCGGTATTGAAATTAAAGCGGCAGTCGACAGGTGTCATGAATGCGCCAGGTGCTGTTTTGTAGAAAGCATTTGTAATTATAGTTGGAAACCTTAGTGCTGTAAATTGGAAGTGGGTGAGTGATTACAAGTTAATGAAGAGAGAAGTACGGATTCAACACCAATATCATTTTCGATAATTTTATACAGTTTTTCAGTCCCACTGCTCCTAGACGTACTAGGGATCTTACCTTCATTGCGTAATGAACTTCGGCTTAGTGGTTAGAGGGCACCAGAACTGTCACCAATCACAGAGAAGTACGGATTCAACACTAATATCGTTTTCGATTATTTTATATGACTTTTCGCTCCCACTGCTCCTAGGAGTACTAGTTGGTCTTACCCCAACATACTCTCCCAAACTGTAAGTAGTATGTGTTCCAACTTTAATTAATATTGCTCAAAGCGTCCCAGTTATACTGCAACACACACACATATATATATCCAATATATGTAAAGATAATAATCTTGTTTCAGGTTTAAAAAAATGGACAAACGGTAGAAAGATGGAAAATAATATAGTCGAAACCCGTTATAACGACTCCGAAGGGACCGCAAATTTACGGTCGTTATACGCGATAGTCGCACAAACTGTATTTTCCTTTTCTTGCTCAAAATTTCGTAACTAAGTTTAAGGTTATACACTTCCATGTTAATGACCAAAATAAGGTTAAAACTTAAAAAAAAAAAAAAAACTTCAATTTCAATAATACTGCAAGGCAGTAAAATATAAACATTTAAAATAAGTGAGGAAAAGGAACAACAGTGTAAATTGTTCAATAATGTCGTACACGATCTTGGCTAATGAATGAGATAAAATGTTGAGCTTGGTTTAAACTTATTGTATGTGTTGTATAATATGAGCAAAACAAGAGCTTGAAAATAAATCTTACATTGTTGTCAACAATCTCCATACACTTAACAAACAAAACTCAACATTGAACGTTATAGCCGATACATTTCTTCGAAAATGTGGTAAAAATAAGTCGTTTCATATGATATGTCGTAATAACCAATGTCGTACCAAGCGATTTTTTAAATACAGATTTTATATAGAGTTTAGACGGGACCGTTAGATTTCGCCGTTATACCCAATACGTCGTTAAAATCGATGTTGTTATAACCGGTTTCAACTGTAGTTGATTCACAAAGTAAACAAAAAAGTAATGTTAATCTGTTTTAGTTTTCGAAACATTACAGTAAAATCTTAAACAAAGTAATATATTAGTTTACAAATAATCATAATCATAAATAGAATAATCCTAAAAGTATTAAGGGTACGTATTGTTGCACGAAATCTAAATTAAACAATTGTTTATTTCCAAATAATAATAAACACTGAACACTATACAAATAAGATAACACACACTAATAACAAAAATATCTGTGAAAAATGGCAACTACTAACATAAAAAGGAAATACAGATAACTTGCAAATAATAAACAAAAACGAATATTTTGAAATATTGTAGAATATTCCATAATATGAAGTGAATTTAGCCGAGTCTTTAAATAATAAAACAATCACCAGATGTAGACTTGTGAGGAAGCGTAAGTCATAAATCAATTTCATGTACACCTTGTGCCATAAAGGTTGGCCGTACTCTTTGTTCCTATTTTGAGGCAAAAAATTTTTAAGTCCAACTTCGGGTAACTTCGAAAAAAAAAGTAAACCAGGTTCGAACCTCCAAACCAACCTTTGCAATCCGGAAAAATTTTGTAGATGTGTTTTTCTTCTTTTAAACATAATAAGACTTGTTACCAAGTGCAGAAAAAAAGCAACATTGATTGAAGATACTTAATGGTACAATATTTCGAAACCTTGTATTAATGTCAGCACATGCTTGTCTGTCATTTAGCTCTCCACACGTAATGGAACAGTTAGATACGTAAGGAAATCTTTCCATAAGTAAAAGAATGCTCAAAGTTAAAACATAGAACGTAATTCTCGCCTGAATACTACAATAAAAGTCAAAGTAGAACAAAAACAGAATTTGCAGTGGATATGAATGTCATAATTGTCTTGAGAGATAATTGTCATACATCGCTAGAAGCATGTTACAAAGAGTACCCGTGTTAGCTCAGTGATAAGCCGTTGGATTTCAAATTGTAAGGTTGATACTTCGATTCCCATCTGGGTCAATGCTTTTTTATGAAATTCTATTTTTCGCAATGCATGAAAAATTATATAAAATAATTACATTAAAATATATCAGTTGTATATATATAATCATTTGTAATGCACCATTACAATATATGTAATGAAATCTTCGTTGGGAGGGTCCACTAATTTTTCCACGTATTCTACCATGCCAATTTTTTCAAAATATGTTTTGGTTCATATATTATAACCATTTCATTATTATTATACTTAAAATTAATGTGGAAGCTTGGAATAATTTAGTAGAAATTATATTTTTGGGGAATAATATCTTTATTTGTACATTATTTCATGATATGGGTATTTCAAATATAGACCCGCTATTCATGATATGGGTATTTACATATGGGTATTTCAAATAGGGAAATATTGAAACTATCATCTTAATGCTATATGAAAACATAGGCCCGCTATTGGGTAGAGATTCTCGGAATTAGCCAACAACCTGATTTTGGCAGAATAATTTAGGCCCTCTTTATCCCGCTTGACATGCCCTAATCCTTCCAAAATCCGGTTATATCCAGATTTTACCATTTTTTCATTCGTTTCATATTTTTCGCCGCCAAAACTCTTTGTTTTGATTGAGACTATTTTCTGATGCTATCTTGTGAAGGCGCGACTCTTTTCATACTCATCCGAGACTTGACTGCATGTTGACCTTACGATTTTGGCTGTTGGAAATTTGAGTTTTGGACCGGAAACCTAGCAAAAATAAGGTAAAGCTAATTTAGACAGATAAATAAAAGGACTGGAAGCAGGCGAGACCTCTGATCAATCAATTTCAGCAGTAAAAAACGGTTGAAACAGTGAAATATAGGATTCGATTCAGAAGACGCCAAGTTTATCTTCAATTAATAGTGATTTACAGGATTCGGTTGTAGAGTGTGATTTTTATTTTTTAAAAAACAGTTTGAAGAAGTGTTCCCCTAATAATTTTCACTTTCCAAATTTTCCGATAAATGTTAGAGTTACCGGGGCTTGTCTGTCTATAGATTCGTTTGTGTAGTAGTAAGTGTGATTGTTTTTTATTTACTAACATACATGGCAGTATCCAATTTATATTGTAAGTATGATGATTTTTATAATGCCTGTGTAAACGTAAGCAGGGGCTCCCATTTACTCCCGAACTGAGTATAGCTTCCAGTAGAAATGGGTTGAACGAGCAAATCCTTAGGGGTTCTTTTCCCTTCGGGAAGGGGACTCCCTTCCATTAATAGTTCAATATTTTCTCCGTTTATTCAGTTACTTGAAGAACCATGAGCTAATTGATAGTAGGGCCATTTGGGCCCTGATTTATTTTGTCCCTCCTTTTCAATCCAGAGAGCCGATTTAATACGATAAAATCTGGATATTGTTTATTTCATGTATCATTAAATTGGGTGGTAGTGCTGATTAGCATGTATAGTAACATGTATTAATATGTGTTTCGTAGTTTATGTGAAATGTAGCGTGTGTGTCAGTAATGTAGTATTTGATGATAGTAGTAGTAGTGGGTGATTGAAAAGTATGATATAGTTAAGTATGGACAGTGTATTGATTATTATTTAATTTTTCATCTCCGGTTCGTCATAATAAATGCCTTAAGTCATAACGAAAATTAATAGTTATTCCGTATAGTGATGTACAAAGTGCAAGAAGTATTTAATAATGGAGGGATTGTTCATAAACTCCTAGCGCCGCAGTGTCCGATTTCAGTATCATCCGCTGCTCGTATTTCGGTTACTCCAATGTCTTAGTGATTTAGGTTTGACGAAATTGATCCTTCTTCTACGATTAACAATAAGTAAATATTATTTCTGATCCATATAAACAAATATCTAGTTACATTGATTCTAGATCCAACGTTCCTGAAAATCACAATGTTCTACATAGTCTAGTAATTGAAATCTGAACGAAAATAAACTTTGCGTAGTTGCTTATGAAGAAGAAGTTAGCCTATATAATGCTATTTTTCCGCTGCCAGACTGCGATGTCAATTTCTTTCCTATCCATTGCTCATTGTTGTTGTCAGAATAAACGTTTAAATAAAATTATCGTTGATAATATTGCTTTTCGTTGAATATATATGAAACTCTTAAACTGTGAAGTGGAATATAGTGTGGCTTCTGTTGTAAGAAGGTTTGGGTTCGTGTGATATCTCGTGTATTGGTCAGTGCGCGATTATTTTCTGTAGTGGCGTATAAGTTTTGATTATATGATATGACTGCTTTGAAAAGTCTTTGATATACTTAATGTATAGGGTGTCCGCTAGTGAATCTACGTTAAGGAGTGTTATGAAGATACATAAAAGATATATATAGATACTAAAATGAATGTGAATAAATAACAGAACATCCCTAGATGTATATGCTTAATATATTTGTTGCCACAAGTGAAAGTATTGAGTGTTTATGTATAATAATAAATATGTCAAGTGCTGGCTCTTACACTAGAACTTCGCACGAGGATGTTTGTGTGTGTGTGTAATTAACGGACTCTATTCGCACTTCGTGGTTTGGCGTTCAATAGTAATAGTCTCTACATTTTGAGAATCTAGTCTGACAGGGTGGATAGCATAATATAGCAAACAATTTGAGATATTTTACAATTTATCACGGGATATAATAGCGTTTGAAAAATAGGTGCGCCTTAAATACATGCATTTGGCTTGACATTATCCTGCAACTTTAATTTTTTTCCATGTCACTCATTCTGACTAAGTTATCCTTCTTCGTAGAGGTCACGGAATGGATAGGGCCAAGCAATTTTGTAAATAAATTACAGTAAACAATCGTACTTTCGTACCCAGGCTCTCTTCCGTTCAAATATTTTTCATTTTCTCCCTTAGTTTTAAATTGGGTAACTATTGAAATTAATTGACACCTTAAGATGTGACGTTCTTGCTAATGTGGGAGCCACTGGTAAGATTTGGCAAATAAATCACCAGTACAAAATTCTATTTTTTTATTTTTTTAATTTTGAGAAATCCCTAGTTAGGATTTCTTCTATTACATCCACTTTACTCAAGTTTTAAATACCGTCCTCGGAATTCTTAGTTTGTGAGGGGTCGAATATTTTTTGAAATCTCTAAATTAGAGACTACACCAACCTTCCGGTAGTGCCGGGGTCCCCAAACTTTTGGCCGTCTGGATTTGCTCGTAGGTTTGGGGATAATTCTCTTCTTTGGCTATTTAAAATTTTTAACCTCCTCCCCGAGATTTGAACTTTACAAATATCAACTGATTAACATATACGTTTGGACCTGACTTACCAACTAACACATCGTAAGACGTAATTCGTGGAAGCATTCAATGACGTAGAGTATTAAGGGACTGGTTTTCCATCACGGATTGACCTGTAATAGCGAACAATGGTCCGGTCTATCATCAAAGTTTTGCTTAAGTTTCTTTCGTTATTATCCGTTTAAGATCTTCCGCTGAACGATCGGCTACTTCTACATTTGTTTTCATTGAGCTTTATAAATGGTAATGTTGTAGTAGTTTGGGCCCAAAAGTAGGAGTGAAACCACCTTAGATTCATATATATATATATATATATATATATATATATATATATATATATATATATATATGCGTTTACGTGCCTGCCTCACATACTAAAGGTCTACTTTTAAAGAATATGTTTTGAGAACACGAATTTAATCGCTATGCGCGGATACTTAGTGAAAATTGTAAAGTATTGGATTGTTTCTTTCTCATGATGTAAAGTGTTGCGAAGCCGTAAGCGAAAATGATTTGTCGGTGTTGTTAATTTGAAAGTATGAATATATATATATATATATATATATATATATATATATATATATATATATATATATATATATATACATTGAACTATGAGTGAAGTATAAATATATTAAATTGAAATATATGATGTTGAATCGAGTAAATAACTATATGTGTAGGGTCTTAGTACCTATCCTTGGTTGATATTGCTTGAAATATCCGACAACTTGTAATAAGTAGATTTCAAAATACCGCCGCATACGAGATGATTTTCTTTACGTTCTGTAGTTTTACTAAACCATATATGTAACTATTAACTCCTTTGTCATACTGTAAACTGTATGTAATACGAAAAGAAGGCAGGTCGTTCTCGTAACTTAATCCATCGACAAACCTCTTTCCAAATTTCACAAACCAAATATCCTTCCGTATAACTACATATAAAGCTCTTCCTCCATAAACGAATCCTCGAATCAGATCAGCGTTTTGTTTTTTTCTTCAACATTATGATGTCAATACAAAACGAAATTCCCTCTGAACTCGAAAAATTTTCTCCTGTGCTGTTATATAATGTAAATAAACTACCAGTGTGTGCGATTAAGTATTTATGGAGTGATTTAAAATCGGTCCAAAATTTAACTAGTGAGCCAAGTGATCAAGAAAGTAAAATAGTCTCCCTGGTTGTGGAGACGTAACTGTTTTTAATCCAAAAAAGGGAAAAAGTGCTTCGTTAGCGCACCTACAATTTGAATCTGTGCTGTGTACAATTGATAACATAATTATATGTGTGCACAGGAAAATGTAATAGAGCGAAATAAATGGACGCTATAAAAAGTGCATGATAGTTATGTAATACTAACGCTCATCTTTAAAAACGAGATTGAACTCGTGAAAATTTTAAATTTAAATTTGTTAAAGCTCTTCATATATAAGAAAAGACTCTTTTAAACCTTAATAAAGTTTTTTCTTTCTCTCTATTGCCTTGTAAAATATATAGATATATCTGTAAAATCTTTGTATTTTAATTCGTACCATCTGTTCCTAAAATTTAAGTAAAAACATATATAGATATGCAAACATATTTATTATTATTATTTTTAATATTTCTGCTGATATATATACGTCATCAGGACGTTATTGTTCAACCTCATATATGGATTGTCATATATATAAATATATATGTATTCTTAGCATGTTTTTTAAAAATTTATGTTTTCTTCGTTTATTAATAGATGTAATAAATGTTTACCGTTATTTTTTTCCCTGGCTGATTCAAAGGTGTAATCGATCTGTGATTTTAGAGTTCAAATACCGGATATTGGTTACTCATCATACAAAAATAACAAACAAACAATTAAACTAATTTTTCTCATCATCCGGGCTGGGTCTGGGCAACTCCCACTTGAGTAGTTGCCTGGATCCGGGTCAGGGTTGTATGAGTGGACATGTGTCTCTTCCGGATCACTTCATAATTGATCCTCCTTCAATAGCATCTGAAAATAATTTCTTTTAATGACCATTTGAGTTCCTTCACCATATTTCCCATAATTATCCAGTATTCCTTTTTCCTTTACCTTTCTTCTTTTCCTCTTTTTCTTTCTCACTCTTTCTTTTCCTATTTGTAATAAAATTGAAAACAGGGTCGTGACTGGGAGGTGTCGCTACAAATACGGTCATAAAAATCGTTTTGATGTTTGTCTTCGGAAGTCCGATATGAATCATTTAATTCAAAACGTGCATACGAAATAAGAAGTTTAAGAGTTAATTCAATTTTAATATTATCATTCAATAGCGACTCCTTTTCCCACTCACGGGTTTTTCGTTTTCAGATTGGAAAACAGTAATTATTATGTTTAAAATATAACATCTGTGATACGTGTTCACAGTATGTCGGTATTCTATTTGCGAATGTTAAATACAAATCGCGCCATCTCTGGTTAACATTGTACTGAAGACGAGAGGCTCTTAAGGTGCGCGTCGGCGATTTTGCTCAAATTTTGCACATAGTACTCCACCAGAAAGCAATAAATCTTGAAACGGTTCACGGTATCACCTCATAGAACTCGAAATACACGGCTTTGTTTGATTAGCTAAATTAAGACCTTAACAATTTATCCTTCTACAAGCGAAATTTTCTTCATCGTTTCCGTGGCGAAATCAGAAGAATACGCGGCTAATAAACGTAAGGTTGAAGGTTCGCGCCCACCTCGGAGTACTTGCTTTTTTCTAGTGTCTTTACACTCACCTGAATGTAAACAAATCTGGCATATACAAATTTTAACATATTTTATGAGAGTAACTTTGTGGTTTGTTGGCGTTTCGTCGAATCTCTGCCACTGGTGATATAATTTTTAAAACGGAAGTGGGGCCACCACGGATAGTACTACGTTAAATTTTACGTTCCACGGTTGTGTTTTTAGGCTAAAGGACAGGGGATTGTGAATTATGAAATTAATGGCAGAATACAGAATTGGAAGGAATGCTGGGGCATCAAACATTCTGGGGCTAGCTCTTACGTAGCCAAATGCTTGAAAAAGATAAAAGCAAAACAAACTAGATATTGTCAAGGTTTATGACGAACTATCAATTCTACTAGTAAATAAAACTCATCTTGCCCAGCATTCTTTCTACTTTTATATACTACCATTAATTTCATAATTCATAATCACCTGTCCTTTAGCCTAAAGGACACAACCCTGGAACGTAGAATTTAATATTAGTGATATAATAAAATACAATGGGGCACTTTTTGTTCTACGTTGGTGCATTATACTTTGCAATGATAAGACAAATGTTTACATCTTCTGATATCGATTTCACAGTTTCACATTTCTAGAGGTGGCCACGGAATTTTCAATGAATTTATTACCATCTTAAAGACTCGCTATTTTGCTCAAGTTTAGCATAGAGACTCTAGACTCTTAAAATCTTCCTTCTTCTAGCAATACTTTTAAATGATCCCCCTTGCCGTGTTCAAAGTTTGAGTTGGACCCCTCCTGGGACCCTCGGGCAAATGTTTTTGCTTCGACACGGAGTACCTTTGAAAATATTAAATACGTGTTTTCTTGTTTTGATATCTGTTTCACTGTTTCAGACTGTTAGGGTTGCCAACGAATTTCATGGATACCATGCCATAAGCGTCGGTGGATCACCGATGAGCAACAAACGACCTCTCAGCAAAAATTGACGGCCCCGCAGCGACGATCTGCGATTACTCCACTTCCGTTTTGAAAATTGTAACACTAGCGGCAGGGACACGACGGAACGTCAAAGAACCATAAATCTACATCCCCAAAATACGTTAAATCGCCTATATATGTGATTTGTTTATATTTAGGTGAGTCAAAAAACACTAAAACAAATACTTCGGGGTGGGATCGAACTATCAACATTTCGATCACAAGGCACGTGTTCTTCTGACTTAGCTACGGAAACGATGATAAAAAGCTCGGTTGTTGAAGGATAAATCATTGAAGTTTTAGTTTAGTCAATCAGACAAATCCCTATATCTCGAGTTCTAGAAGGTGTTACCGTGAACTGTTTCAGATTTATTGCTTTCTGGTGGGGTACTATCTATGTGCAAAATTTGATCATAATCACCGACGTTCACCTTCTTTGCCTCTTCACTTTAGTACAATTTTAACCAGAGATGTAGTCGGTCAATGAAAACTTGATCCACGACCCACCATGACCATCTATCACCTACCACCCAAATGATCCATTCACCTACTCTGACCCACCACCCACCGTGACCCACCACCAACTATGAACCACTCTGAACCATTGTGACCAACTCCGACCCACCAAAGCCCATAGTCATCAACTCTAACCCATGGTCCACGACCTCCTCTTCATTGACTAAAGAGGTTACACTTGTAATAAAACAAGACTGTGAAATTATCAATTATCGGAGTTTGAATTTCTATCGTCAATCGTTCAAGCACATCTCTGTTACAACACCAGTGGATGTGACTTTTACGATATACAATGGTTAAGTGTTTCTCATCTTCCAAATTAAAATGAATTTAAATTTATCAGATACAATTATTTCTTTGTTGGCTTAAAGATACATTTCAGTAAAAATAGGATAAAATTTCAAAGTCTCAAATGAAGATAAAGAAGATCAATGTAAAAGAACTAGTTTTCCATATAATTAAGCATGCCGTACTAATTTAAAATGTCCATGTAACTAAGCTTAGAATACAAATTTTATGGACATTTTTCTCACAACTTTATGGCTTGATGTCTTGATGCTCTGAACGCTCCATATATTAAACGCCAGCTTCAGCAATTATTATAATAGAAAGCAGTGGGTATAAAACGCCAAGGACTGTAGTTTTCATTCCTCAATTTGTTTCTCAACTAATATCAATCGTTTTCGATTATTTTTACAAATGATACCAATTTCCAATATATAGAAAATCCTCCCCGCTCATAAAAGACATTTTTAAAATTGCCAGGACACGTTCTGTTTATTTTTAATAAAGAGTTACATACTGAAATTCAGCTCCCTAAGTTTAACGGCTTGATGAGATACTCAATTTTTCGTAAAAATTGGGACCCCCACTCCCCCTAAGGATATGTAGACTCTATTATAATGAAAGTGATACGCGTATAATAACTTCCCAGTTGGGATTGGGGCCTGATTATATACCAAACGTGATTTCATTTGATTTCGCAATTTGACCGTGATGATCATGCAGACAGTTACTTTCAATTTTTATATAATAATTCATATATTTCAGGTGATTCAAAAATATTTTTTCCCAGCAGTTAGCTCGTCTAAAAGCTCACAGCCTCTATCTCAAAAGCCAACTTCTATTGCTATTGCCACTCTCACAATTGCAAATATCAAAATCCAAAAGTGCCTGAACTTTTATCATTAGAAACAAATGAAAAAAGAAGAAAAATGGAGATCTTGAAAGTAACACGTAGACAAGCCCACCAGTGTTCAGAAGATACTGTCTACAATGCACTGAACAGAATGGGTCGGTGGGTGAGTCACGGTGAGTGGTGTTTCGCAGTAGGTCACGTGCTTTTGACCAACGATCCATTGACCCACTCGCAAATCTTGACCCATTTAATCCACCGACCCACTCTATCTTTAACTAGTGATGGATAAATTCCCGGGAAGATATTTTTCGGGAATATTCCCTGGGAAGATTCCGAAAATGGGAATTTATCCGGGAATTTATGTTCAATCAGAAAGAAAATTGCATCCTATTACTATATTATGATTTCAAAGGTGAATTAATTTTTATATCACAGCATATTATTACTGTTGTCTACAGAGGATTCTTTAAAATGTATATTCTGAACGGTACTATGTTACTTTATTAACACTTTATTATATTTAGAGGGTACACATAAATGTATATTCGTTTATAATATGTTCTATCCATTAAATATGTGTGAAAAAATTATATAATAACAGTTTAAATTTATATGTAAGTGGATTTGCTCAACTTGATTCTACTACTGATATTATGAACACATTGCGCCATATGCAGAGTCGTTCTGACGCGTGATTAGTGTCATAATAAAGAGTTTGACTAACATATGTTTTCTGCAGTAGTCAGGTCTTTAGTATGACGCTAATCTTACGTCAAAACGACTTTGCATAAGGCCTATTAAATTTATAAATATCATAAAGCAATTAGATTGGGTAAATGCTAGAAGATACATGTCTCACCAATTTATCAACATTTGCACATACCGTCATTTCCCATAACTATGGTCCAGATTTTGCATATATTTGGCCATATCTTTTCTAATATTTGCCGCAGAAGTGCATAATTTTGGCTTTGGGTAGTCTATACCTTCCGCTAATAAAATAATTTACTGTCGTTAAACTAAGCACTCTACGTTCACATTTATGAAAGAAAATATGGTGGTACATAGTTATGTTCTGAGTTGCCCAACAATGGTCCATGAATAGATTGTGGGGTGGAAGGCAATGTTGGGAGTCAATTTACATGAAAATGAAAATCTATAGAATAGAAAATTTATTAAAAAGAAAATAAAAGTATTAAAGTACAAAGTTTTTAATAAAACGGCACTCTAAATTATCAAATAGTACCATTTATAATATCAGTGATATTTTAACATTAACACTACGGTACTACACTAAAGAAAGCACCAGTACCATTACAGGTTAAAACTAATTCAATTCAAAGTACTGTGCCATACCTCTGTCAAGTTCTTTCACTTTGAAAAGTCATCGGGAAGAGGAAATTTGCTAAGGTGGAATAATGTTAATGATTATATCACTTAGTGGATAATATAACCTATCTTCTTGTTGTGGCCATATCCAGTACGAGCCAGCTTTTTCCATACAAGAAACAACAGCCCCTGTCTCCCTTGTTTCCTTTACAATGCCTGCCCATAGCCTACTGTCATAAGACACAATAACATACACACCCTCTTGCAAGTCAACGCCATTGCAACTGGAGTTTTCATGGCTAAAGATGTTGGTAGAGAAATCGTCTTCGTCTTCATGTAACATAGAGACATTTGTATCTGTATCTGAATCTGAGAGTTCCGTGAGAGTTCCGGCTCGTCATCTTCACTGTCTGAAGATTCAAATTCTTTTGAAACTCGTCTGCGCTTCACTTTCATCTTACTTTTAGAAAGCTTCCGTTTTGGTGCTTGAGATCCACTTGTGGAAGGCTGTTCTGCTGCAACATTTCCCAAACCTTGAAACTCATCTATTGAAATGCTTCTACCAGGTTCAACATGTAGTTGTCTCTTCCGGGTAGTACCGGTACATTTTTTGAACGCTAACGCATTGGTATCATCATTATTAGCACTGGTACTGGTGTCGTTTCCATAACGCATTTTCTCTAAATGTTGTAAGAAAACGGTTGATACAAGAGAGGAAGTTTTGTTCCTTTCAGGATGAGATGATGGCAATCTATCTAACACTTCGTTCCTGTTCAGTGGATATATTCCAGTTTTGCGAAACCCAGACTGTAGGTTAACTGCTCCTCGATCGTGAAGCGTTTCCATCAGCTTACGCAAGAGGTTCGGAAAAATAGCTTTCGGAAGGGTTCCTTGTTTCCGTCCTTCACCAGTAAAATAAGCAATCAATTGCTTCTTGGCATTTAATAATTTAGTAATTTTCAATAAAACTAATAGACCGGAACCCAGGGCCCCAGCCTGGATTCGCCACTGCCTATAGTCAATGAAATAAACCTAGGGTTGAACTAAGAAATAAAGGTGCAAACCAAATAGGATACATCTGTGGTCCACATTGTAATAACACGCTACCACATTTCACAGACTAGAATTCCCAACTATGGTCCACGAAAATTGTGGTACATTGTTGGGATTAAAGTTGAAGACTTTTGTTTACTAGCCTACTACACAGAAACAATATAATTTCCTTCAGTAGTTTATATCTAGTTTTACTGTAGACATAAGACTGTTCTTAAAATAACAACTTTCATGCGTATCATACTTATCAATTTTGTCCACCGAAGCTTACTTTCTACACTTTTGTGCATGAGGCAGTTATTGTTATTTTCATCACATCACGTCTCCCGTGCAAATAAAACCCGCGCGTTCAAACCAACTATGTTGCCCTATTGCACCATCTATTGGATGTTCTTTCCGATGTCTAGCTTAACTCCCGGCAGGAAACCGTAATAGCTATTGCTAATGACGTCATGAGAGTTGTCTTGGACCATAGTTGGATGCCTGGACTATATTTATGGGAAATGACGGTACATATTTATGTTCAGAAAAATTTGCAAGATACTTACTTATCTTTATATTTTAGCACGTAACATTGCCATAAACGACTTTTCATTCTACCTATTTCTCGTAATTCCATACGTGAATTCACATGCAAAAGATGTCCGACCCGAGTACCTCTTCAGAAATTCGAGTCAGAGAGAGGAGACAGACCGACGTCTACCGTATTACTAATGGTGGTTCAGGGTTTATTAATAGTACTTCATCTCTATTTCTACATAATTCTAAATTACTTTACAAAATGATTCCTTTTCATCATTTGTAAATTAGTACTTTGCTAATTTTGGCTGTTCTTTAGCATTCGGGGCCAGCTTTTGCAAATACTTTTTTGGGATATTCTATTCCGATGCAATTGTTTTATGGTTTCATATGTGTATATGAAAAAGGGTGTAGGCCTAAATACGCGGGTATCATGCTTTACAATAAACTTCCGAAAGAAATATAAACTCATGACTCTGTTGCTAAACTTAAAAAAGAACTCCAGAAATATTTATTACAACACTGCTTTTACTCGGTAGAGGAATACATGAACTGCTAAGTGAATAGAAATGTTACATGATGTACAGTAAATCGATGTCATTACTCACTTTAGCATTAGATATTTGATGGAGGATTTCTAAATACACTGCAAGTAATAATTGCTAAGTTTATTTTTAACAATGATGTCATGTAAAATGTAGGCCTACAGTGTAATAAGATGTAAGACGTAAGACTTAATTATTAACCTAGTGTGTGCAATTTTCACTATTATTGTTTCTTTTACTTTTGTATTCATATATAAATGACGTGTCCACTTCATATGCATTGTAATACAGTGCTAAATGTATGAAAAAAGTACGAAATAAATACCATACAATACAATACGTTAAATTACGTTACCAACATTAAATTCAGACAGCATTGCAGAGCGAGCGTTAGCGAATGAAGGCGGGTTAGAGCTCCGCATGGCACGTTGTTCTATATTCGTTACGAACAGTTCACTTTCTTTTCTCACATAAATCACTTCCACTTACCTTTCCGTTTTGTATAAATCCCCTACTGCCCTAAAAAAATGTGTTCGATACTTTCTTGACTACTTGAACATCACTATCAACTCATTTCTTCCATAAATCATCCTACTTTTCGCTAGTTTTGGCCCTCCAATACTAAACAATTACCTTACTTTTTATGCAAATGGAAATAGAACTTAAAAAGTCATATTATTAGTTATATAAAGTACCGTCAAATAATTTTAAATTTTTTAACCTCCAAACTCTTTAAAACCTGGAAGTAAATCATAATATATTAAAATAAAGTAATTAGTCATATGGTTCTTATAAGTTGGAAGATAAAGTAAAATGGAAATAAATTCCTTCCCGGGAATTTATAGGCCAGGGAAAAAACCCGGGAATATTCCCATTTTTTAAATTCCTTCCCACCGGGAATATTCCCACTGTCCATCACTATCTTTAACATGTCGTATATCATTTAAAAGACAAAACACACATCTATAAAATTTTCTCCGATTGTGAAAGTTGGCTTGATACATACGCTAATTGAAATGGTAATTTCTTCTCACGGGGAGAAACTGATATGATTAAAAATTCCATCTTGAAGTGGGTACAAACTACCTCTTAAAGTTATTAGAAACACTTTCTCAACCCCCAAAACTATCAATTTGACAAATACTTCAGTAAATTTTGAGATTTTACTTTTAGCTCTACCAGGCCATCATCCTGTGAAGATGAGAATGAATTTGGATGTAAACTCCATTCTGTGCATCACTTTCCATCTCAACGACCGAGAAAATTTTGGATAAAACACTATGATCAGTCGTTTTACATTATTTTTACATGTCACACCTCTTAACTTCCACAACTTCATACTACCATAATGTTTTCTTCTTAGATTCAAAATAATATGTCTCCCAAGTTTGGTAAAGGTTGTCCCAGACATTCCGGAATTACGCTGGAATATACATTTATACAGTAAATTCAAAATCCAGCTGACATGTTCGTTCAGAAGTGTTGCTGTTTACCCAGGTGATAACGAAACTATGGACTCTACACTAATATCGGTAGTTTTGAATTATTCTATACGTTACTTCCTTCGACTCTCCTTATTAGATGTGCTAGGGGATCTTACTCCTACTGGAAGTTGAACTTAAAGGTCATCAGAACTGCTCTCAATGAACTTGGGGAACCCGGAAGATATGTATTCGACACTACCATTGGTCATTTTCAATTACTTTTACATGTCACAATTTTACACATCCCTTCAGGCTGCTAATGGGGGCTTAACTTACATGGCATTTGGAGCCACTCTTTATCTAAGCGACCCCCAAAATTTTGGATTTGACACTAATGTCGGTCTTTTTCTATATATACTTTTATGTCAGTTCCTTTCATTCCTCCTAGGAGAGCAAACGGATATTGCCACCGCTAGGTTTAAATTTGGTCTTAAAGACATTAAAATTTCTACCAATTAATTTAGCGACCAGTGCTGCATTTAGAAGCTCGGCGTCCCTACGGACATTTACTCTTGACGCCCTCTATAACTACATATTTCTCCGCCCTTTCATCCCTAACTTAAAAATAAAACTTAATTCGAATATGCTTAAGTAGTGAATTAACAATTTATTACAGTTAAGTACCACACACTAGATGCTACAGCTACAACTACGTAACAAAAAATAAATGGGAAACATGTTCTGAATTATTTATAGATTTCTTATCCTATCATTAAACATATTAGAATAGTAAAAGAGGATTGTTCATGATATAGTATATTTGCTCTTGATTTTTTAAACTTTTTCATACGAAAAAAAATATTTAATTTTTTAACTGCGTAACCACCCTGAGTGCTAATGGGAGGTAAATTGGCTTGCATTGAAAGTAGAACTATTTACCTACTATTTTTACGACCACAAAACATTGGATTCGATACCAATATCGATCCTTTTCTAGCATTTTTCATATGTATCCCGACATTACTCTTTTCCAGATTGTAAAAAATATGTTGAAAATTGCTCTAGACATATCAGAATTATGTTGAAACACACACATACATCCACTTTTATATGTGTAAATACAGTGAGTAAGCGAGCGAGAGAGCGACCCAAGGTATCACCACTTCCACATTGAAAAAGGAAATATCAGGAATTGAATTGAAAATATAGATGAGTTAGAACAATATCAGCGTTGAAACAGCTTAAGGATCTTCGGTGTACCTGAGAAGATAAATGAGAACACAGACAAAATCGGACTGGAAATCTTTGAAAAGAGACTGGGTGTGAATTTAAGTACAAGGGACATTTGCCGTTCTCATAGAGTAGGACAAAAGAAGCCTGGTAGTACACGGCCAATTATTTTTAAATTTCTTAGTTATTGTTCACGGGCTGAAGTGTTTAATCAGAAACGGAAGTTAAAGAACTCTGGAATTGTTATAAGAGAAGATTTATGTAGTTCACGATTGCAGCTACTGCAAAAGGCACTTAAGAAGTTTGGCCCCAAGATGTCTATACAAGGGCCGGAAAAATTGTCATCATCAATGGCAAAAAGAACTACGTTACGAACTCTTCTCAATTACAGTAGCTGTAAAGTTTGCACTCTACAGTGTGTGAATGATGGCCTTGTGTGTAGTGCAAAAGTGTATTTTTGTTACAGTTATCTGTTCTGTTCTTGTTAGAAATATATTTTATACTTTAAAGGACAACTATGGTAAGTCGAAGTCAATTTTGCTCTTTTGTGATCTGCATGCCGTGAGTTGACAAATTTGTAATATATTAGTGGATATAGAAGTTGAACTTGTACAAGGGTACTTGTACCAATGTTGTAACTTACTTACTCATCACGTTACAAATCTCAATGAACACGATGAAGCTAACAAGCCAGAAAATGCTAAAATTTAAGTACTGTTTTATTAAGTGTGCGTTAAGTGATAAATACAAAAACGTTTATGTTAGAACTGCATTTATAAGGCGATTTTTTCCCATACTGTTATTTCGTCTTTACTGTAAGTTCAATCATCTATGTTCTATGGTATTTTATTTTATGTTTATTGGTAGAAAAGGCAGTCATCATATCATGTGTGTCAGTGTAGCCTTTCAGTTTCGCCAGGGCTCAATTGCTGCTTTAATGGTGTTTTTTTACATACATTTTAGTTATAACCTTTGTATTTGAATATGGGTAGTACAAACATAAACAATGTGGGGTTTCAGATCCTTACTCAATCTGCTGCTTCGTCAAATTTTAAGATAATGCATACAAATGTCCGTTCTCTTTTTCCTAAAATTGATGAAGTACGGCTACTCGCTGTCTTTACGAAATGTTCCATTTTGATTATATCGGAAACATGGTTGGACAATTCTATAAGCACAAGACAAATTGAGATTCCAGGATATTCAAACATTCGCAGTGACAAAGGGAGGGGTGGAGGAATGCTGATTTACTACTTAAAACATATTAAAGTGAGAGTTGTGGCCTTTCAATCTAACGATGTTTGTCAAGATATAGAAATTTTAAATCTTGTTGTTAATGTGAACCACTTGTCAATTGGTATTACTGCTGTATATAGATCTCCCAGTATACCGTATAGGGAATTGTCAGCGATCGAAGATGCCGTATTGGAACTATATCCACAAGTCGACCAAATATTCGTTGTTGGTGACTTCAATTGCGATCAACTCTGTCCAGATAAACAAGAAACTATTTACTTGAAATCTATTACTGACATATTAGGTTTCACACAGTTAATAAATGAACCCATGAGAGTCACTGAAACTACCGAATCTTTGCTAGGTTTAATTATTACTGACAACACGGAACAGATACACTCGTTTGGAGTTAGTCCACCCATTGGAACATCAGACCACAGCGTAATTCACGTCTCTCTCAAGCTTCATACAAAATCCAAAACTCCGAGTAGAGTAATTCAGTGTCGTTCTTACGCTCATTTAATAGCGAATCGTTTTATCATGATGCACAAAATTACAACTGGGATAAGATTATTAAAATGGAAACAATAGATAAAAAGTTACATTTTTACAAAAATCTATAACTGATATTTTTGATAATCATGCACCGCTCAAAACGTTCATGCTTGTTTCTTCCGGATGATGTAAATGACATTGAAGCTATAAATTCACATTTCACAAGTGTCTATAAAATGTCTGAGACAAGCACTGAAGTACTTGATCAACAAACGCATTCGCTTTCATCGCGTAAACGAAATAGAAATATTGAAACATTTAAGTTTCACACCGTAAACGAAACAGAAGTTAAAACTGCAATACACAGTCCAACACATGTGCGTTTGATGGAATAAGGAAAAATGCTTCGACTCTCTGTTCCGTTTATTTTAACTCCACTTACTCACATAGTAAATTACTCATTAACTCAAGGTTGTTTTCCAGAAACGTGGAAGCGAGGGAAGGTGGTTCCACTGCCCAAGAAGACTGTTGTACAGTCGCTTGATGAACTTCGTCCCATCAGTATACTTCCAATTAGCTCCAAAGTATTTAAATACTAAAAAAGTTAGCATTTCAGCAATTAACAACTTAAAAAAATGAAATATTGTCTGTTACTCAATCCGGCTTCTGCAAAGAACATAGCACAACCACAGCCCTTTTAGAAATTACAGATTCAATTTTGATTTCAATAGAAAATTCAATGGTAACAGTTTTGGTCTTGTTGGATCTTTCGAAGGCTTTCGATCTGGTAAATCATGAACTCCCACTGGCCAATATGAAATATTACAATTTCTCGGAATCAGTTATTAAATGGTTCTACAGCTATCTCTCTTGTAGACAGCAACAAATAACACTAACAGGAGAAAAGACTCAGGTATCTACTCCATCCCTGATAAAGGCAGGAGTTCCGCAAGGTTCAATATTAGGTCCCCTATTATTTTCATTCTTTTCAGCAGATCTTTCTACACTCATAAAATATTCATCAGTTCACTTCTATGCGGATGATACACAGATCTTCATCATTAGTATGCCTGTAAATATTATGGACACAATAGTTACTTAATACGGATATTTTAGCTGTTAGGAACTGGTGCCTTAAGAATGGTCGTTTACTTAATCCATTAAAATGTGTTTTCACTGTATTGGGAACATCACATCAGTTGAACAAAGTCAACCCTGATGACCTAAAAGTAACTGTAGTGAATTCCAATATTCCATTTTCTCCTTTTGTAAAAGATCTAGGCTTAATACTAGACCAAGGGCTTAGCTGGAATAAACACATTTCTGAACAGTGTATTAAAGCTAAGCGCATCTTACGACAGCTTTATAAATTAAAAGGCTATTTGTCGCAAGAAACAAGATTATATCTTGTTAACACACTCATTTTGCCTCTGTTCGATTACTGCGACTCAATATATGGTAGCTCTCTCTCCACTCAAAATACTAGGGCAATTCAGAAAGTACAGAATTAATCTATACGCTTCTCTCTCAATTACAGAAAGTCTCAGCATATTCTGCCGGTACTTAATGAAAACAATATCCTAACCATGTCCCGAAAACGATATCTTCGATACTGTTGTTTACTGTACAAAGTAAATTCACATAAAACACCATCTTACTTGCATCATAAATTAACATGTAGATCAGAAATTCATTGTCACAACACCCGAGGAAGTAATAAACTGAATATGCCCCGGCATTCTTTAAAAACAACAGAGAATGCATTTTCAATTTCGGCAGTAAGAATCTGGCACTCCCTACCAAAGTCAATCACTGACAAACCGTATAATTCATTTAAATCATCACTCCAAACATTATTATGTAGAGATCAGAGACAAAGCATTGGCACACATGAAAGGTTTACTACACCATGAAATTGGACTGAAACTGGTATGAAATTAGATTAGCATTATGAGTATAGTTTTTTTACATTTACATTTAATGAGTGTTTTGTTTATCCTTAGTATTATTGAATCTATCATGTTATGTTGTTTTCTGTATCTTATTTGTATCTTTGTTTTTTCTTTCTTTTCTTTGTAATGATAACAAGGGTTAGGTGGCAGAGCAGCCTCTGGCTGAACCTCGCCCGCTGAAATAAAGAGAAATTCAATTCAAAACCTATGTAAAGACTTTCCGCTGTGGCATGCTTCATATGGAAAATTTCAATCTGCTCACGTGACCTTTGGGGTTCATGAATTTCTAGCGAGCTTTCCGACTTGGGATTCTCTGTTTATATCCGCTCTTTATGCCTCGGATAATTTTTCAAGAACGTAAATGACATGCCATAATAAAAATGTTGAGAAGTAACCTCTATATGACAAATAGCTGCAAATAAATACACTACATAATTTATTTATTGCTATTAAACGATTTTCTTAATTTGTAATATATATAATACCACGTACTGTAAACACGTGTCTCAGATGTTATATTTTAAACATAATAATTACTATCTTCTCCAATAATTATATGTTATATATATATACAACTAATGTGTTTTAATGTAATTATTTTATATAATTTTTCATCCACTGTGGAAAATAGAATTTCACAAAAAAAGCATTGACCGAGATGGGAATCGAACTCTCAACCTTGATTTGAAATCCAACGGCTTACCACTGAGCTAACACAAGCACTCTTCGTGCCATGCTTCCAGCGATGTAATAAGTATCTCTCAAGACAATTATGACATTCATATCTATTGCAAACGCTGTTTTTGTACTACTTTGACTTTTATTTTAGTACTCAAGCAAGAATTATGTTCTATGTCTTAACTTTGAGCATTCTTTTACATATGGAAAGATTCGTTTACCTATCTACATGTTCTTTTATGTATGGAGAGCTAAATGACAAACAACCATGTGCTGACATTAATGCTGCATAAAGATTTCGGAATATTGTATCATTAAGTTTTTCAATCAATGTTGCTTTTTTCTGCACTTGATAACAAGTCTTATTATATCTAGTAGAAAAACACATCTGCAAAAATTTTCCCGATTGCAAAGGTTGGCTTGGAGGTTCGAACCTGGTTTACTTTTTTTCCGAAGATACCTGAAGTTGGGCTTAGAAAATTTTTGCCTTAAAATAGCAGTAAAGGGTGCGGTCAACCTTTATGAAACAAGGTGTACATTTCGCATTAGTTGTATATTCATTATATAATTACAAGTGGGTCAAGTTGCTACTTACCGTTTCCCTCGGGTGCTGGCTCCTGACGAATTCCCTAAGAAAACAGCTGATAACAATTCTGGTCCAGGCTCATGCTCTGTTCAGGCGCAGATTGATGACATTGAAATACGACAAGTGTTTTGACATGAGCAACGTTGGTGCTTTTGAGACTCAGGTTGGATTGTACTTACTTTTGCGTATGCGTACGTATGCATATACGTGCCTGGCAAGCCGACTGCTCGCAGAAATTCACACACATATGAATGAAGACGATACTATTTCCTTAGATGAATTCTTATTTATTAAATAGGCATATATGTGGATACGGAGTGGAATGAGAAAGATTAACAACACACAAAATTTTCACTTTACAGAGTTTGAACGCTCAAACAGAAGAAATTGCACTCACGCAATTAAATAAACGAAACAATGAAAAGTAAGACACTTAATATTGCATAGTTGACGTAGATATGTACACACTATATAAAAAGAAAACTAGAAATATAGCCCTTTTATTCGGTATCACTTTCACTATATACTTATTATTCGCAGTGATGTGAGACTCACTGCGTGATTTAATACAAGGGGAATGGGGAGACACAAGGAACACTAATCCATGATGAGATTTCTTGACTCCCAAGAAATGCTGTACTGCAAAAGACGGTTGTTCACTTTTCGGTTTAACACAGAAGTAAGACTTCTATCACATATTTAATTATACATCGTTCTCCTCCTATGTTAATATATAGGCAAAACGTTCTTCTAAACTTTTCGTTCCTCTTTGCTCTGAAGACTTCGGTTGACCTCTTGCTTCTATCAACGCTTGGGAACATCCCGTTCACTATACTAAGGCTTGCTAGTGCGTTGTACAAAATAAAAAAGAAGTGTTAAAGTTTTCTGCATGCTTACACAACACAAATATGACGACGGTATAATTGAGAGCACTGGCAACATGTTTCGGTCCTGTGGGAATAAAACTTGGGAATGATAGTCAAAAAAATGTTGCAGTCTGAACTGGCAGATTCCTTCCATGGCTATTATATTTTTTTACACTACTATTATACAAAAAACAGTTCAGTGGAAAGGATCGAACGTTGGTAATTGTGGGAATGAGTCATTTCACCTACGATTCCTACAAGCCATGAACACTGTTCTCAAGGTAGGAACGATGACGCAATATGAGTGCATGAGAACCTAACAGACTACGAGAATTAGGTTCACACACAATATCAACTTCGTGTCCAAAAATATTCCCAACCTTAATAAATGTCGTTATGAAGAAAGTATATATGGAACAGTCATAGTGACGAAAAATATAAGTTGGTAACTATTTTTAGGGAAAGGAAAAATGAGTCTGCTGCGACGAAGCACTTTCTCCAGACGATAAGCGTTGTAATGGGAAACAACAAGTCCTTTGTTCCATCGTGAGAAACGATAAGAGCAACTGAGGAACATCTGCAGAAAGAGTTGAGTTTCTCACCAGCAAGAAAAATAGCTGTTCTTTCTATGAGTAAAATAGTGATTTCATTGCATGAATAAAAGTTAAAAAAGAAATACACTGTTCGTCCAAAAACATAATCTTGTGGCCATGCACACTGTCACAAAGTGGGCAAAATCGTTAATGCTTTCTACTTCCAGACAGTTTTGGCTCAAATATGTCGGAGATACTTGTTAATAATACGGAGATAAAAGAACTATCTGAGGATCTATGTGATCAAAACTCCTCCATTTCAGAAGGAAACCTTTCTGGTTTTATTTTCGTAGGCAAGTAAACGGGAAACCATGTTATTCCATATCATGATGTACTCTAAATGCCTTGATGCCAGCCCAATGGAATTTCTGAATTCAAAGTGTTAAAATGTCGTCCACATCAACGTCGCTTGGTCAAATAAAACTTGAAAGAAATGGGATTTTATTCGTATCTCTGTGCTCGAATGTGGTTTGTTGGTGTGGAAATAGATATGTCGTACAATATTTATAATTCTGGTGCTCTCAGAACTGAATCAGTGGTATCTACGAAGTTTATCATATAGTAAAAAACGTTGCAAAGCAGTTAGCAGCTTTCTGTGTTGGGTAAAAAAAAATTAACAAGAAAAATACCATAAAATAATTTTAAAGATGCATAAACCATGTTGCTTACATGTTTATTCCATGCTTGGTTGAAAAATTTCGTGGTACAATTGAAAAAACGAAAAGTAAGAAAACAATATTGAAACATTAAAAGTAAGTCGCTTTTTATCAAATACGTTTTCCGACACAGCTGCAATTAGAAAATATTTGGAAATTTAAAGAATAGCAGAATTTGAGTGACTGTTGCTATATAATATTATTATAGACAAAAATACAATTTTGAGTTCAAAGTAAAACCGAAATAAGCATTTGTTTGGCTGTACACAAATATTAACTGGAATACAAAACAATAATGCCTGCACGAAACACTAATATTTTGGAAGTAATTGAGTTGTGATAATATATTACTAAAAGCAAGAACAATAGGCGATATTTATCCCGTTGGATTCATCGTATTTGTAAAATAGAAAACTAACAGAAACAACATATGTAATAAATTCCAATAAATAAGTAAGTATATCATTTGTTATTATTCTCTATCTATTGGGTGGTTCGAATTTCGAGTATAGAGCAATATTTATTTTCACGCCGGACTTTCATTTTCTTCCTTACTTAATCTAAAATTATTTTTCATTGTTGAATTATAAATTGATCTTTGAGTTATTTTCAAGTTTTTAAAATCAATTTAAGTTTGGTTGCGAAATAAGTTTCCGCTGTTTCCGGAAAAGTGTCCTTCTTACACGTAAGTTGAATTCTGTTTCGTATGTCTGGTATTTGTTTTTATTCTCGCTTTATTCTGAATTTCTCTCTTTCATTTATCACTATGTGCCGTATTTTCTAGGAAATATTTGATCAAAATGTGGGAGATACTTGAGTGAAGGAATGAAATATAAATAGTGACTATACAAATGTTTTAAAGTTTCAATTACGTTTCAACTAGTGATTAAGAACACAATTGACTAGGTAAACACATTTTGTAAACCAAGTAATATTGCAGCGACCGTAACCAGTTATTTAATTATGTAAAAGTTATGATTTAGTACGTGCTTACATTCAATTGAGTATTATTTGTTTTAAATCTTACAATGGTGAGTTTAACATTAACATGAAACTACAACAAATGTATGCGTTCTCACCTGCACGAATACACATAATATCTCAGAGAAGAATTTGCAATAAAAATTTACAGCTGTTGAGACGCATAATGTTCTTCTTACATGTTTTTATATAGTTACGAAGTGAATTGTGTATTTTGCACAACTGACAATACTTGTTCTTTTCTTTAATTTGCATGTGTGTTGCAAATACAATTGTGAACTAAAATTTACACACATTCAGATTCCTTGAATAAGCTGTTTGTGAAAGGGACTACATTAAATATGACCACTAGTGTAAAGAGGAATATAAACCAATCCAATCTGTCTAATGCTTTGGTAAAGAGAAAGCTGAAACCAGGACCTCGTGGGCAAAGGTATTTTTGGTAATAGTAAAAGGTAAAATACTTACGTCTCCTTTAAAATAGCCTTAGGTGTGTTTGTTAGGTTTTGGTAAGCATAAGATTTTTAGTTACTTATATACAGTAACATTTCTTATGACAATTTATAGGAAGTTCAGATTGTAAAATTTCATTAGATATTCCTTTGTACAGTCAGGAGCATTAATAAATGGAGGCTGAAGCCATTATTTATTATGGCTCCAACCTCCAATAATTAATGTTCATGATTGTACATTGTTCAGACATATGGATTTTATTCTGTTGTGACATTATATCTTTTTTATTTCTTTGTTACATTCTAATATATATGTGTAATTATATCGCTCACGAAGCGTATAACGTCTTGTTTTAGAAGGATATATTCCAATGAAAATTCTAGCCTCAAAAAAGCAAGTATATAGTTCTATATACATATTTAGGTTTCTGATCACTTCTTAAAAATGTACAGATGATTCCTCAGGTCAGACTTTCACTTATAATTTTTTACATGAGATATTAAAAGGTTCTCAAATCCATTCAGTTAGAAAATGCTCGCTAGCTCGAGTTTCTTAATTGTGCTTTAACATATGCTTTACAAATGATGATTTTGTATTATATCCCATTCCACATTGTTGGCATGTGTGAAGCTTCTCTGGAGTATGTGTTAATATGTGACCTGCTAAATGTGATTTTCTTCTGAAACCATTTCCACATTCCTCACATATATAAGGTTTCTCATTTGTGTGAGTTAATATGTGTTTCTTCAAATCTGTTTTCGTGTTAAATCCCCTATTACACTCCTGACAAATATAAGATTTCTCATCTAAATGTGTTAAGATGTGATTTTTCAGAGATGAATTTTGACTGAATGCTTTTCCACACTCCTGGCATTCATAAGGTTTCTCACGTGTATGTATTAATACATGGGATTGTAAGTAATATTTTAGACGAAATCCTTTACCACAAGTTTGGCAAATATGTGATTTTTCATCTGTATGTGTTGTCAAGTGGTTTCTTAAATTAGATTTAAAAGCAAAGCTCTTGTCACAGGTGTGGCACGAGTAAGGTTTTTCGCCTGTATGTATTACCATGTGTGTTACTAAAGATGACTTATGACTGAATCCCTTATAGCATAGCTTGCAAAAGTGAGTTTTCTCACCCTTGTGACTTACAAGGTGCTTTGCTAAATACCTCTTTTGACTGAATTCCTTGCTACAGTGCTGGCAAATATAAGATGTTTCATTTTTATGAATCAGCATATGTTTTACTAAGGTATATTTAAAAATGAATCCTTTTCCACACTCCTTGCAAATATGACTCTTTTCACCTATATGTGCTAATATATGTCCTTTTAAATAAGATTTTACAGTAAATGATTTTCGACAATATTGACAAATATAAACTTTCGAACAAGTACGTGACAAGTGTTTGTTTAAACTTGTTTTTGAACTGAAAATCTTACAACATACTCTGCAAACTAGTTTTTCAGCTGAATGAATTAGAACATGTTTCGCCAAATTAGACTTTGTAATAAATCCCTTTCCACATTCGTTACATATATGAGGTTTTTCCCCGGTATGTTTTAACAAATGGTGTTCTAAATATGACTTGATTCTGAACCTCTTGCCACATTGTGCACAAACAAAAGGTTGTTTACCTGAATGTGTTAACATATGGGTTTTTAAGTTTCCTTTTAATTGAAATTGCTTTGCACACTGCTGACAGGTATGTGGCTTACTTTCTGTGTGTGTTAGCATGTGTCTTTTTAAGTCATTCTTTGAACCGAACTTCTTGGAACACTCGTGGCAAACATGCACCTTATTGCCTAGATGCGTAGTAAGTATATGGCGGGACAGTGTGGATTTCAATCTGAATCCCTTTTGACAATTTTCACAAGTGTAATTTTTTTGAGTTGTATGTATTAAAACGTGATTTGTTAGACTTGATTTATGATTGAATCTCTTTCCGCACTCTTCTGCAACATCAGGTTTCTGATGAAGATGTGTTAACGTGTGCTTTCTCAACTGGGATTTCTGAATGAAGCTTTTTCCGCACTGGAAAAGGCAATGAGTCCTTTCACCAATGTGAGTCAATTTGTGCGTTATTATCTGAGATTTTAGATTAAATGTTTTCGGACACTTCTCGCAGACATGAGGATTTGTACTGGAATGTGTTAACATATGCTTACTCAAAGTTACTTTATTAGGGAATTCCTTCAAACAAACTTGGCAAGTATGAGACTTCTTCATTATACCACAAAATACTCCGCGTTGTGAATTAAGAACATTATCTTCTCCACAGAGATCATTTGTGTAGAATCTGAAACAGAAACCAAACTTAAATATATAAAATTCTTGAAAGATTAAATGATTTGCAATATTTTTCTATCAACTATTAAACAGCACAAAAGTTTCTTCCGACAGAATTATGCTCGCATCTCTGAAGTGTCACACAAGAGATCCAAATTGCAGTGTAAAGAGGCATTGTTGAGCTGTTCCACTAACTACGCTGTGAATATGAAATGAATAATAGAACAATATTTGCATCATTTATATTTCGAAAGTGCTTGTCAAATTTACTGGAATGGTTTGGTTTCATTGATTAAATATTTATTGACATAGTTAATGTATTACTGACTCCATATTAACATTTGTAGAAAGGTTAAAATAACGTTAGCTGCTGCTTTCTTATAATATTATTTGATTCTTTTGTTAGCAATAAGAAATTCTTTGACCCTTTTGGTTCTCCAGTTTACTGGATATGTAAACTGAATGAGCTGTACTTATTCGTTGTAAGAAGATATTTGGGAATTGAATAAGAACTTATATACGAAACAGAAATATAAGTTTTCACTTTTACCGAAACTAAATATACATTAGTTATTGTTACTAACTTTGATTGTCGTCGATTGAAATTAGGATCGGTCCTTGTTCACGCACTCCTTTATCTTTTAAGACTAAAATGTTGCAAGTTTATATAAATAAAATATAAACAGAAAATTGGGATTTAGGATTATTTTAATTTCACTTTAGGTGAGCAGCAAGATTACATGAGACATAGTTTAATGTGGGATTTGAACCAGATGAGTTCCCGTCGGCAAGAGAAGCCGAGTCTCTAACGCCAAAGGTGAGTACGCCAATCGCTTACCCATGGGGAGCTTATACTTGGGTTTAGCATCCGATATTATGAAATATATTCGATAGTTTCCAGTCCATGCAGTATGTAATGAGAGCAAAAACAGGAAATTAAAACAGAAGATAATCCATTATAATGCGAGGTCACAAGTTTTATCAAGCAAGTTCTTTAGATAGAGAGTAATAGCAGGATTAGAAGTGGAAATAATACACGGATAAATTTTGGAGAATATCCGGACGTACCGAAAAATCAGTTTATGAAAAAGGAAACCATATTGGAAGTTACGGATTGGAGCATTCTCACGTCCGTATTCAAAAACGCCCCATTTAATATAATAGTACTACAATGCACTATTGCTTAAATAAATTTTCAGAATTACATTATTTATCTAAGTATAATGGAATGCCAGGGCAAGTGACACATTCCTACTTATGCAAATATAAAATAAAAATGTTAAAAGTAATTAAGACAAGCAAAGATAAGGAATCTATGTCCAATTTCCAATCATGTGATAATCAAAATAAGCTTATATGGCCGAATCACAATTGGCCACATAACACTATACCAACAAATAATACAACAATGCAAAAATTTTACGTGCTGGTTAACCAAAGTAAACGTAGAAATGAAACTGGACACAATACAAGAGGAATTATGCGGAATTTCGATAGAAATAGCATGCAAAGCCCAGACAGATTTAATTTGATCGTACAAGAAATACTTATAAATCATGTAATAATTCCAAAGACAATCAGAGAAACCCTGATAATGATAGATAATGGTAGAAATGATCATGGAGGAAATAGTGAGCAGGATTAATATACTAGGAGAATAAAGATGGACGATACAAAGGATTGGCGATTCTACGAAAGAACACACTAACTCATTTCAAATGCAGAATCAAGCCAAAGATAAACTGCAAATTAATCTCGTAGCTACCAGAAATGATGACAATGGAAGGAGAAAGTAAATCAGATTCTCTCGTATATCAAATTGAGACACGCAACGTTTAAGATTAAGAAAAATGAAGTCTTTCAGCTCATCGCGTCACGATTATGACCTTTTAGTCTAAAGATGATGATTGAAGCAAGTGAATTATAATGATAATGGAAGAATTGATGGAATGAGAGTATGGAATGAAACGGCAATAACCTGAGAAAAGCCACGGACATGATGCTGTACACTAGTCACTTAGCCAGGGATCGAACCAGGAACCCCATGTAGTACAGGGAAGTATCCAGGAATAGGAAATAACTACTTAGAATATTACTAAATATAAGTTGTAATAGTGGAACTAAACTGACAAAGTAAAAGCAATAAACGTTAGTGAAGCACAAATTAAAAGAAAAAACCTACAAATCTGATATTCTCATTTTTACCGCAAAATTCCATTCTTAAGAATTTTCTTTTAGCACAAATTATCCATGCAGAACAAAATCACCTACCAAATTATTTCAATATCAATTTTCCAACAAGGATCACAGTAAAGTCTCAACAAATAGTTTTTGTTGACATTTATTTCACAAATAACGCTGAGACAGTCTAGAGCCAAGTTTACGAAGGGAAGAAAATTAATAGCAGGTGTAGGATTGGTACAGGCTAAAAAGATACATGTGAAGTCAGTAATTCTTATTTCAATAATAGGGGCCGCGGTGCTTCAGTGGTAGAGCGTTCATCTCAGGTGGGTGCGGTTTTTGGTTCGATCTCAGCTCCCGCCAAGTGAGCTTGCTATGCACTTTAGCACGGAGCATTCACTTCATGTATGGACCCAACCATACACCAATACAATGTTAATAATCTTGTCTTTTTACAGCTACACAAGAAGACGTTAGTTAAAATAAAGAGAGAACTAACTTCTAAATATTTTCTACTTTCGCTATTTCGCCCACTTTTATGTCACATTGTTTCTGTTTTGTCCTAACATCCTCAAAATATTGAAAAATTAGGTATTATAATTAGGACCAGTAAAGTTTTTATTGGGTTTTCATAGAAGAAAAACACGTTTAGAACTTATATAATATGAAGCACAAAAGATATTCTTAATAATAATAATAGCATTAATTCCAACATTGCGGATATTGCACACCTGTTTTCAATTAGTGGAGAGACGAATTGTAAAGTACTTTGGTAATATTGTTCAAAAAATGCAAGTGATCGAAATAACCTAGATCGAAAACGTGCTAGGAACATCTGAAACTTTAGTACGAAAACCTTAAAGTTAAATTAGTGTCGAAAGAAGAAATTATAATTAGGTCGCTGAAGATTATCAATAACAGTGAGGAATTAAGTACCGTTAAGAATTCTTCACTTTCCAATGGGATGGGAAATGTTTAAGTGTCTCGGTCACTGTACAGTCCGCAGCTAAAAACCTGCAACATGAGCATGTAATTTTATTGTGAAACTACATCTAACAGCGCAAAGAAACCTCGGTGTCCTCCCTTGCACACTTATTTTGGAGCAAAAGATTTCGTCGTTTCACAAGCAATTTACATGCTCATGTTGCAGGTTTTTTTGCTGCGGACTGTACAAGGAAATTTAAATTTTATATGTGGTGCAAATTTTCACATATTTGAAACACGAAATAAGTTTTAAGTTTTAAATTTCGAGTATGGGAAACGTAGTACAATGCAAATATATTATGTAGTGAAGGGTACACAACGATGGCAGACATAAATATATCAATACCTACACCTGATAAAGGATGTAAAAAGGAATGATCGGAAGATATCTGGAGACGAACCAAGAATTATTTGCAGCTTGACCTCAAGGACAAAGGATCAAGAAGCTGCACATTCTATAAAGACAAATAAAATCTTGCCTAATCGAGACGCATTTAGAAAAAAAAAAAAAACAGGATTTAGATAAAAACTATGACCATCTAGGTTATGAAAAATATAGTTGTAAAAGTTGAAAAATGGGAGATGTTACAGAACGCTTTGAAAGACATTAAAGAAGAACAAGTAGTAACATTGAATCAGTGGTGAGATGAATGTATTTGGTGGGTGATGTTTCTTGATTTATATGTAGAGCCGTGGATAGAATCTAATGACTTTCATACGTGAGTTGGAATGTATTTTTGGCAATGAAGTGGCAATTGATGATTTGACATATAGGAGGATTGTAATTGTTGATATAGGTAAGGTTGGTGTTACAGATGTTTATAAGATTGAATGTGTTCCTCAATGTCTATGTGTATTCCTGGAGAATAGAAGGGTATTGAATGTGTTATGAGCAAGTATGTTTCATTATTACTGTTAGAGAATATTTACCTAGAAATATCTACAAATTGTTTTGTTAATAAGAGTTCAGATGGAAGTTACAAGGTTGTGTAATAGCATCTGAAAAACAGCAAAAATTGATGGTTAGAAAAGAAATGTTAAATTAATTTGGATTAATTTAGATAATAATTTAGATTAAGATGTTAAGGGTGTATAACACCTACGTCAAGTATTTGTCTAAAATTCAGCGTGATGTTAGAATATCTAAAATATATAATATATATGGAAACGGATATATGTAGAGTTGAGCGTAACTTTGGAACGGTTGGACTAATTTTAACCAAAAATCGTATACATATTACTTGCAGCTTCAAAAACAGCACTGTGGGGTTTATACCCATGGCACGCCTAGGGACGAGTGAGAGGGATAACATACAAATGATCAAAAATCTTAGAATAGAATGGTGGCATGTAAACTCATTGTAAACACCAAGGTTGGTATGGAGTACATATCTTTTGGACTCCGTAAGTTCCGATGTTCTGTAAGTCCAATTTCAGGGTGCAGTTGTGGAAAGATCCCCTATCACAGCTAGGAATGGAAAATAACATATAAAAATGATCAGAAACTACCGATATCATGTCGAATACATTGTTCTATGAGTTTCTAGGTTGATTGGTGATAGTTTCGATTCTTTTAAGTGCAATTTTAGCCAATGGCAGAGGGGAAGAAGAGACACGAAATATTATTGTTACATTATTAGTGTCAAATTCTCAGTTTAGAGGTTGAGAAAATCGTTGACCTATTTAAAATGACTTTTTTAGTACCCACGAAATGGTAGCTTTTAATATCAATTTAATTAAAGGGTATATTTTGTTGCGATGGAATGTTTGAAAATTTATGCCAAAATTAGTGTGTCTTCTGTATTTTTATCGTTACACTTTCATTGAAATAGGTATCTTATGGGGATGGGGATTCAATTAGTTTCCATAAATCTATTCCCGTGCAAAGAACGGGCATTCCAGTTAGATTTAATATTTTGAAATTGCATTTATAAAACATATATGGCGCATTTATAAAATATCTCATATTTGAATTTATCATGACTAATAATAATAATAACGTTGGCTCAAAAATCATGTTTTATGAGATCTACAAAAATACACATAATATATATTGGGGAGAGTATTTTGTACTTTTGCTGGAAATTCAATTACATCTTATGATTAAACGATGCTATTACTGGTACTGACCTTACTGAAAATTTTGGGGATTTTTTTCGGGCAATCCCTTACCTTCCCCAACGGACTGAAAGCTTTTGCCGTGTTTGGTCTGGCAACACCAGTGGCGTATTTAGGGGTGGCTTCCGGGCTTAAGCTCCCCCGAAATCTTACTTACTATAGTAAAGTATATGAAATATCTTGCAGAATTTTCACATTTTCAGGCAAAGCTCCCCCCGAAAGTTAGCAAAGCCCTCCCCGAAACAAAATCGTAAATACGCTACTGGGCAATACACACAATACCAATAACAGCAAAGCTATTTGTGGTCGATTTTCGAGTTGCCTGATGATTATAAAACTATTATTTTATTTAAAGAAACTTGTAGTAATGCTAGTAAATTTACTAATGTTTGAGGCAAAAGTACAGCCGTATTAGCTCAGTTGTTGGAATAGTTGATCAGATTTTATTCGAAATGCCACGTTAAAGATGATCGTAGATATAGTCTTTGTTACAAACGGTCTTTGTGCAACTCTTCGCTTATTTTCCTCTGCATGGAAAATGACCCAGAACCCACCAAGCGACGTGGTTGTAAGGCAAGGGAATGTTGTTTTTAGAGTAGCTGAAATTCTGATATTTTCTACAAGCTGCTGATCCATGACCTTTCGTGTGATTGGCGGGTCTGTCAGACGTTTAGGCCAATTAGTCATGTCGTAGTAATTTTCGGACCTGACAAGTTGTACCGATTCTTCTCTAAAAGCTCCAACATAGAGTCATATACTTGCGAGTGCCTGACTTAGGTGTGTCATAACGTAAGTATTGCTTATGTGTAACATCTCGTTTGCGTAGTTTGCCGTTATTTTTTTCTTGGAAAAGAGTTGCATCATATTTTCCGTCGAAATAGATACTTAGAATCGCCTGCTCTAGGTGAGCAGTTTCTTTCTTAATCTCCTCACCCATTCTGTCTTTTTCTCTCTATATTATATCTGTTAACAGCTAGAGTTTTGTCCTCTGGCGTTATGAGTCCCGCATCCTGAAGTGATCAAAGCTACCTGTCTGTCTGAAGCTCCATTGCAAATGCTGCCTCTGCTGTATTTCGAAGAAAATTCTAATTAGGCTATGTTTGCTTCTTGCTTGTGCAAGAAAACCTGCACGAAGTACTGCTTTTTGTCCTTGTTGACTGAAATGTTTTTCCTTGGTGCTACACTAATTACAAAATGTTTTAAGAATGTCCAAAACTCTCTTTTTTGAAACCACAGGAATGCTTGCTTTACGCCATATATGAGCAACTCTTTGTACAACTAGTTTACAAACGTTAGTCACAGGTAGTCGACGGAACGAACTTTTGTTGCTGACTATACATAAGATGCGAAAATTGTACAAACAAAATCATGTTATGACAAAGACTATCCCTACAATCATTTTCAACATGGCATTTCGAATAAAATCTGAACATTTATTCCAACAACTGAGCTAATATGGCTGTCCTTTGACTCATAAACATTAGTAAATTATTTACTGGCATTACTACAAGTCTTTTTGGATAAAATAATAGTATTGTAACCATGATGTAACTCTAAAAACGAACCCAAGTAGCTCTTGTCATTGGTGTTGTGCGTATTGCCTGACGAGACACGGTAAAAACTTTTAGTCCATTGGAGCAGGATAAGGGACTGTCCGGAAAAAATCAGTAAAGTAGGAGAACTAATGGAACCTTTTAAGCACTAGCAGTAATCGAAAAATGAAATGAAATCTTTGAGTTTTACGTCCCACGGTTATGCCGGTTAGGCTAAAGGAGACGGTGATGATGAGTAATGAATGAAATGGTGGAATGAAGAAAGTGGGAGGAAGCGGGAGAACCCCGAGAAAACCCACGCACACGATGTTTGTCCACCACAAAGTTCACTTGGTAGCAGTAATCGAATTTCCGACAAAAGTGCAAAACGTTCCACCGATATATATATATATATATATATATATATATATATATATATATATATATATATATATATATATATGGGGTGTTTTAAAACAACACTCAAAACGTTTGAGAGGTGATTCATGACACCAAGAAAAGACAAAAGGTATACAACAACCTGGGTGCACAAATGTTTCCTTTCTAAGTTATAGGCTACCGAAAACATGAACTTTAAATGGCCATAGCTCCAATATTATGGGACCCACCGTAGTCGGGTCAAGACTTTACTTAGGAACTAGTATGTGCCCGATCCAAATATCCAAGTCTCAGAATCCTCCTGTACTTCCCCAACGATTTTTATAGGGGGAGTTTAGCTACAGGCATATAATTGGAAGTACTTACCAACTAAAACCGTAAAAATTGTTGCGGAAGTACCGCAGGATTCTGAAACTTGGATATTTGGATAGACCACATAGTAGTTCCTAAGTCTTGACCGGACTACGGTAGGTCCCTTAATATTGCATCTATGGATCTTCACAGTACATTTTTTTCATCTTTTTGGCAGGCTGTAACTCCGAAAGGAAGTATGTATGTACCCAGGTTGGTCTACACTGTTTGCCTTATCTTGGTGTTGGGAATCACCTCCCAAACGTTGTCAGTTTTGTTTTAAAACATCATATATATATAGCATGGCACTAAATTTGTTGCACAGAAGCAGAGGAGTGATTTCTGACAGCAAAACACACAAAAAAGTTCTAATGAACTTGTGCCGAAATTTGCGTCGTTTGTGTGTTATAAACTGCTGATAACATGGGAAAACAAAGTTTAAATATTACAAAAACTACAGAGCATAGCCCTGATGCGCATGATATCGTCAAAGGATCCTAACCTGTACTATTGAGATTTTTTGTTTCAGATTTGTGCAATGTCGGCGCATGGGATTTCCCGAAGGTCGTTAGGGATTCTCGGACATTTTATGGCGCAGATTAAATGGACAAGAGCATGTAAAGGACGCCTCACACACTAGAAATAATACTACGTGACAGGTCAATACTCATACAGGCAGATAAAAGATGGCGGATGAGGTAAGAATCATTGTGTGGTTGCATACATTCTCAAAAGGTAGAAGGAAAGACGCTGCACAAGAATTCACTGGAAACGTCACGTCGCTACAATGAAAAAATTCGTACAACACAAGCCGATAGGTAACAGAAAATAAAGAAATTCCGGTTGATGATATGCTCATATTAATGATATCCAAGTGCTTTTAATGAAGACCTACTAATGTCGTTTAGGTTATTTGTGTTTTGTAATGTACATATTCATCTGTCTTTCTCTCCTGTAACTTTGAAAGAAACAACGAAATTACGGCAACGTGATACTTGGTTCTTTTTTTAACGTTTCATCTGTCTGTTGCACTGTGCGTGTGATGAAGTCATTTTAGATGAGTGAATGAGCTGGTTTGTTCTGCGTGTACCGAAGAACGGGGATCCACACTATGGACAGTTAAAAGAATCCTTATTTGAGGGCTAGTTTTGCTCGTGTGTTTTAACAACCGTTTTATAAACGAAAAACTATGTATACCGTAACATTTCTGTTACAGGCTACGTTCATTTATTTGAGTTCATTAGAGTGCAATCACCTCTAATTCGGATATGCCTCGGTGCGTGTGTTTCTTTAATGAGCGGAACCTCGTTTGTGACATTGTGTGTATGATAGGGAAGGGCGATACGATTGTTATTATGTTCGATAAGATGTTAAGGTACTACATCTATCGTGCTAGTGGTGTGTGCACTTTTGTCTTGTAGTATGGTATCTCCTACGTCACGGTAGACGTGTTGTAGATTTGCTAATCGGTATACACAAATACTATTCACTGACAGAACAGTTGCAGTAAGTTGCAATCTCGTTATCTTCGATTCTGGATAGTGACCACAATGGCGAGAGAACATCTACCATTTCCAACTTTAATTTCGCTTCATCACCATACGATGTGATTACAGAGGTAATGGAGCGGTACACACACGAGGAATTGGAGGACATTTATCTAGGATACAAGAAAGCGGTCAGTAGTGGCCGTGTAGCACAATGGCTATACATATAACAGTTTCCAGATCATACCAGTAGAATTCCACACTACACAACTTTCTGCAGTGTAGATCGAATTTCACACCACACAGGTCCAATGCTCGATGAAACAGAACCATACGGACTGGTTCTGGCCATTCAAACCTTTCACTAGTGATTGACGATGAAGTTATATAGTAATCATATTGCTCTTCAATTGCTGTATTTGCCTGCCTCCTCTTTAGTTGACAATTTAATGAACATATATCTTTTTTAATGCAGTTATCTCCAGATGTCGCCGTTGAAATTCCTCTGCTACCCAACTTTTAACTTTTGCGTGAACCATATTCTGTATCTGTTCCCACCAACTTGAGTGCACAGAATTCTAAGGATTTGACTGCGCCATTTGTTAACTTTATATAATGATGTTACTTCGTAAAAGGATGTTTGGCTAGTGTTAGTAGTTTGATTATTCTTCATCTTAAACTAACCTGTATCGTAATGCACCAGTAATCAAAACACATACGTTCACTATTATGTAAATCTGGCATCTTTAAATAATTACCAAGTAAACGATTCGGACTTGAAAATTATTAAGTTTAAAAGAAAGAGACTGTTCATTCGTACATTTTGAAAGATGGTACTTTATTACAGAAAACAAAAAGATAGAGGATGTACCAACTATCTAAGATTATTTCCATTGTCAATTAATAAATTGTGTGCATTTAGCTTTGAAGAAAACAACTTCAAACACAGCAATTGCTTTACGTGGGCTGAAATGTTCTTAAATATACAAGAATTTGTAAGATCTTGCTCTGTATGTCAGAAAACAAAGGATAGGAACACCTTCCGTCAAAAAATATTATTAAACTAGACATGTGAGATTCCAAATAATACCTTTTCTATTGATGTTGCGGGAAAATGGGCTAGTAGCCAAGGTTATGAATATGTGTTGGTCATAATAATTGCTTGTACCTAGGTAGTGATTTTTTTCTTCTTTGAACCTATGAGAAAAATTTTGAGTAAGGTTATTTGCAATCACTTAATGGTATATTTTTACAATATGGTTTTGTCTCAAAATTAATGATTGCGCGTCATATTTTACCTGAGAGTGTCTTTATACGTATCTTGTATAGCCTAGAAATACAAGGTGTAAGAACTTCATCTTATAATCCGTCATCGAACGTTTGTGGACGTAGTATCCGTGGTAGTAAAGGAACTTTGAGAGTGTATATTGATACGAATCAAAGAAATTGGGCTTAATTACTATTTAAAATTGCGTTTTCTATCAATATAAACCTCAATGAAACTATAGGTGTGGCTCCTTGTAAGATTTATTTTGGGCGGATTATGTATAATGCTTCAGATGTTAAATGGCTGGTTGATCTTGGTATTTTGGATGAGAAAGTTGACAGTGGTGAAATATGAAATCATCAAAAAAATCTCGAAAATGCTTGGAAAAGATGCCAGAGTTTACTCTCGGAGGCATTTACCTGTTATCTTTGTAATTGCAGATAAGCTTCGTACTAAAAGGTTTACGAAAGTATCTTTAGATCGACATTTTAAACCTAAATTAACAGAAGATTGAAAAGGTTCTTCGATTCTATTTTTGAGAAACTCACAATAAACATTGTGTGGTTAGAAGGTGAAAACACAGTTAAAAATTAAAAGACACGTGAAATATTGTAGAAAGTATATTGAACCCAGAAATGCACAAACATGAACTAACTAAAAAAAGGAAGTAACTTTTGGTCATTTGTATGGTATATTTTAACATGTTGTTTGTATGTTTAAATGTTTTTTTGATTGTTTTTGTCGAATATTTTTCAGTATCCTGCAGTTATTGTTCATTGTTATGGCGTGAATGTGTTTTGTGCTCACTCAAGGTGCCAAGAAAGAGACCCAGGCATATGTCCTAATGAGTTGAATACCTTGTTATACTCGAATGTCTTCCTTTGGAATACGAGCTCGTCCCCAATATATGTAAAAGGGTAAATTGTGAGTTATGTTAATTTGTAAGGCATGAACTGACATGGAATTGTATTTTGACATTAATATGTAAAGTTTTTTCTTGTTTATTTACACCTATGATATTGTTAAGAATTTTATTTTTCGGCCGAGGGGGAAATATGTAGCGTATATTGCGTTCGTAGAAAAAAAAATCTCAAGAATTGTAACGAGTGGTTACGTGATTTAACTTCTGGCGATAGATGTCACCTTTGCATAGTAGTGGAGACAGGCACGCAAACAGGATATCGTGAAGAGAGGGGGGTCCGACACATGAAATACTGTGGTCATCACACCAGCGGCTCGATCATTCTAAAGCTATTTTACTGACAACATATATTGGTTTGTTTAGCCAGGATTTTGTATCGGAAGGGGGGGGGGAAACATGAAATTCTGAAGGCCCAGGAGCTCGATCAATCTAAACTACTTTACTATAAACATGTATTGTTTTGTTATTACAATAAAATGAGGATATGTTGGTAAGTATTTTAATAAACTATGAAGATATTTCGAGTAAAATAAAAAATGTATTGGAAAAGATTTTACAATATTTACGTCCTTCCTCTGTTCATTCACATATAACAATTTTCCTTTCATTATGACTTCAACTAGTATGAAAAGTACATACTCAATAATGTTTTGTAAATTATTTTACAATATGTTTCTTTCTCTGTTGAATCAGATAACAGAACTTTATTTTCACATAAATTTTTGTTTTTATTATTCCGTCAACTACTGTCTGTTCCAACTGACAGGATAAAGTAGTAGTAGAAAATTGTTTTTGAAATAACATGTTTGACACTGCAAGGATGGGATGACGAAAAAATATGAAAAAATTTCAAATTCCCTGACTCTTCCAAGACATCTCGCTCGCCTCGCCACCATGTATTGCAAGTAATACAAATCTTCTCATAAGAAAGAGTAACCAAAAGCTTCCTGTAGTTTTTATTTTTTAACGCTGATCCTTCTTTTTCTCGTTTCATCTTGTTTCAGCCTTCCTTAATTTTTTTCATTTCTGGTCTCGAAGGGGGGTCCGGACCCCCCTCCCTTGGCTACGTGCTTGAGTGGAGATAGACATGCCTATAGAAATTTCTCTCGAATGGGAATAGAGGCAGCTTTTGTACTGTTAGGTGAGCAGCGCAGCTTGCCAACGAATCACGGGACGATCAATTCAAACACAGGGACGCAGTGTTTCGGCCACTAAAATTATTGTGTTGTAATTTGAATTGGTTTAACAACCTTCGAAAATGAATATTTGATTAGGACATGCGTTTCAGCCTATAGAAATTGTTAAAGGTGGAAGAAGACGAAGTGTTGAAGTCATATTTTTGAAGTGTTTATGAAATTATTTAGTAAAAAATATTTCTTCATTGGAATGTTACAGGTGTGGTAGGTAATGGTTGGAACACTTAAGTGCAGAAATGGTGGAGTTCCTTGTGACGAGTGGAGAATGTTGGGAGGTTGAAGTTGTTAACGTAATTTGAGGTGAGTTTTGGGATATTTTAATTTTTTTCCCCCTCTACTGGGCATTGAATTTCCTCCGCACAAGAATGTCGAGAGCCTTTTGACTCATTAAAATAATGGCTATTAATTAATGGGACATGTTGAGCACATGTTTTTTGAGTTGCTATAGAGAAGAATTGGATGTGTATAATGGTATAAATTACAACCTTAAAATATCGGAAGTCAAATTATGTAGTTACTTCTCCTGTTTCGTATTGTAAAAAAATAAATAAAACTAAAGATTGTTATATACCTTTATTTGACTACTGGAAGGCGCGTTTAATATTCACATTTGGGTTTTGAGCACTGTTAAAAATTTGAAATCATATATTAATATTTTCGTGGCTTTTGTTGATTCGTATATTTTACATTTGTTGTTCACTTTTGGGGTTCATAATAAATGTTTGTTACTGTTAAAAATAGTTTTTTGCATATATTTCTTACATTACAAAGTAAGCTTAATTGCTATTAGTATTGAAAAAAGAGAAAGAATTGCTGACTTTTCTCTGTTGTTGAAACAAAAATTCTTAGACTTAAACTAACATGTGCTTGTGACTGGTAGTAGGGTTTGCCTGACTCTTGTGAATGGGTAATTGTTGAATGGACAAGGAATATTTCACTGTTGCGCGTAGCCAAATATTGTGTGTGTGGCAGAGCTTTAGTCCGGGTGGGTGTATATGCACGTGTCACTTTATTTGTCTGTCACTATTGGCTAGATTTGAACCGGTACTATTGACCAGATGCTTGGTGGGCAAATAGCCCACTGTCTAAGAAACAAAGACCTCTATATTTGGTGCCTTGTTTGCTGTGGCTGAGTCTTGCGGGAAGCTCCAGTTCTGTTTAAGGAAAAGGGTGTTGGTGAGATTCTTCACTAGTCTCTGCTTTCTCCTGGTACATTTTGGCTTACGTTTTGAGTCCATTTTCATAGCAATGAAGCTCCGTTGTACGCTTGTAGCTCATACTCCACCACACCATCACTGAGGCAGGATGGTGACTCCTCGGGATCCTTGGAGCCTTTTTACCAGTTTGTCTAAAGGATGTGGCACATATACTGGCATTTTGGGCATTGAATGTCTCCTAAAAACTGAAATTCATTTCATCAGTGAAAAAGATGTGACGGCACTCATTTGCTGCATAACGCTTAAATAATTGGTTTGCGTTTAGGATCCTCTGGCGCTGCAGTTGTGAGATGTCCTTTGCGTCGTTTGTAACCATGGGGTCGCAGGTCACTACTTAAGGTGACAGATAGACATTTTCGGTATCTTTAGCACACGATCGATAACTGACTGTTTCTTAACTGGATTTTTTCGGAAATACACCGCCATTGCTCTTCAACTTCCGTGGCGCTAGCGATTATTCAGAGTTCCGATCTCAACAAAGCGCTAGATAGTGCTGTAAATGATTTTTTTTCTGGTTTGTAGCTTCTGGAGTATTTTGAAAATCTTTTTTGGTAGCCTACCTTGTGCAACGCTATAACGACGAGAGGATTTTCATACTCGCCCCACTCCATCTTGAAAACTTACAACTGGTACCTTTACAATTCTTAAACTCATCTAACAATGATTCACGCCTCAGGATACTGCTATTGACGTCGCTCAGGGCGGAAGTACAGCTACCCTTAAAATTTGGGGCGGTATTTATGGTAAGACTAGGTACTTTCGTCAGAAATCATTTTGCAATGTATGGATTAACCACCTGAAGTAAGTACTATCAATTATGCAACAGTGCTACATATTATTTATATAATTTTATTCAACACTATGCAGTCATCTTATATAAGCAATAACATGTAGTGCCTCTTGAAAATAAAAAGTGCATAACGAAATTGTAACTCTATATTACAGCATTGACGATAATGCTTTCGGATAGGTTCTGTGATGTGTATTGTCCTAGATGGCTTAAATATATTTGAAGTTATTTAAATTTGTCTTATTACTATTGCATGGGTTCACTTTTCGCAAATCTTCTTTGTACCATAACATTACTTGTTTCGATCATTAGCTAAAGCTTCGGAATATTTACGCCTTCGGAGGACTTACCTAAATTTTTTATGATTATGAAAATCGAGTTTACAGTTTGCAAGCATTCCTGGGTCAGCAGGAATAAATAAAGTTATTCAAGAAGTGTAAAACAATTTATGTGGCAACACTAGTGAACCCACTTGTTTTTAATTTAATACAAAATATCGAATCGCATAACAAGTGTGGTACTATACACCCTCTTTTTACATGTAGATTTGAAATGAAAAATAATCTGACTTGGTGCCTTTTGAAAAAATATAATTTTATCTTGGATTAGAAACACTGTTAATTTTCAGGTATCACATGTTGTACCGAATAATGTGCCCTGGCAGTTTTTGCAAAACACGAAAATTCAGCATTTTCTATGTATTAGTTCAAGAGTTACAACGATGTATCAAGATAAATTGTTCATTTAGTACGTATTATGGTGAGCAATTTACTTGATACATCTTTGTAACTTTTAAATTAATACGTATCTAATACGCTGAAATTTTGTATTAAGCCAATGCTGTCAGGGAACATTGTCTGGCATGCTCCGATGTCACCAGATTCATAGTCTTACCAATCCAACATACTGTTATATTGTTTCTAAATGGCAATATGTTAAATTATTACATATTTGAAATCTACATATTAAAGGAAATTCTACAATACGAAACTTATTATTCTGCATTACGAACTAAGAATGCTACAGCATTACAAACATCCTAATTTTGGTGGTATCTATAGCAGGAATTACCCAAGTCAGACGGACGGGCTAATGCACATCCAAAGTACCTTAGCGTCTGATACTATGGTCATGATAAGATTGATTTTGAGGGAGTAGGAGCAAAGATTTGTGGAGTTAAAAATTTGGCTTGCTTTGCAAAATTCCGGTTTCTCAAAAATCATCTGGTTCTGACTATACACCGCATTGACAAGTTACATGTTGTGAAGTAGTTTGAACAGGGTGGTCAATCGGTCGTATAACGAGGACTGAATGAAAGTCCAAAAGATGGCGTTCAGTGTTAAGGGCTGTAATGACCGCACTATGAAACAAAATGAATTTTATGACGAATTCATCAAAAATAATAGTAAAGAAGCCTGCGAAAGCTTTATTAATTATAGTAGCTGCAAGAACTACTGTCAATCAGAACACTGTGGTTGTGAAACTGAAGAAAATTTTAAAAATAGGTATAGTGGTGTCAACGTAGTGCATATGAAAACAAATGAAGATCGAGATGTTAACTTATTACAAAACATTTTCTCAGATATAGAAGAACTCGACTAATTGCGTTCAATTTAAGTCTAATACAAAATTACATAAATGGCTCACACAATAAATCTATTGGCAAAAGTGAAAACTCCCTTAGTGCAAGTGAAAAATCCTCGAGTAAAGCCAGGTGCAAGGGCGAAAGATATTTTGAGCATAAGTTATTTGTTAGTACAATGTGATTATCTTGTTGTTTGAGCTGGAGCTAATGTAGCAAGAAATGAATGGGGTGAGATATTTAAAGAAATGTGCATTTTTTTAAAAAAAGAATATTGATGTTCTCGTACATAGTCTATGCTTCTACACATATATTGTTAAATTGTCCTGCATTGTTAAATTTGTCTACATGCTTGTGTTGAGTACCTTTTTCTAGTATAAACAATTCTTTAATCTCTTGAATTTTAATCAAATAAAAATAGTAAAAGAAAAAAATTTGAATGTGTGAAAGGGGTGAACGTTATTGTAGTAGGAATACCTTATAGGCATGATCTAGCCAATTTCTCTTGTGTAAATGATGAAATACGTAGAGTAAATAACAAACTCAGAAAGTGGGTGAAATTATACCCAAACTGTACATTTGTTGATGTTGGTGTAAAGAGATCTTCTTTCACCAGCATCATTTCACCATCCATTTTTCATAGCCTTCACATAAATAAAGAAAAAATGGCAAAAACACCAGCAGCCATGATACAAAATAAAACCAAACTGGAACTAATTCCTCTCCAATGGCATTAAATATATATCTCCCAATCACCTCTGATGGTCAGACCAATAACCGTTACAAATATATACGTACCAACAATAAGTAACGATTCAAGTACAAATGTAAAACATAAAGATTTAAGTGCAAAGCGGATAATCAGGGACCCAAGTGCAAACTCTGGGAAAGAAGAAAAACAATAGAAACCAATGAGAAACAGAAAACTTCCAAAAAACATATCAGATGATTTTTTAGTGATGATAAGCACAAAGTAAACCAAGCATAATACCAATAAAAATCTATCACGAAAATGCGCACGGGTGGAACATCCCAAAAAAATTTGTTACAAATAACAATGCTAGATGGTTTACGTAACGTAGATAGTTAACTGAACACACAGTGAACTGGCACAAGGTGAATAAAATAGAGTACCTAAATGTAGAAGATTTGAAATTATAACCAACTCAATTCGAGGTCTCTATTTGGGCGGACATTTATTTGTAACCATTCCGTGTAATCTGGTCGCTCTCCGTGGCTCGTGGTCCTACCAATAAGTATCTTCCTGATGCTTGAACTTACCTGGACAGAACGATGAAGGACCTCTCCAACAAAAGGTTACAAACTGTTTCCAAATCGCTCGTCGGTCCCAATAATGAGATGAGCATTAGGCGCCGAGAAGTTCGGGTGTATCGTCTCGAAAACCTCACGGACGATCAGAGGGTCATCCAGACCATAACGCACACAAACATCACTCATACAAACAACGAAAACGCACTGGATTAAATAACACTATACTTATTTATTAGAACACTACTATATATAAAAAAAATAGCGAAGAGGAATGAACACAACACTGAATGTGTATAATAATTTTCGTCACTGAAATCACACTTTGCCTTTTTCCGGCGATATAGCCCTTTATGTATTGTATAATTATAATTCAGATTTCACTGTAAATGCTTCTCTCACACCATTGACACACTTAGGGGATTAGCACTGGGGAAAAATTGTCTGGATCGTCCCACGATGAATCCAGTTGTTACGCCGAACAATTCTAAAGCGTAAATATGCGTCTTCAGCAAATTAAAAAAAGGCCTCCACAGTGGAATGTTCATGTTGGAGGGCGCGTGTATAACTTACATGTACGCACAAGGTCTGCGGAAATGGGACTTCACTAGTTGGGGCTAGCCGTAAGAAAACGTTCTTCACCGGCTAAATAGCTTGTGCCCCTTAACAAAAAGTCAGACTTGAAGCTCGACGCGAGATGCGTGGTTACGGCTTCCAGACCTGGAGTCAAACTCGTTGAGCACCGAAGCTCAAGGTACGGGTTGGAATGGTCAACTGAAAAGTGTTGGCAGTTCATTTCGAAAATCACTCAGTTAACTCACCTGTATGCACATACAAATAGAATACGGAAAACAATTTATGTTAATTTTAGTCAACTGCCTATAATGCACTAGACACGGCGATAACTCTGGCGTGAGAAAGTACAGATAAGGAACTGCGAAACAACGCAATTGGTGCCACTTTGGTCACTTGAATACCTGTTCTGGTCTGGTCTGCTCTAGTCTATTGCAATGTTTCAGAAGCGATTAAAGAAAACACTTAGTTCAGTTCCAAATAACTATAGAATATATACTGTGCATATAATAAGTCAGGGAGAAACACTGAAATGGTTCGTCACCAACTGAAACGTTCTCAGTAAAAGCAATGTTTTAAATATATATATGAGAAAACGATGAAAGACTTCTTTGTCCAATTAAGTGGGAAAGAAGCAATTCCCACCAAAGAAAGAATTTATATGCGTTGCAGAATAAAGTATAAATCGAAAATAATGATCACTGTGTTTACGAAATATACAGTGTCCACAAAAAATCCTTCTATAGCCTGGTAGCGGTTATAAAATTACTAGCAAGTTCAAGTAGATGCAACATGAACAGAAGAGGGTGGTGCATATTGGTTAAAGCAGGCTTTGGTGCAAACAAATATACGAAATTTGAAAATTTAAATGTAGATAAACATTATAAAAGTAGCATAATGTAATTATTGCAATACCTATAGTATGTGTATATAGAACACCTCACTGTAACATAGACTTATTCACAAACAAACAGGAAGTAATTTTTAGCTTTTACCAAAAAAGAAGAAAAAACGTAGCACTACTAGGTGATGTAAATGTTGATTTTTTGAAAACCGAAAAGATTGATTTTAAATTTAATGCTATGTTAGAAACATACAGCCCGAAAGCAATCGTACGAACACCCACTAGAACAACGGAAAACAACAAAAGAGCAATAGATCAACTTCTGATAAATGAGTTAATATTAAATAGTCATGCTAGGGTAGTAAACACTGCGTTTTCTGTCCATCTCCGTCAACTCTTCACTATTGATGTACGAATTAATAAAAGTACGTCTTTAAGACGGGAACAAAAAAAAAAAAAAAAAAAATACACACATATGGAGAAATTTTAATACAAATAATAACATTATGCACTTTAGAATGCTAATTAGAGACAAAATATTGTGACGAAGTATTTTTACACAATAACGTAAATGAAGCCTGGAACGTTTTTCTTGATAACTTTAGTTATTATTTGAATGTCGCTTTTCCCAATAAAAATTTTATTTTCCAAACAATGGTGTACTCAGGGTATTAAAATTTCAAGTCATCAAATGAAAACACTAAACTTGTTAAGGAAGGAAGGAAATACTGCTGAAGCATTTGAAACATATTACAAGAAATATAAAAATATATATAGAGACGGGTAATTATAGCAGTAAAACAAATGCACAACGAAACTATAGTAAAGCATTCGGCTAATAGGACCAAAGCGATGCGGTCATTAGTAAATAATGAATTAAAAATAAATAAAATAAGAGAAAATATTACTGAAAAAAACACAATGACGAAGTAATCCATAACCCACGAATGATTTTAGACATATTCAATTCTCATTATACAAATTTAAGTAGAATATATGACAAACACAAAAATAGCAACAATTTGGGAAAGTTAAAATAAAAAGTAATCTAAATTCAATGTATATATATATCCTGTAAACGTGACCGACGCAATTAAATTCATCGATAAAATGAAAAATAAAATGGTCGGCAGCCATTGATGAAATACAGTCTGCACTTGTCAAAAAAGTTGTAAACAGTGTCCTAGCTCAAGTTTTATGCTATTTAATAAACTTTTGTTTCCAAACAGGAGTATTTCCTAATAAAAGTTACCAAAGTTAAACCAATTTATTAAAAAAAGGGATAAAATGGATATCGCTAAATATAGACCGATTTCACTTATTACAACATTTGGGAAAATATTAGAATTAGCAATGAACAAAGAAGTTACACTATATTTACAAAGTTCTGGAACAATTTCGAAAGATCAAGATGGATTTATTGAAGGAAAATCAACGATAACTATTATTTACTTATATTTGAATTACGTACGAGAACTACTAGATAAAAGAAATAAGTGCATACGGTTGCTTTTAGACCTTAGTAGTGACTAGTTTAGCTTTTGACTTAGTGCCTCATAGAGAACTTTTACATAAAATGGAGAAATGTGGAATAAAAGGCGTAATAAGATTTGTCTCATTCATATTTGACAGAATGCAGGTGGTGGAGGTAACTAGAGTAGATGGGAGAAATTAAAATATAACTACTTTAACATCTACAATGAATAAAATAAAATGCGGCGTACCACAAGGATCAATTCTTCGGCCACTACTGTTTCTGGTATATATAAACGATCTCCGGATAATTTAAACTTTGCAAAGGCCACATTATTCGCGTAGCATAAAGACACAAGTGTAGCAATAACAGGCGAAAACCAAGAACAATTAGCTAGTAACAGAAAATACCGCAAAACAGCTAACGAACTGGTTTATCATAATATGACAATAGTAAATTCTAAAAAAACCTTGTCAATACGTTTTAAATTAACAAACTACAATCTAGATAAAGGAAGTATAAAAATAGGAAAAAACAAAATATAACAATTTAGTTCCGTAAAATTTTTAGTTCTTCATATCAGAAGATTTAAAATGGAATTGTCATATATAAAAAAAATGCTAGTAAGAAAAATGTGTTTCGCCGTACAAATTATTAAAAATATCATAAACCGAAAGACAACAATATTATATTACTGCTCATTTGAATCGATATAAAGATATGGATTAATATTTTGGGGAAATACTGTAAAAAGTAGATATATATTGGTTCTTCAAAAAAGAGTTGTATGAATCCTGGCAGGTGTAGGACGCGAGAGTCCTGTAGGAAATATTTTAAAGAACTAGCCATACTACCTTTACCACGTTGGTATATATATTGCTTAATAGAATTAGTAAGATCCAGTAGAAATGAGTACACAACAAACTGTGACGTGCATGGTTACAACACAAGAAAAAAGACTAAGTTTTATCCACCAAACTATAGAACAGCAATGTACGAAAAGGAAGTAAAATATGCTAGCATTATGCTATACAACAAGTTACCAAACAAATTAAAGGTAATCAAGCTTAATGTTGAATTCAAAAGAAAATGACAAGACTACCTATTTTTACATTGCTTTCTTACAATAGATGAATATAATGAATTAAATAGTCACAACGTAGATAGTAATACCAAATTAACAAGATAGATCAATTTGCGTATAAGGTATGCTGTAATATTGGTATAATATTATTTGAAATAACTATAAAGTAGGAATTGTTTAACAAACATGTTTAATATATCGCAATAATTTTATAGGTAGAGACAAAATAACGGTCCGGGCTAGTATTTTTCCCTTCACCAATTTATTATAAAACTGCTAAGCGCAATGTCTCTGATTTACAAATATGTAGTGTATTTTCCTTAATGACTAGATGAAAGGAGATCGATGTTTTGTCGGGTGTTCCTTCCGCTCATGGCAGTTTCCAGAACACTAGCAGGTTGTAGCTGAGATTAAGGATAACCCCCTCAGCCCACGCAGTCTCGCGAGGTTTCAGTTGAAGTTGGGATCCCTAGTTCAGTGCGACATAGGGTGTTACGGATTTTTTGACGCTCATGAATTGTGTTAATCAAGAGAGGAAAGACAGTCTATGCAGCGTAAACTTCAAAATTAATGAACAGGCCTCGTATGGAAATTTTCCAAGAACTCTCTTCTCAAGCATATACATATATGTTTGAATCGATCAAATCGCCCAGCAGTCCTTTTATGGCTAAAAAGAAAGAAGAATCGCTTCACAGAACATTACAGCAAGAAGTCTCATCGCTAAATTTAGCCATTGCATCAGTTGGTTGCGTTTCAAGTCAAAACCGGGATTTTCCCTTTGGAAAAGCAGCACAAGAGGTTGGCGAAAAAAGCAAGTCAGTCTATTGAAGAGACTCGGTTAGACAGGGGTGCCCTCGCACCTATCGTGCGTTCTCCACGTAGAGTAGGCTTTTACACGGGCTCGCACCCAGCCCGTCGACCTGACTTTAAGTTTCCAGAGCTTTGTGCGCGTTGTTGTTCCTAAGAATTTGAAGTAAAAGGAACCAAGTGTCGGTGCGGTGTTGTGTAATTATAGAACGAACCTTGAATCTAAATTCATTTTGTGATTTTATGAGTTGTTGTAGCCGAAAAGAAAAAGGGCTAGCAAGCTAGTTTTAAACGTACTTCAATGCAGTCAGTGGATCTTGGCAGGAATACTTCCAAACAATAATCCTTTTGTGAGCAGCATAGCTATTGGATATTTTCTTTCGTATGGCAATTGAATTACTGGATTGCATTTGAGAACCAGATTTCTGTGGAGAGGATAGCCCAGAAGAGGAAACTGCGGCTGACTTAATCCCCACCCTTCTTGTGCAGTACAATGTGCATAGTAAAACGCGAGTGTTATACTGTATAAATTATCCCCTACTCTCATTCCATGCTGCTGGCGGAAACTGTAAGTAGAATAGAGAAACAATCATTCTTATAAATCGAAAAGACCACCTGATCAAAGTAAATGATTTTAAGAAAATAAAAAGTAAAATAATTATTTTGAGCGCTCAGGTTGTTAAATATACAATTTGCTTGTTGTTTACTTATTGTATATTGTTTGTTTAATCATAATACATAGTACTCACAATTTTAATCTCACGTATAGTTTTTAGCCGTAATCGCTTGTAGCTTTACAGGGCGTTGTAACAGTTTATAGATTATTTGCTTTATTCATTAGTCTTTACGGCAAGCACTCTCCTTTCCCTCGATATTTTTCCAGCGGTCGGTGGAGACGGGGGTTGCTTGTATGGTTTATGATGACCTTTTGTGGGCGCTGGAAGCCACGAAACCAAAGTTCGGAGCAAGTGAAACAAAAAGAGAGAGAGATAATATGTAGTTTATTTACGATAAACCCACAAATGTCGGTCATATCCATAAATGACGACCGTGCCATAGACGAAATCATCAATCTTCGAATGTAATTGTGCCCGAATATATTACTGTATTACTTGTTAAAACCCGATAGTATGTAGAATAGCTATTGTAGTGTTTGCGTACAGAATCTAGAATATGAGTCACGTAGTCTCATGTAGCAAACGATGTCATAGTAAATCATTGGTAAATTGTTCAAACTTGTGAAAGAGGACAGTGAAAGAAAATAATAACTTTAAATAACATAAAGTAAATTTAATTATCATAGGAATATTAGTAGTATAATTTCTTACGTAAGAAGTTAAAATATAACATTTTATTTTTGCTCGCGAAATTTTTCTCCCGTTAACTTCCGATATTACGCACAGACGAACAAACACCAATCAGCTGATCATAGCCAAACACACACACCAACACTGACTTAATATTATGTTTGCACCTTGGTTATTCATATATGTGTTAAATGTTAAGAATGTTGTAAGAAAATTATTATATAAATGTGAGTTAAATTATGTTAAAATAAATTAATAAGCATTTGAGAAATATCAGAGAACTCTCAGTGAACTTAGAGCATTTTAGATTTCAGCTTTAATTTAAAATAATAATAATAATAATATGAGGCCGTTTACAGTAACTATAGGCACAAATTCCTTTGGCATATATTTAGATACGAGTAAAGAAACCAATTATGCCACTTGGCGTAGGGTTCACCAATTAGAATGTTTTGGTTCACCAGATAGAGATAAAAATTCGAACATTCCGAAGGAAATTACTTTCACCGTACAAACTTGGGCATTTACATTTAACGTTACGGCAGAAGTACATACAGATGACAGACGACGAATCATAGTCATAGGTAGACGTACAATGCAAGAGTTGCAATCTATTTTAGAACAATATCAGAAAATAGAAAACTCGAGGTATGATCAATACTTGCATAAACAAATTGTAAGAGAACTTGAAGGTGAGCCCGGCAAGCGTAGGAGACGAAAAGCTAAGAATAAAAAGTCAGCTGATACATCCGACGTAGGTTTAGGCAAGCAGCTGTTGTGTAGGTCAGCATCACCGACTGGCTACGCAGCTTTAAGTAAACCGAAATTCTGGAATAAACACGCATTTCATAATTTTGAATATATAGATTTTGAAAAATGCTTGGAATTAAAATCATCCTCTAAAGTTAAACCGCAGTATGCGCGCATAGTTACAGTAGACAATTTATGTCAGGAAATACACAATATTTTCCCTTCTGCTGTAATTCAGTTACCACCATTGAGTGTCAAACAGCCGGATAGCTGTGAAATTAGGCCAATCGAATTTGAATGTTCAGAAAGTAAAAATAGTTTAGTGGAAAATTACGTAAAGCAGGCGCGAGCTAACGTCACCCTTGTAGAAAATGAATGTGTAGAACGATGTCAGATTTCTGCACCTATAATTATCGAATCATCACCATTAGTTTTACATCAGTCTAGTGTCAGTGAAATGAAAGTAGAATTTCAAGAAGTAAGCATAGTTGACAGCAATCAGGAAGCGTTTGAAGTAGTGACATCATTAATTAGCTATGAAACGAAGGAAATTTGCGTCAATAACATCCGTTCTGAATGTGTTAGTTGCGAATTACCACCTTTAATAGTACATCAGGCTAGTGTCAGCGCACTTCCAAGCGTAGCATACGGAGTGCAATACGCATTAGAAATCGAAAAAAACCATGAGTATGCACAAGCTCAGGTTACGGAAGAGAATTTTGAGTTATTTGATAATCATGTCGTATTTGAAGATATTTGTTCGTTTTCACCGGAAATAGTGGTCAGGAAAAGTAATGTTAGTGAGACTATTGACTATGATTTTGGTAAACAACTTTGCGTAGTTGCGGATGAATTGCTTTGTAAGTTCGAACAAGAACTCGATGTGTCGTGTAAAACGCTTGAAGGGAAGTCGATGATAAATACATGTAGAGCAAATGTCGACTAAAACCAGGGAATTCGTGTTACTATTCGGTTCAAAATCTCTTGTCATCGCGAATTCTGTCGAGGAATTTGAAGCTTAAAATATACAAAACAATAATTATGCCTGTTGTTCTGTATGGCTGCGAAACATGGCCACTTACTCTGAGGGAAGAACATAGACTGAAAGTATTTGAGAACAAGATCCTGAGACGAATATTCGGACCCAAGAGGAATGGGAATGGGGAATGGTGGAAACTTCATAACGAAGAACTACATAATTTATATGGTCTACCCAACATTGTTAGGGTCAAGTCTAGGAGGCTTAGGTGGGCGGGTCATGTAGCTAGAATGGAAGAAAGTAGAAACGCTTTCAAAGTCTTGACTGGAAGACCAATCGGAAAACGACCATTAGGAAGACCTAGGCGCAGATGGGAGGACAATATTAAAATGGATCTCGCAGAGATTGGAATACAAAGTAGAAACTGGATGCAGTTAGCTAAGGATAGAAGTCAGTGGAAAGCTTTTGTGAACGCGGCATTGAACCTCCGGGTTCCATAGGCCATAGAGTTAGTTAGTTAATTTTAGAGCAAACCAAGAGTATGTTAGTGTCCGGAGAAAAGAAGTAGGCAATACAGAGACAGTAATTAAACACGGCTTGATGCGAGTATCCGTAGAAAGACAGGTTTTAAATGTAGTTGCAGCTCCGGCGAGAGATGCCGATGAATTGTATGAAATGAATGGTAGCGTAGTGGTAGCGCGTACCTCTCCTCTCGGAGAAGCCAGGGAAGACTTGAGAGTTGAGTTATTATTTTTGTGCGATATTGAGAATTTAATGCTGTTATATTTGTATCGCGAGCGAATTGTTGCGCGATCTTACGATTATATATGCGTCCGTAGTACCGTACATGTCGTTCAGTATGAGTTACGTTTTTATAGGGCAATTCGATTCTGTTCTTATCGACTTCGAGCATAGTGGCATAGGTCAACGACTTGAAGTGAAGATTTTAAAATGTAAGCCCGCAAAGACAATTTTGTTTTATGTAGGCAATAGCTCTTGTGTGATTAATTGGTTAGGATTATTACCCGTAATCAGACAAGAATGTAGGCCGAAAAGTAAGCATACACTAGCGAAAAGATTAAAATGTAAGAATAAGGCACAAAGGAAAGACAAGGTGGTTCGAAATGGACAACAGATTTTCCCTAGCATATTAGCTCGAAATAAAAGGATGCCAAGACGCATAGCTAGCAAAATCAAGATTCATAGACGTAAAAGTAGCGATAAACAAGTGGGTCATGAGCGTAGTAAATTTGATTCTTTCGCGTATGCAAATTTTAGAACTAGTAGTCCGTCACCGCGAATGTGTAGAAAGGAAAAATTCGATTGTGCAAGTAGTCGGAAGGCGAAACAGCTGATCGCTCTTGGTGACCATAATATTCCTCGACCTAATCTTAGAATGTACGCGCAATGCAAGCGAACAAATGCCACAAATATGCCAGACAGTGAGTTGAGAATAAATGAAAGGTGCTCTAGTAAGTGTAATCCGAAACAAATTAAAGGTAATCGCAGACAAACTAGATATAAATCAAAGTCAAACTATAGGCGAGCTTATTTTGAACCAAACGTGCAAATTCTGAAAACATCGACTCAGAGGAATTTTGAGAAACGCAAACGCGAAGAGCATTTTGTGCAAGGCATCGTCATGCATCGCAAATCTAACAGTCGCAAACGAAGACGCGTCATTGTGTGGAAATTTAGGAAACACGTTGTAGAAAGGAGAAAAGTCCCGCAAATCAGAAAAAACTAACTGAAAAAGTACTCGTAAGCGTGTGAAATCGCACGCGTACAAGTGTAATCGGCACCGGTTGAAAATTAGTTTTAGCGTAACCAAAGCGTGAACTTTGCCCGAATTTGGACTGAATCCCGAAAGAGACGAGAATCTAAACACCGAATATGACTTTTAAGCTTTTATAGAGAATGAAAATAAAGATTGTTATTCTTTTACTTTAATTATTCCCCATCGAATTTCGAAAGTTAGGAATTTTTTTCAGCTTCGAGTGTGTGCCTACCGCCACCGACGCGCCCGAAGCAAGGAACCACCTATAGTGATCTATGATCAGATACGTTTATTTAAATATCATGCTTTATGATTTCCTTACAGTTTTTGGAGAGGAAAGATGGATGTGAAAAGCAGAGGAAGGACAGCATTGAAAATTTTGAATAGGTAATTAACTTAGATCGCGAATTCGGACTTTGAAAATTATAATAATGCCCCACCACTTTTGGAAAGTATGGTTATCCCGTTTTGGATACGGAACTTCTGTATCGAATCCTTGTTAGGATGTTCATGTTTTGTATGTTTTATTTCTTTTCAGGTGTTTCCAGTTTTGGAACCAGATTTCATAATAAAATTTTATTATCCAATTTTCTTTCGAGTTTTTATTGATTCACCTTTATTTTTATATAAACATTTAGCTGTCTCTATACCATCATGTATTTAGAGAAATATCAGGGAATTAGAGATATTTGAAAATCTAATTAGGGAAGTACTAATATTATTACAATTAATTATGAAATTTGGATTTTTGAGTAATTAAATAAATAAATAAATAAAAGTGTGTTCCTCAGTCAATTAATCTTTGCATCTGGTGTTGTCACTAAATGACGATAACAACATATTAAGTTTGTAATGCAAAAAATAATTTGGCGTTGGAATGTTGGAAACTAAAATATAATTTAGTATAATCTTGAAAATAATTGATAATAATGTTGAATTTCATAAATCTGTTTACGAATTTTTTCGCATATGGCGTTCGTTATGCAAAGTTAACATGTATCCGCTACGATATTAATGAAGTTTGAAATTTAGTTGAGTTTAGAAACAACTATATTACGAGTCAAGAAGAGTTAAAAGATTAAAATATAATTCATCCCTTACAGGCGTCACTATTTTCTTTCCAAATTAAAGTGACGAAATCGGGGTAGCATCCGATTGGGCCTCAGCTAGCGTGTGAATTTGGCAATTAATCACACACTTCAAAATTCCATTTCGGCTTTTAATGCTTGCCGTATTTCAAAAACATTGACGTTTAAAATTTTCACATTTTTATCAGATACTTATTCTTAATTGACTTAAAGAGATAATAAAATTGCATTTGTTTTGGATTTCAGTAAACAATCTTTTCTCTTGTTTAATTTGTAAGTTTTGTTATAGACGGTGCAACCAACCATGGCCGATACGAGTTGGTATCGGTGGGCATAGTGTTTATTTCGATTAGGTAGTATTACCTATAATAAATTTGAGCTATAGAATGAAAAGCATATAAAATATAAACGAGTTATAAATATTATGGAAATTTGATAATTAAATGTATCATCAGTCTTGAATTCTTTAATATTATTGGTTTGATTTTGGACTAAATTTGATGAATATTGTTTTCTTAAATTTATATGCCCTGAGTCTGATCCTCGGAAAATGGCTTCAAACAGTCAACCGCAATTTCTTGAATTCTGGTCCGAAATTTAGGAGGTAATTCCACACGATACAAATTTGGATTAAGCTTCGCTAAAATTCTTGCCGGCCTTTCGTAATGAATGGTAAGGTGCTCAGGTAAATTGATCTTTCTTGTAGGGTAATATATTAAAATAAGGTCCCCTGGATTATAAGAAGTCTGTTTATGGCGCTTGTCATTAAAATTCTTTAGTTTGATATATGCCTGTACCAGGTTATTTTGAACTTTCTTTTTGATATCTTCTAATTTGTCAACTTGTATATGCTGTTTAGATTCTAGTGTGCATTATGTCGGGATGCTAGGTTCGTATTCAAATAATAAGGAGCTGGCTGAATATTTGGGCCCACGTTGTATGTAAGTATTAATGTCAAAAATAAGGTGTGGTAGCCATTTCTCTCAACCCGTATGGTGTTCCTGTACAAAAAATTGAGACAATTTTGTATAATTTTGTTAGTTTGCTCTACTAATCCTATCGAAGCATGATTAAAAGAGAAAGATTCATCTGCTATTTATAGATAAAATCGTATTTCTGTGATAAATGTCCAAAACGAGCCGCTCTATGTACTGGATGTTGATCCCAATACAATGTCGTAAGTGGTCCGAATTTGAGAATGTCATATTCTAAAAATTTCTCTATATTTTCCGCATTTATTTCGTCCACTATCTTTGCAATAACATAACGGGTAGTTATGAACACAACATAGTTCTGTTGCTACTAACATGTATTATTTCTTCCCTCTTTGCTTGGGAACGGCCCTAGTTCATCATACATCTATCTCTGACAGGGTGATGTAGTTTGGCCTTTTTTTCTGGTAGCTTTTTTAGCCTTTGAAAGTCTCGTCACGTATTTTGTGAGCGAGGTAGTTCTTAAGGTGCGCCATATAAAATTTCTTTATGCCGGTTTTATAGGATTTTGTGAAACCAAAATGTGGATTTGTTGTTTGGCGGTGGAAGGTTATGAACCACAAGTTAGCTAACGATTTGGGTACGCATAAAAGATATAATAAACCATAATCAGGATGATTTTGTTTCCTATATAATGTGCAGTTTCGAAGACAAAGAAATCTTGCTGATCTGTGGAGATCTTAGCCAGTTCCTTTCCCTCTAAAGCAGAAATGATGCCTTTGTTATTGTTGTCCTTAGGGAGTTCTCTTGCGATGTTTTGTAGAAGGTTATATATACTTCTAAGGTATTAACTTGAAGACTATTTGATCTAAATGCACGATAGTCCTTTTGCCTTTTTCTTGGCTATTTTCTTTTCCTTTTTCCTTCTTGATATCTTGTGTTTATTCTAGCCTACTAATTATATCTGCTGGATATTTGTACGCTGGTAAATACTGTATTTTGAAATCATAATCGGCTAGGAATAATTTGTATCTGGCATATTTCCCAACTTTATCGGGTTGTGTGTTCAATGTTGCTATGCCCTTTGTGTCTACGTAAAGATTGAATTTTCTATTTAGCAAAAAGTAGCCAAATTCCCGCAAATTATATGAGAGCGTACAATTCTTTCTCTTCACTTTTCGTCAATCTTTGAGAACAACAAGCAACTACCTTCTTAGTGTCAGTTTTTGGCCATAGCAATAGAGTATTCATGCTATTTGCATCTGACTACTGTCAATATACACGCGAATTTCTAGAGAATCGTAGAAATGAGCGAGTGATGGAGCTTTCAATATGTCTTCTTTCAATTGTTCGAAAAGATGATGCTCCTTTGTCCATTTAAATTTAGATTTAGAGGTTACAAAATGCTAGAAAGTCTCGATTTTTATTGTGAAATTGTTCATATGCGCTCTACGATATGAATGTAACCCGATAAAACTTTTGAGAATCCGCTTTGTAGTTGGCTTTTGGAATTTCGTATTTTCTTGGCTACTTTTGGAGATATTTTAATGCATCCTCCACTAACGAGGTGTCCTAACACATTAAGCTCTTGGTAACCAACGTGTGTCATCTTCGAGGATGCACAAAAAGGTTTCTAAGGTTCTTAAATAGTAATTTTAATCCTGTAACTGCTTTGGAAAGCTGTAAGCGCTGATAATTATATCTGCAAACTTATATATAACTATCTCAGTAGTAGAAAAATGATCGATCTGGCTCACACTGGAACAACTCAGGAGCCCATGGGAAATCGAGCACCTTGAACCGTCTACCCATGGTCTTTTACGACCTCCATTTTAGGGGTGTATTTGTTCCCTTTTATGAGCACTTTTTAGGGGGTTTACCCGTTTTCTTTTATGAAGGGTGTGTACTCGTTCCCTTTTTCCACCCCTTATTTCACCATAGCAGAGAACAGATAAGACTACGTAACATAGCAGAGATGTATTCATTTCCTTTTAGGGGTGTATTCGTTCTCTTTTATGATCACTTTTTCAACTCCTATTTTACCATAGCAGAGAATAGGAACACATAAGACTACGTAACATAGCAGGGATGTATTCGTTTCCTTTTAGGGGTGTATTCTTTCTCTTTTATGATCACTTTTTCAACCCCTATTTGAATATAGCAGATAATACATAGGACTACGTAACATAGCAGGGATGTATTCGTTCTCTTTTATGATCACTTTTCCAACCCCTATTTGAACATTGCAGATAATACATAAGACTACGTAACATAGCAGGGATGTATTCGTTCCAACCCTTATTTTAACATAGCAGAAATTACATAAGACTACGAACACCTTGAACCGTCCACCCACGGTCTTTTACGACCTCCATTTTAGGGGTGTATTTGTTCCCTTTTATGAGCACTTTTTAGGGGGTATACTCATTCCTTTTATAATGAGGTAGACTTGTTCCTTTTTCCACCCCCTATTTTACCATAGCAGAGACTACGTAACATAGCAGGGATGTATTCGTTAAAACCTCTATTTGAACGTAGGAGATAGTACATAAGACTACGTAACATAGCAGGGATGTATTCGTTCCAACCCTTATTTTAACATAGTAGAAATTACATAAGACTACGAACACCTTGAACCGTCCACCCACGGTCTTTTACGACCTCCATTTTAGGGGTGTATTTGTTCCCTTTTATGAGCACTTTTTAGAGGGTGTACTCGTTCTCTTTTATTAAGGGGCGGACTCGTTCACTTTTTCCATCCTTTATTTTACCTTAGCAGAGACTGCGAACACATAGCAGAGCAGATAATCTTTTATGAGAGGCCAACCTCTATTTCAACATAGCAGATAATACATAAGACTACGTAACATAGCAGGGATGTATTCGTTCCAACCTCTATTTGAACATAGCAGATAATACATAAGACTACGTAACATAGCAGGGATGTATTCGTTTCCGGAAATCTAACACACTGAACCGTCCAGCCATGGTCTTTTACGACCTCCAGTTTAGGGGGTGTACTCGTTTCCAACATAACAGAAATTACGTAAGACTATGTAACATAGCAGGGATGTATTCGTTCCAACCCTTATTTTAACATAGCAGAAATTACATAAGACTACGAACACCTTGAACCGTCCACCCAGGGTCTTTTACGACCTCCATTTTAGGGGTGTATTTGTTCCCTTTTATGAGCACTTTTTAGGGGGTATATTCATTCCTTTTATAATGAGGTAGACTTGTTCCTTTTTTCCACCCCCTATTTTACCATAGCAGAGACTACGTAACATAGCAGGGATGTATTCGTTAAAACCTCTATTTGAACGTAGGAGATAATACATAAGACTACGTAACATAGCAGGGATGTATTCGTTCCAACCCTTATTTTAACATAGCAAAAATTACATAAGACTACGAACACCTTGAACCGTCCACCCACGGTCTTTTACGACCTCCATTTTAGGGATGTATTTGTTCCCTTTTATGAGCACTTTTTAGAGGGTGTACTCGTTCTCTTTTATTAAGGGGCGGACTCGTTCACTTTTTCCATCCTTTATTTTACCTTAGCAGAGACTGCGAACACATAACAGAGCAGATAATCTTTTATGAGAGGCCAACCTCTATTTGAACATAGCAGATAATACATAAGACTACGTAACATAGCAGGGATGTATTCGTTCCAACCTCTATTTGAACATAGCAGATAATACATAAGACTACGTAACATAGCAGGGATGTATTCGTTTCCGGAAATCTAACACCCTGAACCGTCCAGCCATGGTCTTTTACGACCTCCAGTTTAGGGGGTGTACTCGTTTCCAACATAGCAGAAATTACGTAAGACTATGTAACATAGCAGGGGTGTACTCGTTCCAACCCCTATAGCAGACAATGAGCACATTATAGCAAAGATTACAACCGTCCACCAACGGTCTTTTACGACTTCCATTTTAGGGGTGGACATATCAGTAGCTCAGGGGGTGTATTCATTCTCTTTGATGATCCTAAGAAAAGACTAGGAACATAGCAAATTCGTTCCATCCCTAACTGAACATAGCAGAGATGTATTCGTTCCACATTATCCACCCCTCATTATGTTGATGGCTCTTTTTCAACCCCTATTTGAACATAACATGGATTATTTTTTTACGGGGAGACAATATTCATTAGATTTTTAAAGATTGCAAAGGAATGCAGACTTCCGTGGTTTGTTATCAGTAACATAATAACTTCCGCCATATGTGGATAATTCTTATTACGTCATTCATCCGGATTTTAAAACATTGCGCTAGTGAGTACAGCCTAGAGAGTACAATCGTTTTTTTTCGATGAAATGTTCTGGGGAAACCCCCGACAGTGACCGGTGACATCATCCCTACTGCGCAATATTACGCAATGCAATCACAAAGGTTTGTGTTGATCGCTCGCGATCTGTCTTGTCATTCAACGCAAAAAGGAAAAACCTCAATCGTAACCGGTGACATCATTGCTATTGCACAATATTGCGCAATGCAATTACAAAGGTATAAAAGACTGACCGAGAACTTATTTTTTAATCAGTTGCTTGTTGGTGTTTAAAGAGTAAACTTCTTATCGGTGAAGCTCTGATTTAGAAGTTGAATTTTTTTCTTAAATTTCGTTAACTGTGTATCAGTGTGCTTTCCCTCATTTCTCTACAGGTAAGACATCTTATAAGGATAATATTATATTATAAAAACTCACTTCTGAACGTATTATAGTAACGTTGTGCTATCTCAAGTTCTCTATAAGAATAATATATTATAAAAACTCACTTCTAAACGTATTATAGTAACACACTTTTGGACGTATTATAGTCATGGCAACATTAGGTATGAAAAAGGTTAAACCGAATGCTACCAAGTTACCAACTGATACTCTATTCAATAATAATTTGAAAAAATTCATTTTAAAATGTGATAGTGTTTTAAATGAGGATAGTGGTTGCTTTTTGAATAATAAAAGAAAAGACTTTTTAGATATATTAAAACAGGAACAAGATAATACATCTTTTAAAGTAAATTTTTCTTTGGCTACAACTTTTGTAAAACCAGTAGATTTAGAAACATGTAAGTTCTTTGTAAATAGTGGTAACGAAAACATCTTACCGAGTACAGATGTGAATGCTATAATTGAAAAACTATTTAATAAAATTTTAGTTGAACAAGAAAACAGAGCAATTAAGAAATCAGGGTGGACTCTATGTTCTCAACCTAACCATCTCTTAGAAATTAAAATCAGTGAATACGATCCATTGGCGGCATCATCATATATAAAATTGCCTCAATTGATTTTATCTAAAAAATTTGTTTTAAATATTCAAGATAACGATAATAGATGTTTTATGTATTGTATTCTAGCTGCACTGCACCCTGTAAACAATAATCCACATCGTGTAAATAATTACATACAATATATTAATACTTTATTACCGTTATTTGAAAAAACGAATATAAAATTCCCCGTTGAAGTAGCAAACATAAATTTTGAAAATATGTATAATTCCGTATTTACTAAGAAACAAATTTCTATTAATATATATGGTATTAAATATAATAATGAAACAAATTTTCCGTTACGTATAAGCAAAAACACATCTGTAGGTAAACATATTGATTTATTGTATTTAAACTCTCATTATTGTTTAATTACAAATTTAAATGGTTTAGTTAGACATCAATTAGGTACTCATCAAGCATTTATTTGTAGACGATGTTTAGTATGTTTTTACAAATCAAAATTAGATGAACATGAGAAATTATGTAAAGAACACACTCCAACCAAAATTAACATGCCAAACAAAGAGGTGTTTTAAAATTTTGTAAACTAAAATTATTGTTACAAAATGATGTCATAATTGTTGCAGATTTCGAAAGTTTACTGAAACCGATAAATAAACAAATTGGATCCAATACGAAACAAATTCAGGAACATATACCGTACAGGTTTAGTTAGTGTGTGTTGGAGTAACCAATATATAAAATCAGACCTAGTTATTTATCGTGGTGAAAATGTATCGATTAATATTATGTCTGCTATGGAGAAGGAATTAAAAAATAATAAATATATTAGATCAACAAAAACCAATAATACCATTAACTAACTCTCAGCTACAGGAGTATAATCTATCTACTAAATGCTCTGTTTGCGATAGTAATTATATGAGTGAAAATAGAAAAGTGAAACACCATAATCATTTAACTGGAAAATATATTGCCACGGTGTGTAATAACTATAATTTGCAAATTAAACGACATAGTAATTTTATTCCTGTATTCTTTCATAACTTATCTGCATATGATGCACATTTATTCGTAAAAGAACTAGGTTGCACACCTGGCAATATATCTGTAATTGCTGAAAGCACTGAGAAGTACATCACATTCTGAAAACATTTTAATTTTTACGGTAGACCTATTGAGTTACGTTTTGTGGACTTATATAAATTTCTTCCGTACAGTCTCGAAAATTTTGTGCCAAAATTAAAACCTGAGCAATTCGTATATACAAAGCAAAATTTTTCACACGATAACTTTCCTTTAATTCTCCGTAAGGGAATTTATCCTTATGAACACAACAAATTTAGATAAATTTAAAGAAACTGAATTATCTGTAATAGAGGCGTTTAATAGCAAATTGAGCGGAACACAAATTTCCGAGACCGACTATCAATATGCACAAGAGATTTGGCATACGTTTAATTGTGAAAATTTAGGGGACTACTATGATCTGTACTTAAAATGTGATGTACTTCTCACAGCAGATGTGTTGGAAAATTTTCGAAAGACGTGTTTAAATGCTTTTAGCATTGACCCAATTAATTGTTTTACTGCGCCTGATTTGGCATGGCAACCCATGTTATATAAAAGAAAAGTTGAACTTGAACTCTTATCAGATATTAATATGTATATGTTTGTAGAAAAATCTATTCGTGGAGGCATTACACAAGCTGTATTAAGGTATGCCAAAGCTAATAATCCCTACGTACATGATTTTGAAGCGGAAAAAGAAAAATCCTATTTACTGTATATTGACATGAACAATCTATACGGACTTCAATGATTGATTATTTATCATATGGTGATTTTCGGTGGAAAGACACAATTGACGATTGGTAAGACAAGAATAAAATTAATAATCACTGATAGTGAATGTTTTTTTTCTAGAAGTGGACTTAGAGTATCCAAATTATTTACAGGAATACCATTCTGATTTTCCGTGTGCTCCCACTAACGAAATTCCACCGAATGGTAAATACTCAAAATTACTATTAACTCTTAAATCGAAATCGAATTATATCTTGCATTATAGAGTATTACAATTTTATTCAAAGCAAGGTTTAATATTGGTAAAAGTATGGTTTCGTCAATCTAAATGGCTTGCATCTTATATAGATGAAAGTACTAAGCGTCGTGCAAATTCTACAATTCAATTTGAAAAAGATTTCTATAAGTTATTAAATAATTCTGTATACGGAAAGACAATGGAGAATGTACGAAAACGCATTAATATAAAATCAATTAATTAATGAAAAAAGTGTAAAAAATTAGCAGCGCAATATCAGTTTCAAAATTGGGTAAAATTAGGAGACAATCTTGCATTATTCCATATGGTAAAAAATCTGTAACTCTAAATAAACCGATCTATGTAGGAGCTACAGTTTTAGGATTATCAAAATTAGCAATGTATGAATTCAATTATAATGTAATGAAACCCCGATATGGAGATAAGATTAGTATTACTTACATGGATACTGACTTTCATTTACTACATTAAAACCGACGATATTTATAAAGATATAGACATGAATGAATATTTTGATACTTTTAATTATCCGGAAAATCATGCTTTATATAGCACAAAAATAAGCATGTTTTAGGTAAAATGAAAGGTAAGCCAGTCAGTGAAGTAATTTGTTTACGTGCTAAAAATTATGCCATAAAAGTACATAAACAGGAAGAACATAAAACGTGTAAAGGGATCAAGAAAAATGTTGTCAAAAATCAAATTGCTTTTGAAAATTACAAATCTTGTTTATTCTATAAGCAAATTATACAAAAAACACAATACGCTCTTCAATCGAAACAGCATAATATCACGACGAATAAAGTGAAAAAGTAGCGTTAGACCCTCATGATGTTATATATTAGATTGTAATGTTTATACTTTACCATGGGGTCATTATAAGATTATGGAAAAAGATAATCAATGTAAAATATGTAAATAATTGTTACTTAAATATTAAATAGGAAGGTAGGAATGTCAAGAAAAGATATTGTAAATGAATTACATAAATCTGCTAGAAAACACTATGCTAGAATTCCTGTTATTACGGTATTCACGATTTATGGCAGGTAAATCTTGTAGAAATGAATAGTGGGAAATTAAAAGGTCTAGCAAAAATTAATAAAAATTGTAAATATTTATTAACTGTCATAGATACATTTAGTAAAAAAGCATGAACGGTGCCTGTGAAACAAAACTAGTGAACATGTTGCCAAAAGTTTTGAGTCGATTTTAAAGCAAAATCAGATAAGTCCTAATTATCTTCAGACGGATAGAGGCAAAGAATTCTAAACACATACTTTACTCAATTGATGAAAAAAAATAAAATATTAAGCTTCATTCTACATATACTGAAATAAAAGCTAGTATTATTGAAAGATTTAACAAAACATTGCGTAATTTAATCTGGAAACGGTTTACTTTACAAGGTAATTATAAATGGGTCGATATATTACCAGAATTACTAAAACAATATAATCATACTAAACATAGCACTATCAAAATGAGACCTGCAGATGTAACCAAAAAACATGAACAGGTTTTATTATCAACCGTGTATTGTAAAAAATTTGCTTTCTTTAAAGGAAAACCAAAATTTAAAGTGAATGATTATGTTAGAATAAGTAAGGCGAAGAAGCAATTTTAAAGAGGATTTACTCGTAATTGGACGACTGAACTCTTTCAAATAGTTCAAGTATTCCTGACAAATCCACCGACCTACCACTTAAAAGATAGCAAGCAACAACGTATACAGGGACGTTTTTATGAACAGGAATTAATGAAAACCAAATATCCTCATACGTATTTGATTGAAAAAGTTTTGCGAAAGAAAAATAATAAAGCCTACGTGAAATGGTTAGATTTTCAAAAAGCAAAAATTCTTGAATTGATTTAAAGCATAAACTATTGTAAAAAAGAAAAGTCAAGAATTTATAGGTGAAGCATGTTGTCACGAGTATTTCTTGTAGATTTTATAATTTGAAAAGGTGAATTTTATATTTTAAATTCTAGCAACACTAAATTTTCGTTGCTTAGTTAAATTGTCATCATCACGAGGTCTATCAGTATCACAAGTAAAACGTATACTAAATCAAATTTGTTCTTCAAACGCTGTTTTTATGTAAAGGAGAAAATAAAGCAAAATGGTTAAAAACGTTATTTAAAATAAACGTTATATATCTGTAACAGAGAGAAAAAATATGGAATGGAAAATTCCTTTCACATGTATGGTAGCAGGTCCTACAGGCTGTGGAAAATCATATTTTGTTAAAACGTTTCTTGACCATTATAGTAAGTTATTTAAAAATATTGTATGGTGTTATGGTGAAAGCAGCCGTTATATGATACTCTTTCAGGCTGCACGTTTAAAGGTTTACCTCAAAATAAAGAATGTCAAGCACACGAGGGTCCACATCTTGTAATTATTGATTATTTAGTGCGTGAGTGTGACCATCGGATTGTAGATATTTTTACTAAGGGTAGCCATCATAGAAATATAAGTGTAATATTTATAACAGAATATTTTTCAACAAAGGGAAATGCGGGATATTTCGTTAAATTGTCATTATATTGTTTGTTTTAAAAATCCTAGAGACCAAGCTCAAATTAATTATCTGGAACGACAATTGTATCCAGGTAATACAAAATTTATTCAAGAAGCATACCAAGATGCAACTCGAATTGCACATGGTTATTTATTTTTTGATTTAAAACAAAATACTCCTGATGAGCAGCGAGTTCGAACAAATATCTTTCCAACAGATTCTTTTAATTATGTTTATGTGCCTGTAAAAAATAATTGCAATATGGTTTATATTATAACAACTATTTGTGCTATAATAGCCGTAAAAATGATTATTAAGGAAAATGCACATTTGTTAAAACTTTTAGCAAAGTCAAAACCGAAAGCACGTAAGGCAATTTTACAAAATGCAGATCCTGATTTAATTCGCTCTATTTGCGAATGTTCCTATAACGTATTACAGGGAAATGTTCCATTAAATAAAACAGAGATAAATAAATCATAAGAAAATATAAAAAAGAACTGAGATATTTGGTGACAAAAGGTCCGTCATTAAAACAAAAGAAAAAAAACGAACAATTATACAAAAAGGTGGTTTTCTTACTGCATTGCTTGCACCTATTTTAGGAGGTATATTATCAAGTTTAATTAAGTAATTATGCAAAACACACAAAAACTTATTTTAATCTCACCGGAAAAATTACATCATTATCAAACAATATCTAGTCTTGATGATGAAAAGAAATATTAAATAATAAAAGTTTAAATGCAGAAGAAAAATGGGTACGATATAGAGAGGTCTCAAAAAATATATAAATATATTCAAAACCGGCAGCAATAACAACAGCAACTACTACTATTGATAGAGGAGGAAAAAGAAGAAGACGAGGAGGAGGAGGATGATGAAATAATATCTACTCTCCCCGAAATTTGTAAACGTAAAGCAAGACCTTTATTACGTAAATTGAAACAAAAACCTAATATTCAATGGGATGATAATGGAAATGTGAATATTAAAAATAAATTAATTCCAGGTGCAAATATAGTGGTCTTGGTATCCGATTTTGTTAGATGTAAGAAAAATATTTAAGTTGCCGGTTGAAAACCTTTTGCTACATTATTAGCAAAAGCCAATACACCCTTAGAGTACATCGGTAATTCTCAACGAATAGAATATATTAGAAAACTCACACAAGTAGAAGGTGGGGAAGAGGACGATGATGATGATGAGAACGAAGAGGATGGTCCTCCACCACGTAAACGTAAAGCTATCAACAAATGGCGTACTTATAAGCAATAATACTAATATTCTATTGTAATCTATTGATATATTTGAGTATATAGAAAGATATATGAATAACCCGTATTTTCGTTATTACAACAATCAGGCAGGAGGTGGTTACAATGTATATAAAGGTACAGCATATCAAGAGGGTTATGGCATTGGTAGTTTTCTAGGAGGTTTATTCCGCAGTGTATTTGCTTTATTAAAACAAGGTGCAAAAACTGTTGGTAAAGAGTTGATACGTACAGGAATTAATGTAGCAGGAGATGTACTAGATAATAATAGACCTATTGAAGAGTCTTTACAAAATCGGTGGCAAGAAGCTAAAACAAATTTAAAAAACAAAGCTCAAAATAAATTAAATCAGGTGTTGGTAGGATCTGGAAGAAAAAGAAAGTTCATTTTACATCAACAAGTTGTAGTGTGAAGCGGATAAAAAGATCCAAAGATATTTTTGATTGATTGATTATGGAGCAAAGTGATAGTTCTTATCTCACACTTGCTAGCAATAGTTCTATGGAATATTTTCCTCAAAATACTCTTGCTTGTTATACTACTAAATTATATCATCCTATTGTACTCGAGAAGGGAGTGTGGGAAACAGCTGTTGTTGAAGTACATTATACAAGTTCATTTGAGAATGTTTCCAAATATACTAATAATATTTATTACCGTATCATGAATACAAAAAGCTGGAATAACTAAAATCTTACCAGGACACTATTATCATGTTGATGATATTCTATCTCAAATTAATCATAAAAGTGATATATTAAATTTACAAATTAAAAGTTAAAGCATAAGTAAAACGAATTGAGGTTAATAGAGTAATAAAAGATCAAGAGAAGCATATAGAAGTACGCTTATCTCCTGAACTAGCCAGAATACTAGGGTTTGATCATATACAACAGGAAGATATTGCAGATGTGCATCATGCTCGTTATCCAACTGATTTAGAAAAATCGCTACCTACACTTATGTATATTTACAGTGATATTGTAGAACCACAAATGGTAGGTCACACCATAGCTCCACTGTTATGTATTATAAATACAAATATTACAGAGTATGGTATTAATAATGCACATATTTTTGACAATCCTCATTATGTCACCGTGCAACGTAAACAATTTGATCAAATTATTATTGACTTAAGAGATAGTACAGGTAATCCACTTTCTTTCCAACATGGCAGTGTATGTGTAAAATTACATTTTCGTAGAGGTAATACGGTATTGTAAATCTTAACTTCTGCGAATATTAATAGTAAGAAAAAAATGCAGTGTGAGTGTACAAAATCAGAATTAGATTTATTTGCTGGTTTACCCACGCAAACAAGTATTATAGGTAATAAAATAATACCATATAAGCCTGTGGCTTCGATAGCTGATAATGCACCAATAGAATTTGTTGTCCTCGGTCATGGGGATGACTATGTTGCTCTAAGTCATACAATGTTATATATTAAAGGTAAAATTACTAAATCAGATGGTTCTAATTTAACTTCTGCCGGTAAGAAAATTGGTCCTGTAAATGATTTTCTCAATGCAATGTTCAGTGAAGTGCAAATATATTTGAATAATCAACTTATTTCCTACTCTTCACATATATATCCATATCGATCATATATTGAAAAAAACTACTAAATTATAATGCTAATGCTAAAACAACGCATTTTCAAACATCAATGTGGTTTAAAGACACTGCAGGGCATATGGACAATGTGGCCGATGGTAATTTAGGATTTAAACAACGTTTTCTTCTCACTACTTTAAGTCAGTCATTTGAATTACTGGGTTATATTCATGCTGATATTTTTAATCAGGATATTTTTTTTCTGAATGATGTACAATTGCGTATTAAACTAATTCCAGCTAAAACTACATTTTGTCTAATGGGTAACGCAGATGCTGATGAAAAGGTTGTAGTTACAGATGGAACATTGTTTGTGAAAAAGGTTGATGTATCACTAGCAGTTAAAATAGCACAAAATAAAGTATTACGAAATCCTAAATTTAGAATAAAATATCCTCTAACAAAAGTGCAGGTGAAGACAGAAACTTTACTACAAGGAATTATGGATAGTACACTTCCAGATCTGTTTTCAGGCATGGTGCCTAAACGTATTGTTATTGGTTTTGTTACTAATGCTGCTTTCAATCGTACTTATCAAACAAATCCATTCCATTTTCAACATTTTAGTATGTCGTTTTTTACACTGTATGTTGATGGAACGCTTGTACCATCCAAACCAATACAACCTGATTTTGGTAATAAGCTATATATACAAGCATATTCTACGTTATTTACAGGTTTAGGTATTTATTATTCTAATCAAGGTATTGATATTTCACTTGCCGAATATCCTAATGGTTATACTCTTCTGGTATTGATTTAACTCCCGATTCTAGCGCTAGTGCTGCATTTCATACTAGTCCACAACGGCAAGGAAGTGTACGTTTAGAGGTTCATTTTAAATAAGCACTGCCATATCCTGTAACAGCAATTATTTATGATGAATTCTCTTCACAATTAGAAACTGATTTCCAGAGAAAAATATATATTAATTAATTAAAATGTTAAATACAAATGAACTTTATGAGGCACTACAACAAAATTTGCGTAAAGATCATTTTATTGGTGTGTATGCTGCAGATGAGCTACCGCTGTTTATTCACACATTTCCAGCCGCCATAATTATAAACACTGATTATAAGTGATAAGTCTGGTGAACATTGGGTTGCTGTTTATATATCTAATATGTGTGTGGGAGAGTATTTCGATAGCTATGGTATACCTCCCTATATACAACATCATATAAGGTTTTTAAAACGAAACTGTTTGTATTATACATGGAATAATAAACGTATTCAAGGTGATTTATCTCAATTTTGTGGACATTACTGTTTTCTATATCTAGCATGTCGTGCATCTGGTTATTCACTACACGATTTCTTAAACAAATTCTCACTCACCACTATTGATGCTAATGATATTATGCTTTATTCATTTATGAGAGTATGATGATGATGATGGTCACTGGCCTGCGTAAACCAGACTTGTTAAATGGTGTTATTTTTTAAAAAAAACTTTTAACTCCACGATTGCCGGTCCCAAGCCCTGGATGAAAAAGGAGGAGGGTCGGGGGTTGCTACCACCGTAAAAGAAAATAATCTCTGTTATGTTCAAATAGGGGTTGAAAAATAAAAGGGAACAAGTTCACCCCTAAAATGGAGGCCGTAAAAGACTGGGTGGACGGTTCAGGGTGTTCGAATGCTATAATGTGTTCATTGTCTGCTATTTCTGTTATGTTAAAATAAGGGTTGGAACGAGTACAACCCTGCTATGTTACATAGTCTTATGTAATTTCTGCTATGTTGGTAGTCTTTGCTATTTCTGTTATGTTAAAACAGAGAACGAATAAATCCCTAAAAGGAAACGAGTACACCCTCTAAGCTGGAGGTCGTAAGAGACCATGGCTGGACGGTTCAGGGTGTTCGATTTCTTATCTAATTTCTGCTATGTTAAAATAAGGGTTGGAAACGAATACTTCCCTGCTATGTTACGTAGTCTTATGTATTATCTTCTCTGCTTATGTGTTCGTAGTCTCTGTTATGGTAAAATGTTCAAATAGGGGTTAAAAAGGTGATCATAAAAAAGAACGAATACACCCCTAAAAATGCTCATAAAATGAAACGAATACATCCCTACTAGTCTTATGTATTATCTGCTCTACTATGTGTTCGTAGTCTCTGCTATGGTAAAATGTTTAAATAGGGGTTGAAAAGGTGATCATAAAAGAGAACGAGTCCACCCTTAAAAATGCCCATAAAAGGAAACAAATACATCCCTGCTAGTCTTATGTATTATCTGCTCTACTATGTGTTAGTAGTCTGCTATGGTAAAATAAGGAGTGGAAAAAGTGATCATAAAAGAGAACGAGTACACCCCAAAAAATGCTCATAAAAGGAAACCAATATATCCCTGCTATGTTTAAATAGAGGTTGGAACAAATACATCCCTGCTATGTTACGTAGTCTCTGCTATGACAAAATAAGGGGTGGAAAAAGTGAACGAGTCCACACCTTCATAAAAGAGAACGAGTATACCCCCTAAAAAGTGCTCATAAAAGGGAATAAATACCCCCCTAAAATGGAGGTCGTAAAAGACCATGGCTGGGCGGTTCAAGGTGTTCGATTTCCCTTGGGCTCCTGAGTTGTTCTAGTATGAGCCAGATCAATCATTTTTCTACTACTAATCTCGTAGCCCTTCCAAAATGATCCTCGTTGCGATACTTTGACTTTGGCTTGAGGTACGATGGCCCATCGTGCACCTTAAAAATTCGTATGGCTTCCTGTTATGATTGAGCTCGAAGGTCGTATATTTTCGGTTCTTAGGATGCAACAAGATTTGAAAATAAGAACTAGAAAGATCGATACTTGTTATGAAGATATTTCCCTTTATAGAGCTTAAAACATCTTAGTTATTTTGGCATGGTACTGATAAATACTTAATATAGCTGTTACATTTCTATGTTAAAGAGTGAGTTTCAGAACAAAAGAAAATCACAAATCTTAAATGTAATCACAAATCTTGGCGTAATTACTTAAATAAAAATGAACCAAATATTAGAATGAACAAAAGCTGACTGGTGTAGCCAAATTTGATAAAAACATAATGTTTTTCAAAAATTAATTTAAATAAACTCATCGTCTCCATGGTAACAAATTCTAGTTGGAGACGCCAGATTGATAAAGGCTAGTTTTCACAAGTTATTTAAATTAAAATAGTATCGGAATAAATAATATCTTAATGTCAACAAAATATAGTAGCTTTGCCCGGCCAAATTATTTCAGAATAAAATATTTATTCTTACTTTTCCATTTTGATTTTGAAGTTTGTATTCAACGCGTTCTAACTCTTTTCCCAGATTCTTACTAAAATAGTAACCGCTTGTGAGAAATTTATAACTTCTAGAATAAGGCACCATTCCATTATGTATATGTACTAAATTTTTATATTGTAAGTTAATTGATTCGTAAGACTGAACTAGAATGTTCCTTTTTATACCGTTGATCTTATTTATTGTTTTTCAGGTAACGTCATACAAAACAGAATTGAACATTCTGGATAAGATGGATGGGAGTAATATAATTTGAATGAAGGGGAAATATTTATATAATATTTTACAATATTATTCATACGATCTCTGTTCTTTATATATATTTAATTTTCATAACAAAAGTTTTGTATTTTTTCGTAGTGAAATAAAAACATTGAACATTTTTACTTTTCTTGTCTGCATTGAAAGGAACAAAAGAAAGTGGAAAGAAAAAATCTGTATTTAAAGTACCTCATTGCAGTAACATATACAACACATCTACTATATTCCCAGACTGATCGTCTTCCGTTAGGATTACCTACAACCTAATCATAAACAAAATGGCACACATCAAGTTACAATCCTCCTTTTTTAACAGCATTGCATTTGGTGACTCCTCATGACTCCAATTAACACTTAAGCTGTCTCATTAAATATATTGGTTAAATGAGGGATATTATTCTTTTTGCCACATTCCACAATCGCACGCCTTTCCAAAAATTAAAGGAAAATAGGGGCAGATAGGAGGCATCGCTCTGTATGGCTGTAGCATTGAGTTATCAATTTCAGTCACAAAACAAAATATGATGAAGGAATGAAATATGATATACGTACAAATGGACGTGCATACACTACAAGAAAAAAAACTACCAGAAGCATTATAAAGTAAGTTGAAAACACGTATTACTTGTTGCGAGGAGAAGTACAGAAACAGATTCAAAGTGGATAAAGTGCCGAAGAAAAAAATATTTATTAATATAACTGATCAGTCTCTCATGAATAAGTGCAACAAGCTTATGTCGTAAGTGCATCCACGAATGAGGTAACTATAAACTAAAATATATATGCTAGTGTATGTTTCACGTAACGAGGTAATTTAAGTTAATATGCATTTGTTGTTACATGTCATATTATGAAGTTAGAAGGTCACACACACTTCTCACGTAATATTGCAATGAATAATTATGTTAAATTATAGTCTGTTGGGTTTAATTATACGATTACCGGTACGTAGTAATTAGTTAATAGGTTTTTCATTCCACTAATATGGTCTGCAGATATACATTACACGTGTCAATAGTGACTATCTATATGTTGTAAATAAACACTCGCAGGACATAGAATACTCATTACATGTCATTACTGAATTAATTTAAGCCGAGGCCTAATAAGCTTTCAGGGACAATAACATAGCCTATGGCGCAGATAGAGATTCCGTATACCATCAACATACAATCGTAACAATAATAAACATTAAATAAAAGGGACTGTTGGTACATGAAACACGTATAATAACATATTAAACACAACTTCGCACGTATAAGAACAAAGTGAAACCTAACACAACCTAAAACAAGACAATTCAAAGCCTGTGCAACTAAAATGCAACCAGAATGTATAGTTACAATACGGTACGTTACATGTTTTGAGGGCCTTCGAAATTTTTTTTTCAAATTTTTTCAAGTAATTTATTTAAACTGTTTGATTAATTCTTTCCGTTTTTCGATAGAACAATCAAAAATTTTACATTTGATAAATTTTGCTTGGATACCTCTCTCCCATTAAGATCCTTCAAGTAAACAATAGTGTTACATATTTTCGTCACCAAATAAGGCCCTGTATAGGTAGGCCTATATTTGTGAGTAATTTTTCTGAATGCATCCGACAGGAAATGAGTCCGGACCATCACAAGATTGCCTTTCTTGATTTCTATCAGACTATTCGACCTGTTATTTTCTTTTCTTTTTCTTTTTGTTAGCCATGGAGGCTCCACTTGTATATGTCGCCTCGAGTCCTCCATATCCTGCAACTCCAAAGGCCATGGGATTTGTTCGATAAATCTATCTGCTCCCGAAAATGATATAAAGAGTTCTACAGGTGTACATCCAATGGTACTGTTATATGAATAATTTAATAAATCCTGCGCGAACTTCAGTACGTTTTTCGATTTCGTATGATTCTGATTACACACCAATATAATAATACGATTCAATTCTCTGTGGGAACGCTCCACTATCCCATTTCCTTTAGAGTTATATGGAGTGACGAGTATATGATGGATCCGATGCTCTATGCAAAACTCTTTGCAGTTCTGAGACAAGCACTGTCGGCCTTGATAGGACACTATATAATTTGGATAGGGACATATATAAAAATATTTCTTCTCTAAGACTCGAATGATTTCTGCAGTAGTGGCTGCTTTAAAAGTAAATAACAAATGAATCGAGTATAGACATATACAGCAGATATGTAATAATGACCAGAACTACAAGGGAACTTTCTGACCAAATCCGCACATCTTTTGATGGGGTTAATCAGCCCTGATGTGAAGATCATCCGTGAAATAACCTGGTTAGAAAATTTTGTCTAAGCACAGAGTTAAGATTTTTTGATATTCATTTTAAAAGTTTGTTTTTGATTCCTCCAAAAGAATAATTCCTGAGCATGTTTCACGCATTTAGTTACCCCGAAATGTTCTATTTCATGAATTTGTTTTATTACACGTTTGACCAAAACTGTGGGAATTATTAGGAGCCATTTATTTAATTTAGAATTCCGAATATAGAGCAAATTATCAATAACTTTAATTCGATTATTTAATGTCTTAGTAGTTGACTTACTTTTCAATTCACAGCAATAATTATCCGATGCTTGCAATCTCCAATTCACTCACTTCAAACTATGTATTAACATTACAATTTACAAAATTTATTTGGTAATTAGTTGGTTCGGTATAGCATTCGGGAGTATTCCGACTCAAAACGTCTGCTATTTTTCTGTCAGTTCTTTTAATATGTTCGAACCGGAGGTCGAATCGGTGTACTTTCAATAAAATTTTAGTTGTTCTCATATCTACATTTCGTAATATGTACGCATAGGTTACAACGTTATTGTCACAATGAACTTAACTTGCATGCCCAAAATATATTAAGAAAAATGATCAAACAAAAACAGGACTGCTGGAAGTTCTAGTTGAATGATAGAGTAGGACACTTGAAGTAATTTTAATTTACGGCTGGTGTACTCGATTGCTAATACTCTCCGGTCTCATACTGTCCAAGGTAACCCGCTAAATTTTCCAACGACGCGTCTGAGAACAAATTGGAAGGTTTTGAAAAATTAGGTTGACTGTGTGCCGAAGATTCACTTAGTAACATCCTCCATTGTTGAATCGGTTCTAATAGTTCAGGAGTGAACCGATACTTTTTGTTTTTTATTCAAGAGGTCGAAGAACGGTCCAGTTAGCGCAGCAAATTGGGGAATAAATTTTCTTCTCTATGAAAGGATTCCGAAGAAAGATCGCAACTTTTTCTTAGTTTTAGGAATAGGAAAACACTTAATTGCTTCATTTTGCTTTGGATTCGGTTTCAATTCAGTTCCATTCACTACATGTCCTAAAAACAAGATTTCTGTTTGTACGAATTGACATTTTTGAAATTTAATGCGAAGTTTCCAAATTCTAAAATTTTGAATAATTGTTCCAAATTGTTAAAATGTTCCACTAAGTTTGAACAATAACAGAGCAAATCGTCGAGATATACAACCACAAAATGCAGAGTATCTAGTCCGAAATAGGAATTCATGATGTTTTGAAATATACTAGGTCTCGACTTAAGTCCGATAAGTAAAACACACAGTACATACTGCCGCCCTAAATAAATGAAGCTAGTACACTGGAATGAGTCAGGATGAAGCCTGACACCATAGCAACCCATTGTCGCGTCCATAGAACTAAAGATTTTGGTCTTGAAATTCGAGAAAGAATTTCGCTTATAGGTTCAACTTGAATTTTTGGACTAATCACTTTTTTATTCAGTAAACGAAGATCGGTCGCTGGTCTCACATTCCCGAAGACTATCTTACACAGTGTATGGGTGTAAAGGATTTCTATAACTGCTAGGTTGTTTTTTCGCTATCCCTAATCTGATCCATTTGTTTAGTTCTACGAACTCTTTTTGCATCGACTGAGTAATGGGGTAAATTTTTCCCACAACAGGCTCCTGGTCACTAAGTTCGATTTTATAGGGTTCACATTTTATTGGATTCGGATACTCAGAAATTACATGTCTATACTTGATTAACAGTGTTTGTACTTTCACTTTAATATCCGCATTTAGATCCTCTCGTTTATTGATATATTCCTTGATTACCATTTCTGAAATTTCGCCATAATCTGTATCACATTTATTTGGAGAGGAGGGTACATCACGCTCAGCAGACATTTTATTATTTTCAAGGTGCATTACAAGTATTTTTGGATAAGATAGATCTAAGACTAGTTTATCTAAGTTATTATTGTTCAGAATTAATTTACGGTTTTTACTATCCAAAATTACTTGAAATTTTGCAAAGAAAAGTGATCCCAGTAACAATCCAGCTTTCATATCTTTAACAATAAAAGAAGGGACATCAAATAAATTATCTTGAATGTTTAGAGTTAAGTCTAGTAAACCCTTAACTGGAAAATTATATTTCCCAGCGAAAACATTTAAATGGATTCTGGGTGCAGGTTTTAACTTTGCCGATCGAAAAGACTTTTATAACCTTGTTCAAACGTTATAGTTTAGCAAATTTATTTACTCTCCCGTGTGCAGAATACATTTTATTTGCACCCCCCCTTACTTCACACTTTACGGAATGGGAAGGAAATATCTCAAAATCATGATGAGTAGTATCCTCTTCTTCCTCCTTTAAAACAAAGTAAGTTAATAACTTGACAGGAGTTACTTCCAACTTTTCTCGAATCTTAGTAATTGAATAAACTGTTTCGCAAATTTTTGTTGCAATTTTGATGTGGGGAGAGAAGTTTCGTTGAGCAGGCATCGTCTCCGCTTAAGGATGACTGCTCAACATGTTTTCCGAGGCTTGATAATTGGTACTCGAAACGGAAGGATTACTATTATTCATTGCTTCAAAAGTCACAGAGGGATAAGGCGAGCGTAAAGAGGAAGTGACTGACGTCATAACTGGAATATGAGGGAAAGGAGAACTCACTACAGGTACAGAAGGACCTTGTCCAAATGGTGATTTTTTATTATACATTCCCAGCATGATGTACGGTAATGGTACATTTCCATACATCATGGGTGAGGTTTGAATTACTGAAACAAGTTGATTTCTCTTAATTTCGTTTCCTCCCAAACTTCTCTTAATTTTTCGATTTTTCTTCCAGTTCCAGCGTTGTACAATTCCGGCACCGTTTCCAAACTGTTGATTATTTAAAGGATTTTCTTTTGTATGACTTTCGCCATTTATTGGATCGTTTTGTCCTGCATTGTCTATACTAATTCTTTTCCACTGAATCACCAAGTTTTTTTCTCACATTTGGTTGTTTCTTAATTTGAAACTAGGCCGCTGTGCCTATCGATCTGGCTATTAGAACTACATTCTAATTCGGCTATCCCAAAAATCAAGTCTTGCAAATTGCTAACTAATCATAATTTTAAGATCTTTTATTTCTCTGTGGGTAAGCATTCTAAAATCAGATCCTTTAATTCCTGATCTGATGGCACCGTCACAGCCGAGTTATAGGTTTCCACAATATAGCGAACGAAATCGAGTAAAGAAGAATATTTAGTGCGATCATATCTCAACGAATAGACGAGATGCTTCTGTGCCCTCTCCATCCGTTCAGATATATATTGCAGCTTGAAACACCTAACAAAATCTTGAAAAGTTTTTTACTTGGTTCGCGACACTCCGATACCAAATTTTGGCAGATTTCTCCAAACACCTCGCTATTAAATACATTCGGTCTTGCTCAGTCAGAACATACATATTCATTGTTTTAATTAGGTCATCTAAGAAAATTTGAGCGGTTCTTTGCGCCATTTTCCCATCGAATTTTGGAAAATTATTCAATTCTTTTAAATCAGAATTGGCGCACCGTTTATGTGATGGGCTATTTCTCCAATGAACGTTTTCTGTGGGTAAATCCGAAGGAATTTCACAGTTCACAAAATTAACATTACTACGATTTTGGGCTGAAGGTTCGTTTCGTTTAGTTTTATTCCTATGACATTTACGTTTATGATTCCTGTGACTATTCCTTATTTCCTCCGAATCAGTTGAGGAGAACCTTCTACGTGCAGATGTACTATCGATCCGCGATTCCTCCCAATTATTTAGTTTCATTACTATCGTCCTCCGAAACATTAATTTTGAATCTATTGTTTCCCAATAATTTATCACGATCACTTACATTATTAACTGAAAATTCTCCTTTTCTATCTAACTTCTCGCGAAGATTTTCACATTTATCTTGAGTTTCTGGTTTTGCACGGATTCCTTTAAGTTTTCCATACTCTGCCTAAACTGATCCCGGCCATGTCTATAAGCATCTATTATATCTCTTTTGAGTACCTTTACCATATTCACAGTGGTCTCATTTAGTTTCCGCCACTTTCGGCTGTCTTCAGCATGTTGCTCTTTCAAAATCTTTACCTCCTTCTGACAGTTAGTACTAACCTTACTCATTTTTACCTTTAAATTGGACATTTCTTACGTAACAGCCTCAATTTTTACATCAATATTTTTGATAGTTTCCTATTGTCCTGACTTTGTTATCCCATCTATTCTAACACTGTTAACATCAGTAACAACGTCATTTAGTTTCTTAGAAAAATTATTTTGAAGCTCGATTATACTTTCGATACATTGAATTTTTGTATTATCAATTTCTAATCGAACCTGCTCTAAATCATGAGTTAATTCTGTTTTCATAACAGTTAAAGATTCTTTAAGCGACGACATATCGTTAGACATTTATATCATTTCAGACTTTAATTCGCACATGTTTGCAGACAAATCTTCATTAATTTTTACTGTTAACGCTGAAATTTTAGTATCAATTTTCGTCATCTTAATATCAATTCTCGTTTTTAATCCGGTAATCAGAGTTTTCAAAGTTTCCAGAAGAAAACCCCCACCAATTTCGATTATCGGTATACTTTTCATCATTCTATCTTCCTTACTAGCAGCACTTGCACGTTCACTAATTTCATCATTTACCGCTCTTTCTCCCTGTGTCTGTCAGTTTAAACAGTACTAACTACCATCATTTTGTTTCAGTATTTCAAGTTCTTTGGATGCTATTTGTACACAATTTGATTGGAACCAATTCCCACAACGTTTACAGTTTATTGATATACTACAGTTTGAATCACCTGTACCTTTACAACAACTATGTTTCTCAGGTTCATGTTGGTGTATGCTTCACTTACTAAATCTCATATTTTCATCTGACATCGGCTACACATCCCAAACATTCTCCAACAAAATCTCCACCAATGAAAACTTAACAATACCTAATTTGTATGAAAAATCTTATAAATTCTAACAGTACTACGTACTATAGTTACAATTATCAATATTGTACTTATCCTAAAGCCAAATGTCGGCAAATTTAATAAAGAGTGAGTTTCACAACAAAAGAAAATCACAAATCTTGGATGTAGTCGCCAAAGTTGATAAAGAAAGCTCTCTTGGCGCAATTAGTTAAATTGAAATGAACAAATGCTGACTGATGTAACAAAATTTGATAAAGACATAACTTTTTCAAAAATTAATTTAAATAAACTTATCGTCTCCATGGTAACGAATTCTGGTTGGAGACGCCAGATTGATAAAGGCTAGTTTTCACAAGTTATTTAAATTAAAATAGTATCGGAATAAATAATATCTTAATATCAACAAAATATAGTAGTTTTGCCCGGCTAAATTATTCCAGAATAAAATATTTATTCTCATTTTCCCATTTTGATTTTGAAGTTTGTATTCAACGCGTTCTAACTCTTTTCCCAGATTCTTACTAAAATAGTAACCGCTTGTGAAGAATTTATAACTTCTAGAATAAGGCATCATTCCATTATATATATATGTACTAAATTTTTATATTGGAAGTTAATTGATTCATTAGACTAAACTAGAATGTTCTTTTTTTATACTGTGGATCTTATTTATTGTGTTTCAGGTAGCGGCATACAAAACAGAATTGAACATTCTGAATAAGATGGATGACAGCAATATCATTTGAATGAAGGGGAGATATTTATATAATATTTTACAATATTATTCATACGATCTCTGTTCTTTATATATATATTTAATTTTCATAACAAAAGTTTTGCTATACTTTTTTGTAGTGAAATAAAAACATTAAACATTTTTACTTTGCTTCTTTGCATTGAAAAGAACAGAAAAAAATGGAAAGAAAAATCTTATTCTTCTGTTTAAAGTACCTCATTGCAGTAACATATGCAACGCATATAATATATTCCCAGACGGATCGTTTTCCATTAGGGTTATCTAGAACCTGATCATAAATAAAATGGAACACATCAAATTACAATCCTTCTCTTTTAACAGCATTGCATTTGATGACTCTTCATGACTCCAATTAACACTTAAGCTGTCTCATTAAATATATTGGTTAAATGAGCGATAATACCCTCTTTATCACATTCCACTATTACACGCCTTCTCAATTTCAGAATTAGAGGGAAATAGCGGCAGATAGGAGGCATCGCTCTGTATGGCCATAGCATTGAATTATCCTATTCAGTCACAAAACCAAATATGATGAAGTAATGAAACATGAAATATGTACAAATAGACATGCACACACTACAAAAACTACCAGACAGCATCTTAAAGTTAATTGAAAACACGTATCACTTCTTGCGAGAATTACAGAAACAAAGATTCAAAATGGATGAAGTGCCAAAGAAAAAATATCTATTTAATGTAACAGATCAGTCTCTCGTGAATAAGTGCAACAAGCTGAAGCCGTAATTGCATCCACAAATGAGGTAACTATTCTGTCGTTTGATGTCATAAGCCAAATCTTTATTACATAATTAATTCAAAATAAAATGTAAAGAAAAAATACTGTTAAGGTTCCAGACTTTAATTAATTTCTGGACTTCTCATGCTTATAAATAAGATTTAAGTTATTTCTGAAGAAGAAAACATGGAAACGGAAGTTGGCATAGCAACAGAAGTTATGCGAGATCGCTATCATTGTTCTAGAAAATTCTTACACACTACATTAGTGGAGAAACAATTACAGAATGTATGAGATGTGTGAAGGCGTACACAGTTTAAACCAACATTTCTGTATCCATCACTGTCAACACAAAAATACAATACTAAACGCTGTTACTCAAAGTTACTTCAGGAAAGATTATTATTATGATGGTAGCGTTGAAATCGCCATCTTGGTTTTAGAAATTTTGAATTTGCGTGCCTAAAAAATTAAGTAAAACTTCGGTTACCTAAGGCACTGAGGTTTTTTTGTAGCTTACACACTGTCGATTAGCTACGGGATTCCACCAAATTTCACTCTTATGCGGAATCGATGCCTGGTCGTCTCACGACGCTAATCACAGGTTATTATTGTCCCGTGAAGCCAGTTCACAAGGCCGAGACAAACACTATACCATAGCAACCCACAAAAGAATAATCCAATTTTTAGCACAGCATTCTTAATCAACCAAAATGTACTAAAGGTTGCTCCTGATGATATTTCTTACATAGGTTCTTCCGAAAGAAGCAATTCGCTAAAGAATTTTGCAGTTGAATTAACTTTCACTTGAATTACACTTTGCAGTACTGGTTTTCTCTTTAATAGCCTGCACCTCTTCTTGCAGTATTCGAATTTGATTTGTATGTTGGTTGACTTGTGTTTCTATTACATCAACGGTACTTCTCACCACTGCAAATCTATGGATAATTTGGTCTATCCTGTTGTCGGTTATTTCCAGTTTGGTATTTATCTGATACGTTACTTTCTTCAATTTAGAATCCTGCTGCTGTCCTATTTGTTGAGTTAATAGTTCCAGTCTGGAATCCAATTTGGAATCTAGTTGCTGTCCTATTTGTTGTGTCACTTGCTCCTATCTGGAATCCGTCTGTTGTGTCATGGAAATCACTGTCCTAGCTGTTGTAAAAGATTAATCACGTCCGTTGAAGTCTCAGTTGCCTGAATATTGACATCTTCAACTCCGGTACTGATATTCATTTTAGCTCTTCGATATATTTTTCGTAATCCGTGATGTTGAGATAGCTTACTAAAACTTCTGACTAATCTCAAGGGTCCGCGGTTCCGGCACCATATAAATATGTAACGTCATTTCTTCGTTACATCCCTTGATTCAAATATACTTTGAATATTCATAAAGTCCACAATGAATTACACCACAGTTATGTACATTTGGATATGTATATTTTTTCAATATATATACCTTATTTATGACATTAAAATAATATACATTCAATTCTAACAATATGGTTGTTAGTTCTATATATTTCTACATTACAATATCAACCAGATAAACAAGTTGTCATAGCAACGAAAACAAGAAATATCTCGATATAATACAAATATTTAAATTATTTCTTTATATACTTTCTTTTTCTTCTTAATAGCTTGTGCCCTTTAAATAGCACACTTGCCCGTAAATAGAAACAATATTTGGAAGTGCGTATAAAATATACACTATTGTTGTATAGTAACGTATAAATAGTCTTGCTCTGGTTGCATTATTATTCGAGTCGTGAATGCTGACAGCGTATCTTCCTTGTTTTCAGTTGGTAACTGAGGTTTCCGTGGACGTTTAAACAGAGAAATTATATTCTTGTTTAAGTCGATGGCAGAATGCGAATGTTGGAGAAATAATTATTAATTCCTATAATTATTGGCAATGTCCTGTTAATTATTCGAAACTAATGGGTGAATGTTTGTCGTATTTTAAATTTTATCAGTGCTATTTGATTTAAACAAATATTCTTTCCCGAAATTCCTTTTACTATTATCTGAAATGGAATTAAATTTGTTCCAGGAGGCAAGGATTCGGACGACCAGACCGAAATCGTACTCCCCGTATCAATTGTTTCGTTTTGAATTCCTGATTTTGTTCTAATTGTCAAATGTGAAATTTTATTTTCGTCTTCTAGAGTGACGTTTTCTCTTCTTTCTGTCAATTATTCTGACTGCTTTTCTATCACAGGAATTTCGTAAGTTATATCATTGTGCTTGCTAGGTCTTCATGTTTCGGATGATGATGGCTGTCGGCCCCCTTGCCAAAGGGCGGTCTTACACGTTTTTTGGATGCTTATAACAAATAGATGGTCCGTGTCCCCGCTTCCGCAATATCATGCATTCAAAAATTTGATCCTCTGTTGGTGTGTCCTACTGACTATTATGGGCTTGTCCGTTTTTCCTTTATTATTGTTATTCCTCTTCCTATATCCTTATTGGTTTCTATAGCTCGTTTTCGCTACTACTAGTAACAGTTCTGCCATTTTATTTGCCAAGGTAGATAGGACATGTTGTGAATGAGTTTGCTTGTGGTGGGGAACGGTCTTATGTTCTCGACTCGTATTCTGGAATTCTTGAGGATTAGGTACTGATGGTTGAGAAGTCGTTATAGAAGGATTCGATTTATACGTTTTAAATTGTTGTTGGGATGCATGGCAGGTTGCGTTTGTATGGGATAGGTATGGTGGCGTGGTTGTTGTATAGGATACGTTATCTTTGGTTCGGTTCGTAATACATACGATAGATTTTGTGGGTTAGATATAGGATTTTGGCCGCATAGCGTGTGCTTTTTTTTGATAGCCTGCATGATTTCCTTTTCTCAAAAGGTCATTGCCGGCTTCCAAAGTGTTCAATTCTGTTTGTAAGGTGTCTGCTGTTTAAAACCCGATCTTGTTAAGAAAGTCCCTTTGTAATTCCGAAGATAAATGTTGGATCTTCTGTTCTTCTGACGAATCCGGTACTGTCTAATCGCTCTGAGTTTACGCAAAAAATAGGAATCTATGGATCGTCTGCTCCCTGTTGGACTTGAAATAATTCCTGTTACGCTTTGTACGATGGAATCTTCGGCCTGCTTAGTGCTACTAATTTCGATTTTAAAGTTTCATAAGACATCGTTCCGAATTGATTTTGGTTTTTAAGCTGCAACACGAGATCTAATGCCATGTCCTGCAAGTATATAGGTAAAATTTCCTTCCTTTTAGCTGGTGACCATGATTACATTGTTGCCATGTGATCAAATAGCATGAAAAATCTGTCCGGATCCTCATGCACATGTCCTGAATATTTCGTCAAATGAGGCATGTTAAGAGATATATTAGTTGCACCCTCTGTCATATTTGTATTATTTTCTCTGGGTTTATATGTCTGGTTACCAGATTTAGTTTCCGGCATAAAATCGCACTCGGGAAAGATAAAGAAAAAAGGAAAGAAAGATAGTGAAACTTAGATGAATTTTGATACCTCATCAGAGTCTGCTAATAAGTTAATAAAAAGAGCGCCCCGTACAAAACTCCGGTGCTTATCAGCACGCAATGATTTTATAGGTAGACACAAAATAACGGCACGGTCCACTCTTTTCCCTTCACCAATTTATTATAAAACTGCTATATACAATGTTTTTGATTTACAAAGAATAAGTAGTGCCTTTTCCTTAATGACTAGATGAAGAGATATCGATGTTTTGCCGGGTGCTCCTTCTGCTCATGGCAGCTTCCAGAAAACTAGAAGGTTGTAGGTGAGATTAAGGATAACCCCTTAGCTCACGGCAGCCTCTTAAGGTTTTAGTTGAATTTGGGACCCCTAGTCCAATGCGACATAAGGTTTAGGAAGGGTGTACTCCTAGTCCAATGCGACCTCACAGCAAATGATGGTTAATTGATCAGTTGGTCGACTGATGAGTGATGGTGTTTTGTCGCGATTAGGGGATCCTTACAATATGTACTGCTTCAATTAACCATGACGAATCCCATCTGCTATCGGAAAATTATTTACAACTTTGTACAGAATTGAGGATAAATAAAATGAAATGAAATGATGACCAATCCATTCGTCAAAATCCTGATCGAAGAAATTACAACGCCAAAATGAGATGGTGTTTCATTGTGTTGTCCTATGAACTGAATGATTTCGTAACAATGATTAGTGTCAAGTTCTGGAATGACAAGTTCCTGCAACCTTTGAAGGTTTGTGTCGCTGAGAAGAGTTTTTTTTTAAAGGAACCTATGAAACCATCATTCCAAATACCATCGAAAACAGTGACGCAAGAACTTTAATTCTCCTGTGACAATTTCGTGGGGTTTGGTATTACTCCAGTTAATAAACTCGTATCTATTTATAGGACCGTGCACTTTGAATAGAGCCTCGTCTGCCCAAAAAAAATGTTTCCAGAAGTCTCTGTCAGCTTCATTGCGAACGAGAAATCACTCACAGAACTCAACATACAGGTGTGAATCTCATTCGTGCAACGCATGTAGAAGCTTTAGCTGATCAAGTTTCATCTTAAAAGACATGTTTCTACATGTTCCTTACAGACGTATATGTCATCCTCATGTCACATGTGCACTTTCTGGTACATTTAATCAGGCTAGATACACAACTCTGGCAATAAATTCAATGTTTCATTCACTTGGTGGTGGATCACATACAGAACCTATAACCTCGAATCGTTGGTTATGATTTCTCATGGTATGACGTAGTGGTGGTTCTACACCTCAAAATCTTCAGTCTTCTATTAGCACACTTGTGTTTTTGTTGTGTATTCTCCCAGCCTGTAGCACAAAACAAATTGCTACTTTCTTAATTTGCGATTCATCTCAACACCTTCACTACTCGTTATGACCTTACTCAGTAAAAAATTGTTAAATAAACGCATACGCAAATATGGTTACAAATCTCAGCCAGGCTTAGAGACACAATAGTGTCATTTCTACTAGTACTACTATTACTACTACTACTACATAAAAAGGCTCGCAGAATTCTTTCGTTACATACTTTAAGGATTCGCGTCTTCTTGCCTATAGCTCGCTAATTTTCCTTTTCTTGTTTTGGGAAAACCTACTTTGTGCCAACCCCCGAAAGTGAATGTGAGTCTTAAGGATTACATCACGCAATAACTACTGAACAAATTGAAATGAAATTTCGTACGATTATCGTCCTTTCCCCTACAAAACATATCTAATCTATTAAGATGGGTATCCTAAGGAGGGATCAGGGAATCATCATGTGTATAAAACATTAAGTATTTTGTAAGCTCATCAAGCTAAAAAAATGAAAATTTAAGGGGGGAAGATGGCATGTAAATATATGAAGTATAGCGACATACAGTATGTGTGTACGTTAAAGCAAAACTCTTAAACGCTTAGAGCGATTTTTACCGAACTTCATACAAATGTGACTTACAATCTGCAAAGAAATATACTACGGGGTAACCTCACTAGCATTTAGCATTGTTAGGGGGAGGTGAGAAGAGGATACGAGGAAAAATAATGAAAAATGACCGATATTAGAGTAATTTCTATAATCTTTGGATCGCTGAGACGTTTAGTGACATTACAGATTACATTTAGACAAGACAATTCTAGCACTTATAAGGTGGGAAGTGAGTAAAGATAATTTAAAACGGCTAACATTAATGCCGGATAAATATACTTTGCGGCCACTGAATGATTGGTTACCTTCCGTCCAAGTTTAGGCAAGAAGGGGTATGTCAGATGATCTAGGAATCTACATGGGTGCAATGTCAAATGCCTTGACCGATAACTGAAAACGATAACGTTGAAGTTGTTGCGGATCATTATTTATTTCACTCATTTCTTATGTCTCGACAAGGTAGCAACGCCAAACATGGGTTATTCTTTATTATTCATTTCATTCAATACTGCTCAGGAGATGACAGGAGCAACTAATAAAACGTTTGTCTTCGATATTAATGTGATCAATTTCTTAATTTTCAAGGGGTAAGCCAAAGGCTTTGCTCTTCTTTATTCATTTCACTCGACTTTGCCCGGGAGTTAACAGGGTTGCTTTAGACGTTGCTCTTTGTCATTTATTTCATTCATATCATTATATTCAATGAAAGTATGGGGACGGAAAAGGCGAAGGCGTTGCTTCTAATCTTACATGTACCGTGAATGTCAGCTTGCTTTTAAATAGACAAGGGCGAGGTGCTTCCGTTCGTTATTTATTTCATGAATTCCTTTCAGCGAAGACGTGGGTGCAGCAAAGCCGAAAGTATGGTGGTAAGAGTACAGTGGAGTTACGAAATTTTATCATTACCCTCTGATTGGAATGCATATTCTACGAAAGGAAAGAGTTCACATACTTTCCGCAAAAAATTCAAAACTACTACATAGTCCTTCTCGCCCTCGTGGATCGCTCGTCAGCATAGAGCTTCAATATCGCCTATTTCCTCCTTTTTCTCCTGCTACAAGTAGGTAGGGGGAAGAAGTGTTCAGTCACGGAAAATGTACAATTACATTATACGTAAAGGCAGGCACCTAAAGGCCTACCTTGTGAGCTGGGCGAACGCTAGAAAGACCCAAGCCATAAGACCTGACTACAGATTTCGTGACTTACGTGCGCTATGAAGTAGTATCACTCATATAAATCAATATTAAAGTAACTAAAATTTTTTGTTCAGTTTTCTCATTCGTACACAGAAATAAATGTAATAGTTGTTCTTAAATAATTTTTCGTATTATTTGGGAAGGCATGCCACTCATTCACTACATTAGAGAGCCATCTCTGATATTAAGTACATTAAGAACAATAATATTAACAAATAAAATATACAATAGCAGATAGAACAATAGCCTGGCTTCAAGTATGATATTCTGCAAATATGAAAACCTGGGATATGATAGTAATACAAAAAGTTAGTTAATTTTTCTCTCGTTTAAAGTCCCAATGTTCTGCATAGAAAATAGGAAGATAATATGAGTTAGAAAGAGAGAAAAATGACATAATGTATTAAAAGTTTTTAGGAGTACCACATTCATAAATGTATGAACTGAGTAGTCGAAACCTAGTGATCAGTGTAATGATAAATCCATTGGAGCTTTCATATAGCAAATGTACTTAACAGTAGCACATTCTTGGAATCAGTATATAAACACCACAGTCATTGTTATCTGTAAAAGATTCCACAACGAAATGACATTAGAACACAATCAGAAATTTGGAACAATTTCAACCGAACGAGAACACAAATAATTTCAGTATTTCCAAATAATTTCCAAGCTGGAGCGTGTTTTGTAAAGTTTACTCCTAAATTTTTTATCATTACCGCTAAATAGTGTATCATTACAAAAACTGAATGTTCTAGTGCCAATATATTTTATAAAAATTTGTGTTCATACGCGTTTTCTTTGTCTGCGAACAAGTGACGCTTAGAGTTAACAGACGTGCTTTGGCTGAATCAAAACATGCTAGGATGACATTCTGAGAAATCGTTTCAAATTGTGGAAAATGTTGTAGATCTCTCAACATGAAACAAAAAGGAAAGTAAATGTCCCAATGTGGAGAAGAATATAATATACGTAAGTGAAATGTCTTCTACATCTCCCAACAATCTTTTAGCTGTGAAAATGAGTGTAGTTATCTTCTTAAACAGTTAATATTAATGAAGTAAATCCGTGGCTTTCGTGTCGCGTAACCGTTTGTACTATCCGCGTCGTACTATTGGGCCATTCGAAGTGCACGTCAATATTTTTCTTTCTAAATTACATTGAAAGTTAATAATGAGTATTATTTCAATTGGAATCCTCTATGAGTGTCACAAGTGATTAACTATTTGTGTTTAATTATAATGTTTGTGTTTGTAAGGGTAAGATAATAAAATAGTTACACGTACAGGCTACTTTGTTGTTATTATGTTTTCATTCACAATGTTGTACAAGAGAACATCGTATTCAGGTTTCAATGATAGATGTTCAGGTTAAGGTGAACTTAGTTAACTCCCAAGCTGGGGCTATATGAGACTCCACACTTGGAAATCCGAGGTTATGTGAGACTTCTAGTAAGGGAGGCTAAGGTTGACGATATGATACGCACTCAATTCGATTTAACTGAATGTCCCCCGAACCCCGTTAGAGATAGTAGGCATCCGATATTCTGAATTATTTTGAGATCATCAGTAAAGAAATGAAAAGGATTCACCACGAACACGATATCAACGAAAGATTATTTTTGTTTGGTTCGGATCCTAATTTGTTGTATTTATTAATTTCACTGATTGATAATTCCGACTCCTGGCGAGAGGCACTCAGCACGAAATATTTATATTATACGCTTCAGGTGCACGCAGAGTCGACCTCAGAACGCTCATATCTTGGCTAAACCCTCCCAGTGATATTTTGAAATGAACCAATTTCACTCATATCATTAGAATTCATCATTTCAGCAACGGGGCATCTAAAAGGACTTAAGCATAAAGCGATTTTTCGCTGAGAAAGTTTCAACAACTTACGTAATGCTCAAAAGGTGTAATATGGTTGCTATATTTGTTAGTATTAATTAATGAAGCCGGCAGAAGAGATGCAATATAATTACGTAAGTTTACGGTAATGTTTCTTTTACTTTAAATTATTGTGTTCTTTAATAAAAAATACAGCAATGTACTTCTAAGGTCACGTTTTACTTTGTAAATGAGATATATGTCTTTCTTTCGGGGCAGTTATTTTAAGGCGGAGTACAATCATAGCTACACAAAATAAGTTGAGAGATTCTGTTACATGACTAAACACTTGGAATAAACTGCTGAAGGCCTCATAGTTCCACGTAAGAAACCCAACAATATGCAGTCACGAACGTTAGCTTTATAGAGTACACAAAAACGGAGATATTAGTCCTAATGCTGTTCACACCCTTCTCCCGGAAAGATCTTTGTTCCACTCAAATGTGAATGTATATGATATTGTTATAAGGCAGTATCCCCGTCCTTCGGGTTTCTGATAGGACTTTTGGTCAAGGATTCTATCACAAAAGAAAGGAAGAAAACTTCCAAAAATATCATTTCACTATTTAACATTTAGAGTTTAATATGTGGCAGCCGTATAGGAGAGACGATTTAAGTAATAAATATTAGTTTTGTCCCTGCATGGATCTGAATAAAATTATGTAGATGGCGAATTAATCTCACACGTAGTCTCTCACTGCACAAAATACTGGAATACTTGTCTCCAAATAAAACAACTAACTATATCGTTCTCTGTTTACGATTTTACTATAGATGAAAGAAGGGGTTATAATTTATTCTGGGTAATTCTTTTCTTATGAAACCGATGATATAGCTCTGATAATATATTTTATACTATTTGTGTTCTTCATTATGTCAATAACACAGACATTGCTTACGAAAATAAAAGTAATATTGGAAAAATGGTTTCCAAGAATATTGTAAGAAAGAATGATGATGTGTGAAATACGAGACGTTGCTTAGTACTTTATGCTGAGACTCGAATAGACATTCTTGCTTTCTCTCTTGGTAATCTGCGTCCTCCATATGAGCACAAATATATATATATATATATATATATATATATATATATATATATATATATTTAGGAGAAAGGAAAGGGTTTGTGAAAACTTCACAAAAAACTTAAAATAACAATTGGATTTCCTATGAAAAAAAAAACTATTTAGTTTCTTATCTTGTTTGGAGATGAGTAGTACGAGAACAAGAACAGATACCGATTTGGTGAAAATCATACTGCTTTCAAATAATAATAATAATAATAATAATAATAATAATAATAATACTCGGAGACTCTCTCAAAGGAAAGGGAAAATAATTTCGATGGAAAATCGAAACCAATTTCGGTGAAAACAACCGCTTTTGGAGAATACGGAAGAGAGAAGTTTTCCAAAAACTTTTTTTAAATATACAAATTTATATTGCCCATTCTTACACGGGAAAGTCTCACAAGTTGTCGCTGAAATATGATTACTACATAACACATTTCATACAGCATCATGAGAAATGAAAATAGGCAAAATTTACGGTGCTATGGACCAGAAGGATAGGAGCTACGGGGCTTCAAAATTTGAATATTTAAAAAATTATACCTCATATCATCGAAATATATACGGTTTAAGTAAATATCTAGGAAACCGTTAAAGGAATCAAACCAGAAGTTGCACAATATAATGAGAACAAAATGTCCTATTGAAAACCACAAACAGTGTTGCCAACTCAGGAAAAAATATTTTCTTTGAAATAGCACCATATACAAATGTGCGCAGATTAAAAAAGCAATCAGTAAATGTAAGAGTGAAGTGTAGTGGTACAGTGTTCCACACTGTTGGAGCTACGTGTACTGAAAATATAGAATGGGGAAGTCTGATGTGTGGCATCAGAGGGTAAGAAAGAAATCTGAGTCTCACGAATTTAGTTCAAATGCATAACACCGATAACATAGCAAAATGTAAGCAGTGTCACAAAATATTGGTGCATTTCAAAAACGAAATTAAGTGATGCTATTTTTACGTCATGTGTCAGCTCTGAAGCTATATAAGACGGGACCTATAGTGTTAAGTGGGATCCCAACCATTATGAAAGAGAAAGATAACAACGAAATATACGGTGAAAAGTGCAATACATGTCCGAGGCGGGATTGGAACCCGCAATCCCCAATGTCAGTGTCCTAGCCTTCTAGACCACACGGCTATCCGGGCCGACGAAAAACGAAATGAGGTAGTAATAAAATAATTATATTTATAATATGAATATGGTAATATTACAGTGTACAAACATAATCATATTGTATGTAGGAGAGGAAATAAAAGAATATGTTACTTAACACGAAAGATATAAACCAAGCGAGTACTCTTCCAAATATTGTTAAGATAATCTGGAGAACCAGTTTACAGAATTAGAAAAAAAAATGTGTTTCTTTCCTCGCGTGTATCATTTTGTTTTCGCGAGTGTTCTGCTTATTCCCCGAGCGGTTGCGGAAGTAATGCAGATCCCCCACTTTTTTCTAGTGCATTCTTTATTACTCTCTGTTGTCACATATTAGACTTCTCCGTTGTATATTTTCAGCACACGTAGCACCAACAATGTACAACACTGTACCACTACACTTCACTGTTATGTTTAGTGATAATAGTGCATTTTAAATCTGTGCACATTTGTATATGTTGCTATTTCAAAGAAAATATTTTTATGCTGAGTTGGCAACATGTTTCGCATATGGCAACCCTGTCGTATTGGATAGAGCATTTTATTTTCAGTATATTGTACAACTTTTGTTTTGATTGCTTTAACGGTTTTCAAGATATTTACTTTAAAGGTACATAATTCCATAATATAATTTTGTGGATATTCAAATTTTGAAGCCCCGTACCTACTATTCTTCCAATCCATAGCACCTTAAATTTTGCTCATTTTCATTTGTCATGAAGCTCTATGAGATTTGGGGCCTTCCCGTGTTAGATTGGATCATCACACATTACTTGCACTCGACTTTTATGTATTTTTTTGCTATTCCTTATAACTGTTCTCCTCATGCTGGTTAAGTATACATATTTTGTGACACCATGCAAAGGTCAATTTGGCTTATCTACTGTATATGTTATTTTCTGTGGCAAAAGGCCTGCAGACCCAACGGTTAATCGTAGAGGGCTCAGCTCTAGTGTGTGAGATCGCTGGTTCGATCCCAGCTTCCGCCAAGTTGATTTATGTGTAAAAAGCACTGTGTCTGGGTTTCCTTGTGGTTTTTCTGTTCCCTCCCACTCTATTCATTCCACCATAATCATTCCTCGTTTAGCTTCGGTGCACAATCGTGGCAACTTAAACTACGAGAATACACAGAACGCGTTCTGTCCTAATTTCACTTGTGGGAATTGAAAGCAATTGCTGTGATTTCTTAATTAATACTGGTATATATATATAAAACAAAGAAATATTTTGCTATGTAATCATGCATTGACGTGCTTCTAGTAAATAAAAGTTATAGCCACCTCTGAAAAACATAAATCAAATTAATGAAATCAGAAAATAGCCCAACGTTTGATTTGAAGATATTAAGTGTAAGCAATTTAATTTAGAACTGCCAGTCATTCAAAAAACTCATTTATTTAATAAACTATCATAGCTTGAAATTAACAAAAAATTGGCTACTTACCAATGAATCCTCCCTTGAAAAATTTATTTCAAGCCTTGCCTCTCAAAAATTTTTCAAGGGAGGATTCATTGGTAAGTAGCCAATTTTTTGTTAATTATGAATATCCCCCCATGGGCCCATGTAATTATTATCATAGCCTGCTTTAACTAAATTTGGTTTTCACCTGCCATTTCACAGCATAATTTACAAAGTTGTGTTTACAATGTTAAGTCGTTTAATGTAGATGTAACAAATCATCTATAACTACACAATAAAATGTTCTAAAATTATGACCTCTCTAGATTTTGTCACACATCAATTATTGTGATTCTGATCTAAGGATAACAAAGTACTGAATGATCATACAAAAAGTGAAGTAGCTGAAATCTTCAGTTTCAGTCTTCAGTTTCAGGATTGTGTTTTAAACATAACTTGCAGGCATTTCTTTATTTGTTTAGTACGGGATCTTTTCTTGAAAAACGTTAATTCTAAGATGATTAGTGTACAAAAAACGGGTAAATAGTTTTTAAAGGAGTATATACTTCGGTGGAAAATTATTTTTAATAAAAGTAACGACAGCCAATTTAATAAAAAAATACAGAACATTCTGCAATATCCTAAAATACACAATTTTGAAGTGTTGGACCAGGGTCACCACAGTGAGACCTAATTCAATCATAGAACTTGCACATCAATGAAGCCATCGTGCATATCGTAATTAGGATATGCAAGAATTTCAGAAGAATCATCAAAAGCGAATTATGCACTGACAACTTTCTCCATTGCGCAATACTTACGGTATTATGATTATTTCTTTGTGTTTCTTATCTGATATTTTTACTCTATTTTGTATAAAAATATTAGCTACAAAATACCTACATAAATGAAGATTTATGAATTCTTGTCGTATATCATGTTTGGTGAATTAGATAACGTATTGTGTACTTAATCATTATAATAAATGTCCTCTGTATTGTAGTTAACATCTTAGAATTCTCCTACAAGTATTGTTGTACTTTGTATTTTTCCACATCATATTCATGGTATTTTTAAGAGGTCTGCTTATAAGCATAACTTTATACGAACAACTATTATGTTTGACATTATTCAGCTGTCTGCAAATAACAGTCGAGGTTTTATCTAAACAAGAGGATAATATTAATTTACTGGAAGATTATTGAGTATTATTATTGTATATTGAGTGTGATTATTGTATATTGAGAAACTTATTTGAGTTTCATATTGTCCCATCTCTAACGAAGCTAGACAATCCATTATAATATCATTCATTCAAATAATTACGATTCAATTAGCCTTGTGTCACATTAACAAAGGAAGGATAGTTAAAATATAGCAAGTGCTGGAAAGAAATATTTATAAAATAACTGAAGAAATGAGCACATGCGAACGTACCTGTGGTCCCGAGTGTCGGTATTTACTTCCTGGGAATTGCTTTCTTGAGTATGTCCTTCGATCTGATTCCCATCGCTTTCCTGAACGTTTGCTCTGTTCTGATTTCCAATAACATAATTATTTGTCTCTTCCAAGGTTTGTGTAAAATTAACATCTGCCATATTACTTTGAATAAGTTCGTCTTTTACGGGTAAATCTGGTGTGCAATTGGACATCATACTTTCTTCTAACATGGTAAGTTTAATGTCAACATCTCCGTCTGTTCTACTTTTTCTTATTTTCTTACATTCCGCATATGAGGTACATGTTGAAAGAGGATCCTTTGTTTCAAACTCAGTAGTATTAAGTTCATAATTGCTATATTGAGTAGACTCATTTTCTGTTTTCGCTTCAACTTTAATAGAAGCAATGTTAGAAGAATCGAAAGCCATTTTTTCACTCAATTGTTCACACTGTAGTTCTTCGACTTTCAAAAGTCAGTGTCTGAGAGAAAGGTAAACGAAAAGTCCTGAAAGCATTAACAAAAATATTATTCATTACTATGTAACATTATATTCAACGAAGCAACACCTAAAGATATGCGAAACTTAGTTAGTTCTACCGACAATACCTTTGATAATAGGATATTACAATACTGAGATCAATAGGAGCACCGGTGTTAAAAGGGATGAGAAATATGTATTGCTGAGAAAACGATACTATCATGAAAGATACTTAAACCTAGTATAACTTATTTATGACAAAGTCACTATGTTCACTTTAATAGTATTCGAGTAAGTTTAAAATCTTAATTTTATTTTGCTCGATTCCTCTGTCTCTTTCTTCCATGTTTGAATTGGAGAGAATTTATTATCTTTCTCGACTCTCTAGAAAGCTCTCTCTACACTTGCTCCCAAAAGGAATTAGTACCGAAATAATAATGCTCAAATAACAAACAAATATGTGAGTTTAATTTAGTGTTTTGTATAGACCAAGCGTGATATGTATTGTAGAAGCGAGCGGAAGGTATTTCTTTTTAATCAAACTGAAAACATAGGATAAATTTCTCCCTTCTTTAACATAGTTGACTAATTTGTTTTAAACAATACAGTTATTTCGAAAGGTATACACCAAACTTGATTAGAATCGGTCACATTTTAAGACAGTTATAATGGAATAGAGGAACGGAAGAAGAGAAATACGTGCACATGAATATTATTTGTGCAGATTGTGGTACTAGTTTCTCATCACTTATTAAAACTATTCCTTTCTGATTTTGCTATAAGAGAGAATTACGTTGCGTATCACTATTTCTTATAGTCTAGTTATAATGGTATATTCATACTTTTCTATGATAAGATTCATCTACATTAAGTGCAAGTCTAGTTTTTTGTTGTTTGTTGCAGGATACTTGGTGATTTAGTTTACTATAAAGCTAACGAATATTTCGAAGCCTCAACAGATACTTTAAATCCTCATTACCATTATCTTACAAGGAGAGTAATATATACAACTTAATTAGACAAATAAAACCATGAGAACCAAACTGGGAAAGGGTATTTATTTTGTAGGCATATTATTGCTTTCCACTCACAAACATTAAAAGTATGTAACATTGTGCAGCAGCCAAGAGAAATGGAAAGTAAGACTAAAGGTGGCGCTTTGGTCAATTTAGACTGCTTTTTCCTTTATTAAATATCTCCTTATAAAAGTTGCGACGAATTATTAGCTATATTCCAGTAATAGTAGCAAATGAGAAAGATACTGAAATGTTGCACTTCAGTTGTGTAGTGTCCAAGCACATTGTTGGATTTGCATCACACTTCCGAAATGAAACTTCAAACCATGATTCCTATTCTGAAAACTTACTTCTGAAATGCAATGTAAAACGTTCCGCATCTGTGACTTACAAGCTATAAGCACAAGGATATGTAACGCCTTTGTAAGTTTACAGGGGTGTCCCAGAGGTACCCGTAGGTTTCGTAGTATCAGAGAGAACAATGTAAGGCTAGGTTTAGCCGTAACCACTTCAGTTTGATAACCCTGTTTTAATGGGTACAGAAAGCATTCTGCACTATCCTGCTTTGGTATAGCATACACTAAATGAATAAACTAAGTTAATACTAAAGGCCAATTTTATGCAAAATAAATAAAAGACTTCCCGCACATCCTGTAGAGCTATAGTTTGATTAATATAGCTATTTCTTTCAGGTATCATCGTTTCATAGTACCATGGCAACTAAAATAGAGGATTCATACGCTGGAATATCCTCAGTTTGTTTACTTACAGAATTTAGGTGGTCAGTATGCATCCTGTTCAGTTTTCATCCATGACAATACTTAGGACTTCCGTACAACTAAACATTCCTTGACTGGTACATTATAATAAATATTTTGAACCCCTTCCTCAATAACTTTGTAAAATGAGTATCGACAGAAATGCTTTCTAACATATCACTCCGTCCTTGGTTTTGACGAAATTTTGAAAAGTGTATGTATTCTTTCTCTCTGGTTTCTTCTGCACTTTGGCTTCTCTTCACTGCTGTTGTGTATATTCTCTATCTATTAAACGCTTTCGTTATTCTGTGAAATATGCATTTTGGAGATCAAAGTATGATACTCTCCTAGCCTAGAACATTTCCAGTTTTTGATATATTTTGGAAATATTTTCTAGAAGAAACACACGTTGAATCAATTTTATAAACTGCTATAGCTTTTTCCTTTTTTTTTGTGGATATTGCTTAAAGTTAATTTGCATCTACAAGACTATATGGAAAATGGGGTTGTAGGTAAAATTCGAAACACCGAAAGACATTTAAACTCCAAAGCTTTGACACTGGAAATCAAGCTGGAATTAGGTGACTTTATCTATCTTGCCATAAAAGTCACCCCAGAATCTCGTCTTTGTTACCACTCGTTATGTTTCTACATTTTTTTGGTATTGTGTCTATTTTATTTGTTGTGGGATTTTGAAGTAATGTAACTATTTTCCGAAGTTACGTTTCACAGCTTTTTATATTAGAAAAATAGTGAAGAAAGTAGATTGTTACTTGCAAATATATGAAAGTAGCTTATTAAATCTATCTATCTATGTATATACACGATTTTAATGAACTATACCGACAAAGTGTAAGAGGTAATTCCATTCATCAAAAAAAAGTTCATATGGACCTGTGGGGGAAAGAGCAAAGTTTCAGAGCTAGGGCTGTCCAAAATCGTGAAAAAGCGAAATTTCAACAGGCCCTATTTCGAATTCGAGAAACCGTGAATGCTGATCCTGATCAGCGTAAAAGAAATTTTGAATTCGCAATGCAAAAGTGCATATGTCATTAATTTTCAGTGGGTGTACAGAATATTCCATACAGGGTGAAATCCCCAGACATGCCATCAACCGAATTTTGAGATATGCTCTGACTTTACGATTGGTCCAAAGTAGGCAAATGATAAGCATGGAAAGCAGTGAATACTGAATAATTTGGCGCGATGTCGGAAGTGTTAAAGAGCGTCAGCAGCACGGTTTCTCGTACTCGAGAAAACGCACGCTTCAATGTTTTCTTTCACGCTTATAAATGAAGAAAGAGTGAAATATAATGTGACGAACTGCATCACATACGAAATTGTACATACATACGAAATTGTATCACACATTATTCCAAACACACACACACACACACACACAAAAAAAAAAAAAAACATGGAGCTGCCGACACTTCCAACTTCCCTCCGAAACATTTGATGTCCATTGTTGTCAAGGCTTACCTTCTGCCTACTTCAAACTCTCCTTTAAATCAGGGTATATTTGAAACCTCTATTGAGAGCATATCTGAGAATTTGACACTGTAGGAAATATCCTGTACCTCATTGAAAATTGACGAAATATACACATTTGGATTGCGTATGCGTGGCTTGCTTACCATCATCCAAAGTTTCTGGAGTTCGAAATAGGGCCTGTTGAAGTTGGGCTCTTTCGCAATTTTCAGCGGACCTAGGTCTGAAACTAAGCACTTTTCACCATAGGTTCATATGAACTTTTTGTCTTATTTTGATGTGAAGAATCAGCTCTTACTGTTTGTCGGTATAGTTCAATAACACCCTGTACACACACACACACACACACACACACACACACACACACACACACACACACATATATATATATATATATATATATATATATATATATATATATATATATATACAAAAAAGGTGTAACAAAATCTAAGGTAAATTTTGATTTACTGAAAAACGTGCAGAAATAAACATCTGAAACTATCATACTTGGAACATGGTATTACACTAACATAACCCCGCTGTGACCCAAACATGCATTCCAAAATTACATTAAATCGACCGTGTCCTTTGCAAACAAATGTTGGTACAAATATCCTAACTAGGAAATGATAGGCTGTTGTACCTCTTCCAGTGTATTCAACGCCACACACGAAACTGTTTACTTAGGGTTCCAACAAATAATAGTCGGATGGAGTTAAATCAGGGCTGTAGAAGGATGGTAAAGTATTTACCAGCTGAATCTTGTTTGTACAGGTCCATGAACTGCACTTGGTCGTGCATTTTCGTCCCGTGAAGATCTGTAAGCAATCACATCAGTCATGGAACCGCGTAATAGAAGTGACTTAGTGAAAAGTAATGGAGTTCGTTACACGTATCGTAGTTTCCGAGGAGAAAACAACGAGTATTAGAGTTGAACATGTTCTTTGCATCAAACTTGGAGTTCATAGTAAAAGAATATTTGCAAGCTCAATATCGTTTCTTTGGTCACTCTTTATTCCTCAATTTGGTTCACATGACAGAAGAAGTTCATGAGGAAATAAAACTTGCAAATTATTGAAGTGCAGGTGCCTAGAGCTGTAGTAAGGTGTAGCTCAGTCAAAAAAAAAAAAAAAAAAAAAAAAAAGTACATCATTGTACTTTCTATGTGGAGTGAGCTTGTCGTAATGAGTTCGGAGTGGAGGGAAATTTATTATCTTGTGTGTTGTGTTTAATTGACCAACTGACAAAGCTGTCTTTCTCGTGATAGGAATTCAACTGAAATTAAAATAGTGATCAAGATTAAGTAATAAAAGATTTAAATATCAAACGATTTCTACCCTAGTGTTAAATTAATTATTCGAAACAATTTAAAGTAATAATTCTGCTACTTTTGTCAAAAAGGATAGACAGAATGCATAATAGAGTAGTTTTATGGGCGTGATTTAAATAATTATTAAAATTACCATAAACGAAAATTCAACCTAATCCTCTGAACAGGCTAATTTGAATGGAATAAAATAAAGGGATAAATAATTAAAATAATCACAATAATGTGTCTATGTAAGAAAAGTTAATAATTTAGTGGCAAAATTATCTCCAGGTAAGTGGTGTATTTTTGTATTTAAATTACCGTTTTCTACATAAGTAAAATCTAGTTTCAGGGTATGAGAAAAATTCAGAAGAATTAATTAAAATTGTTCTCAAGCTTGGAGTAATCATAACATAGTTTTGTTTGGTTAAGGACTTGAGCCCTAAAATAAAGTATTTAGAAATGTCACAAACATCTAGATCTGTATAGATAGCCAATGCAGTCAATATTAGGAAGTGGTCTGCAGTGAGTGGCACTTACGGTAAGTTTCCAGCCCAGTCAAATCATTTTTTATAACTGACACATGGGTTAAGAACTTATTGTATTGATTTACTTTCGTTGAATAGGTTAGGTTATTAGACATTAAAGCTGCTGTCTTCAAAACTAAAGTTCATTTCAAGTTATTCCATAAATTTGAAATTCAGTGTGACGTTTTGCTCTTTTGTTTTAAAAAAATTGGAGACTATTAAATTATGTTTTTAACGGAACAAATACTATTTCAGCTTAAGTATTATTAAGTAGAAAGAAATTAAAGGTTATTTTGACTTAAGAAGGTTTAGCAAAAATTGATTTTATTTTCAAGATTTTCCAGTTTTTTATTGCTATTTCTTTCTAATCAAAAGAAATCAGTTCCCAAATTGATTTCCAGTTTAGAGAAGTAAGTCGTTCCTATTTGTGGTCAATTCTTAAAACGGTTTGAATATTATCAAGTAAAATTATCTGACTCGCAAATAACTTCGAATTCTTACATTTTCCCAACACTGAGATTTGAAGATTCTCTCAAGTTAAAAGAAATTATTTCATATTCTTTTTGAGTTGAAGCAATATCCCTAAACAACCAATCTAAGCGTTATTTCACATCAGCATAGAGTGATTGTATAGAGGGAATGAGAAAATTTCTTTATGGTTTTGTATTTTTATTGGATTGCTACTGGTACAGAAACTCCAATATTTCTGGTTTTGTATCGGTTCAAGTCACTCTTACTCTTCTTGGCTGACCTCATCTCTGAACATGTGATGCTTTTCCGACTTTTTGTGAAACTCGAGTGGAGTTCCGAGCTGAGTCACTGTTTTTAAGGTCGAGTTTGATAAACGACTCGCTTGTTTTGAAATCATGGCCTGATTAGACTGGAAAGCGAAAGCCATGAGAAATGTAAGCAGTAGTGTGGAATACTTTTAGTGTTGCTCACTACAAGAAACACTACTCGAATCTCGTCTCGTCGGTCTGTCGGTAACGAGAGGACAAAATTTTTTTTATAACGAGACAGGCTCAAGTGTCATGAGCACCAACATAAGTATATACTGTAGTTCTTACTATCAAAGCTGAAGCACGGTCGAATTTTTGAGCCCAAGCTGAAGCCCAAGCCGAGTGATGATGTCAATCGGCTCGGCTCGGTTCAACTGAGCGAAAAAATCAAGCCGGCTTGGTTGAGATGAGCCATCGGCTCGGCTCAATTGAGCCAATGGCTTGAACCAGCTCGGTTGAGACGAGCCATCGATTGGCACAATTGAGCTTTTGGCCCGAGCCTGCCTGGCCGACTCGGCTCAGATGAGCAACCAACTTAACTCAGATGAACCATCAGCTCGAGCCAGATCCGTTGAAACGAGTTCATCGGCTCGGTTCAACTAAGCCGATTGCTCGAGTTGGGTAGGCTGGGTGAGCTGTTGGCTTGGATCACTTCTCGGTTTGGGTCGATAGTGAATGAGCTATGAACGAAGCCCTCGAGCCACTGACAACCCTAAACCCGAGTCGAGCAGTTTTGAACATGTTTGGGCAGCGCCCTATAAGTTTTAACAATTTTTGGCTAGAGCTTGAATACTTGCTTCTCCGGATCTCAAACCCAGAACCTCGTGAACGATGTCCTTGCCTCCTGAAGACTTCTCGGCGACCGAAATCGGCAGTCAACTAGTTTCTAGTATACAGGTACACACACACCGCCTATTTTCTTGATTATACATAATGTTATAATAGTAATAATAATTATTATTATAAGTTGTAGTAGTAGTAGTATCATTGACCTTTTATCTATGTTGGATACTTAAAAAGAGTAATTGAAACTACACACGATTTACTCGATTAAGCTCGGCTCGACTCGAAACTGGACGTGAATTCGAGTCGAGTTGGAGGAAATTTTTCGAGCCGAGAACTCGAGTCGAGCTCAAAGATGTCTGCTTCAAGTTGAGTCGAGTTTCAAAGAAATCTCACTCGTACCCGTCCCTACAGTGGAATAGGTATGAAGTTCGTGGCGGGAGGTCTCACTATGTATGTTCACTGGATGATCGGAAACGACAATAAACTACTTACGGAAATTAATCCTTACACGAGAACATAAAATCAAAGTTACGGGTCACCGTACTAAAAAGATTCTGGCTTAAATTTCTTGAGCTAAATCATATTATGTTGCAGTCAAATACAACAAAATTATAAGGCGTTTCCAAAAACTCGAAAATATTGCTCGAGTTGTTGCTTTCTTGTACCCTTACGACCAATTTTCTGTGGACAATATATCTAAAATAACGCAATTGTGGACCAAGGTTGGTCTATAGGCTTTTTCATTTTTTCGTCCAAGGATTCACTTCCCGGTTATTTCCTGACACTATGTGTATATATTATACTTGCTTATTTTCAAGTAGCAAGAACTAGAAATGTCCGAGGCCCTAGTTCCACTTATATTTACCATAATGGAAACTTTAGAAAATCGTTCACGTAGTATAAATTATTAGCTTGGTTGGTTTGGTGGGTTTAGTGTCCCTTTCTGTGCCGATGTTATAAGAGACGGGAGCCTTCAGTGGAATTCGAATCCTTAGTTATGTGTTGATATTTCAAGGCTCTTCCGCCGGGTATCGAACCCGAGATCTCTGATCCAAATGTGCTCGAGCTAGCCACTAGACAGACGAACGAGAAGGGCTACTGTATTTTTAGAATGTTACTTACGTATGTTCATTCACGGGAAAGTTGGTTCATCGGGTTCAATCCATCGTTTCTGTTGAATTTATCTTGAAGTAAAGTTGATTTTTTAAATTACATCCAGAAAAATACTTAAATAGCTAATATTGCCAGAAAGTAGAAGCAACTACCCGTCACGAATTTCAAATCCCAGTTACTAGAGGGAATTCTGTAGTTTGTATCCATGCAAACGTCTCATACAAACTTAGTGCTGCAAAGAAAAGCTAAATGTAAACCATGATCTGTGTTAAATTGTTGATTATGTTGTCTAAGGTATACTGTTGAGACAGTGTTATTATAAAGAGTTGCAACTTGCTAATATGAAATTAGTGGCTAGCAATAATTATCTAACTCGAGTTATTAGCGATGAACACATTGACGTTCTGTACCTGAGCTTTGCTTTTGCAGTATCGCAGTACACATCATACAGCAGGAAATCGCAAGAAGTAAATATTTCAAATTGTCTTGGAAGCAAATATTCTTCCTTTCTGACGTTTACAGAAAATCTTCTATCCGCTCTGTAGAAACGAAGGAAAGAAATGGGATGAGGGTTGCACCTCGCGGCGATTTACCACACCCATTGGAATTGGGCTTAAGAAGGGGAAGGAAAACACCTGCCTGTCAGCACGACATCTCCTTCGCGAAGATCACGTTGGAGCACACAATCCTCAATATATAGTTCATTATAATGATACTTCAAAAAGTTCATTACTCTTGATCTACGTCGTTAAGCGTGAAATTGAAACAACCATTTAATTTCTATTGCTTTTCTGTATACATATGGAAAATTTTAAGTTGTTACGTACAATATTTCGTAGATATTCATGAGGTAAAATTTACATGCTATCTTATGGGGACTGAAAAACCAGCAGCAAAAGGTATTAGATCCCCTTAAGACTGGACATTATCAGTCCATATATAAACGATGCGTAGTAATGATTTTGAAGGGCATTGAAAACCATTTCTAATAGGTACTTCTGTATATTTTATCAAGGAATTTAAAGAAAGGTGTAAATTGTAATTTTTTTCGCTGTATATCATAATTGTCTATTTCTATGTGTCTATTTCAACAATATAGTCTAATAAGGACAAAATATTCCATTCATTAGCGATGTTACGTCCCTAAAAATCTACCACTGAATAAGCCAATTCAATCTTGCTAAATTACAAAATATTTTCTGAGAAAAAGAGAGAAAGAAACAAAATAAAATCTACGTTATAATTACATTGTCCGCCTCAGGTGGTATCCTTACATACGCACATAAATTCAACCGTGAGAAAACAATTGTCATATTACGAAATTATGGAAGAAAAATTTTGCCACTTTCCGATGTACATCACAAGAAACAATCGTATCATACTTGGAAGTACAGAATAGCCTGTATATCAGCTCATATGTAATGATATGTAGATTTTTGAAACTACATTAAAGTTTCAATGTTTTTATTTAGCTGGTGCTGTCTTGTGTCTGAAGAGTATTGGATTGTATGCTGTTCTTCTTTAGTACTAAGTATTAAAAAATATTATATATGATTACTTTATATTAAATTATACAGAAGTAAATTAAGATAATTTAGTTTCTTGAGTAGCTTTTAGAGTATCGAAAGGTATGTACGTCAATGTAGTAATGGAGAGTATAAGCCATCCTTGATTAGGAAATCTTACATGCCAAAAATAACATCATAGCAAGCAGATTAACATCCGTTGTAAGTGTCCGTGCATAATATCGTTATAGAAGGATTTATATGACACACAAAAAAAGAAAAAAAAATGATTGTTTAAATCATAATACAAATTAAAAAAGGAAAGCGAATGCAGTTAAGATATCTAAGAAGTAACGGTCCTGATACAGTTAAAATACTAGATTTGTAAAATATACGGACAAAATATGTTGTTTTGAAAATAGCATATTCAGTAAGTATAAGTACTCTTTAGCACGTTGGTATCTACAAAGAACTTATGATGAAGTGAAGTGTTGTGTCAAAACAGTGGTAAAATTTTATCATACAAATCTACACATAAACTTATGAAATATACACTTCATTCGCTCTGTATTCATTTTTTGTGTATTCGGCTATGGCTTTTGGGGTCTTCATTTGTATTCTTCGTTCAGATCCATCTTAAAAGGTCTTACGTTAAAATACCAACCACATTTGGCAGGTTGCCATTAAAAAGCACGAATGTTATCTAGCTTAGTCAGAATAGGTGCGCAGCCGGGGAGTTCGAGCGTTAACGAGAAGGGCGTGCGTATGGAGTAGGCGGATCAGCGATGGTGGGTATAAGCGTAAATGAGGATTGTGGAAAACCCTACTTTTACGATACAAGTATACGTAATTGGTCCTTTATTTACACTTTCCCTTTAAAATCTAAGAATAGTTATCTTTTACTAATCTGCACATCTTACCACTCTTTCGTGCTAACGATTTTTAACTTCAGAAATTTGTAAGAACTTCACCAAACTTGAATCTTTTCTTCAGTGGTACCGCTTCTTAACTCTTCACTTTCGTATACCTTAAGTCATCTCTGATTACTTTATGCACTGTGTATCTCTACGTACAAACAAGTGTCAAACGTAACAACACAACGCACTTCGATTGTTTACAAACTGCTTTTCTATATAATACTACTAATTTATTCCGCAGATTTTAAGGTAAGAGTGCACTTTGCGCAGAACAAGTGATTTTGGTATGTTTTAATTTCTCCCTCGATCTTGGAAACATAAGATCGTTAGTGATACTCGCTTCAGAAAAGACAGCTGAGCGAACGAAAGAGAGCAGACGGCTCGTTTATGTATTGGTCCCTATGAATGTTCAGCACAAAGTGCACACTGACCCATTTTAGAAATTTTCCATACTCACTACTTACCTTATGGGCGAATACGTGAATACCAAGTTCGACTTTCATTAATGTATTTTCACGCACACGCAACTCACAGGTAAGAACTCATCATATTTTTATTATGTACACACTACTCTCTTAAAAAAGGTAAACTTTACAATACACGCTACAGCTGCGCATCGATAAGTAGCGCCGCTTTACAAGGGTAGAGAGAATAGGGTACGGTAGAGTTGAGTAAGATATGGATAGACAGGGAAGGTCTAGGGACTGCTTAGCTTAAGGTTGGGGAAGTTCGGATTCATTTTCAAAAGAATTACTAGAGTGTACTTGGCATAAGATTAGAATTGCCTCTCCAGTTTCAAAGCTATGAAAAACGACATACAACATTAAAAATTATTAGCTTAGCTTACGTTAAGATAGGTTCGTTTTGGTTAGGTTTTGTCGGGTTCGGTTAGGTCTGTAGATTTAGCTCAGTTTCAAGGTCCCCCTCAAGTTAGCAACACGCACATACACACAGAAAAAAAAACTTAAAACATTAAAAAATGTTACATTTCACTTGGAAAGGCTCTAGAACGCAGGTTTCCTATTAGGTTAGTACCATTTTATACTACAGCTCAATATTTAATTCACACATTATTGTCTAGAAGCCGTGCAAGGCACGTTGTGTTCTGTCTTTATTACATCCCAATGGAGAGGGGAAACAGTGTTCTAGAACCCTGCCTTTCACTTACCTTCCGAACTTCGGGTTCTACAGTTGCGCTGCATCTATCAGATCATCATGCGCTTTTTTTTTAGTCATTTCTCTGTCAAGTGGCACTTTGAATGTACTTTTATAACGAAACTAAAATAAAGCAAATTTATTTTTTGCCTTTAATGTTTTATTAAGTTTAACAAATGTGAGTATCGAATTGTAAAGTAAGTATTAAATAAGTGTTACACTAAGATAGCTGTAATTATAAGAATATTTTTAAGACATGTTTTGCCAAAGCAAGGATATTGTTCATACAGTTTTCTCTCTAAAAAACGCAAAATAATTACTAAATTCTTATGAAAAGAAAGGTACAACATATTTAGAAGTCTTGGTCCATCTCTTATAAAATTTCTAAAAATTTTGAACGATTGCTACTTGAAAATGTACTAACATACAAAATTACCAAGGTTTCACAATATATGAAATACACTATAAACGCTTTAAAAGAAAAAAAAAAGTATTAATAATGAATCTACACAAAATGGTAAGGATACCGTGATTCAATTTACAATCATTTCTGAATATATAAAGGATAGGAGTAGGCCTATACATAGCCTACTGTAGTTCAGCTGAACTGGACAGAATGGTCATCAAAGATCACACATCAGTATTTATGGATTGAACCAAGGTGTGTATGATTTTGCCACATTTTTCACTCCCTTTAAAAAAACAAAAAAAAAATCTCGATTCCATAAAGTCTCCAGTCCAAAAAGTGGGTGGTTTTTCATGATTAAGAGGGGAACGAATATAGGTCCTGAAAATCGGTTAATATTGCAACCCTACGTATGTTTCGCCAACAGCTCTCGATTCGCTGGTTATGAACGGAAAGTTGTTCCTCATCTAAAATCTCGTTATTTTTTCATGTATTTGTCCACCAGCTTCTGTACATACAAATTCTACACTATGACTAACTCGAAGGTGCGTGAAAGCTTCATTGTTCACACAGTCATATTATATAAAAAGTTTGAGACTGGATTTGCTCCCGGTAATATTCGATTCCTTATTATGTTTCGTAACGTTTCTTGGTATCTTCTTGGTACTTTGCTCGCAATACAAAGAACTTCCTCTCCGGACTATTTTTTACGCCAGCAAATAATCACTGATCGTCCACTCGTCTCCCTCTGTTGAATTTCCACTTTCTAAATTTTTCGTCATTTACTTCAACTATTTTATGAGAAAAAAAAGATGTTCCTTCAATTTCTTATCGCCCAAGCAACACACACTTCGCTGCAATATTTACTTCAATCCACAACTATTGCAGAGGACAATTCAATTCATGCAATATCAACGCTTGTTTGTCTCATTTTAATAGCACCTCAAAAATACGAACAAAACACTTTCTCTAAGAGTAACACTGAACTTTCGAAAAATGTTCTTTTCGTTGCTGCTTTCTCCAACATACAGTTCTCAATTCCATACTCTTGCATTATAACGAAAACGACAAGTTGCTCCACGTTTGTTCATTCTGACTTTTTTTTCCACATTTTGGACATCTGTTCTTAACTTCAATACCGCGTGGGCCTCACAAAAATATAACAAATTTTCTTCATTACTTCTGTATATCACTATAAATCTTACCGCCGAAATCTATCGCATCTATTGCAGCTATTCGCCATTTTTTATGACTACAGTACCATGCTACTGAAATTTTCTGGATATTGGTAGTAGTACCGAGTACTACATATCGCATTAAACATAACTCTCCTGCCAAACTTACACACCTAAATATTATATAAAAAGTCCAAATAATCATTTCTTACCACATTTCTATTCTACATTTTTCCAATATTTATAAGGAGGAAAAGGGCAACTCTAAATATAGCTCGTATAATTTCTCGTTTCATGAGTGAGTGTATTAGCTGGAGCGGGCATTGTATTGTTTACCCTTAAAATATTATTACAAATTTCTTGTGTAAACTTGTGGAATCATGGAAATCTCTCGATTCATACAGTCAATCTGCACCGAGGCAATATACACAATGTTCATGAAAGTGCTGTTACTGCTTTTTAACCTGCAGCTCTTACACACGCTGCAATTATACGTACAACATATAAGCCATCTTAAAGTAAATCTGAACCGTGTAATGCAACTTCCCTTTAAGAAAATTTCCTAATAAAGTAAGAGTGAAATTACTGCTGAAAGAAGTGAATGTAAGTCCATTAACTAAACTCGGACTACACGAAGGTAGCAATTAAGCATATCTATTAATCAACAAAGGAAGAGTAATATTTAAACAATATATTTATGTAGCTGCTCTAATTGCACAGTAAGTATCAACATAGAGAGAACGTTATGACCTATGCCTTAATTTATTACCACGAATGGTACTAGAAATCATTAAGCGAGTTACGCATCTTAGAGGCAACCTCGCAAATTTTATGCAATTCTCACTATTCTTAGGTCCATGTTGGTATTTTGTGCGGGTAGGATTCTAAAACACAGACCCACCCTCCCATTAACTCTTAATAAAGAAAGTAATGAACCTGACTACTAGCCCGTCTTAAGGCAAGGTTCCAGTTTACTGGTCCCTCTTCCCATTGAGCAGTTGATAAAGACAGAAAACAACGTGCCCTGCTGGGCTCTAACCCGCCTTCACTCGCTAACGCTCGCTCGGCAATACTGGATAAGTTAAATGTATAAACTTTAGTACAGAAAGAAACCTACCCAGCTACTAATCTACATGGGGGACCAGTAATCTAGAACCTTCCCCCGTCGTAACTAGCTTGGCATTCCTGTCTGAATTGATTTAGGATATAGATTTCTGGGCTTTTGGCATCTGACTAGTTAGCCAGTCCGATTTGAGGGATGACGTTTCTTGGCGACCACACTAGTGATGGGCAGTGGGAATATTTCCGGTGGGAAGGAATTTAAAAATGGGAATATTCCCGGGTTTTTTCCTGGCCTATAAATTCCCGGGAAGGAATTTATTTCCATTTCTTTACTTTATCTTCCAAATTATAAGAACCATATGACTAATTACTTTATTTTAATATATTATAATTTACTTCTAGGTTTTAAAGAATTTGGAGGTTAAAAAATTTAAAATTATTTGACTGTACTTTATATAACTAATAATATGATTTTTTAAGTTCCATTTCCATTTGCACTAAAAAGTAGGGTAACTGTTTAGTATTGGAGGCCAAAACTAGCAAAAAGTAGGATGATTTACGGAAGAAATGAGTTGCTAGTGATGTTCAAGTTGTCAAGAAAGTATCGAACATATTTTTTTAAGGCAGTAGGGGATTTATACAAAATGGAAAGGTAAGTGGAAGTGATTTATGTGAGAAAAGAAAGTGAATTATTGGTAACGAAGTTAGAAAACAACGTTCCATGCGGGGATCTAACCCGCCTTCATTCGCTAACGCTCGCTCTGCAATGCTGTCTGAATTTAATGTTGGTAACGTAATTTAACGTATGAAACCATAAAACAACCGCATCGGAATAGAATATCGCAAAAATGTAGATGTAAAGCTGGCCCCCAATGCTAAAGAACAGCCAAAATTAGCAAAGTACTAATTTACAAATGATGAAAAGGAACCGTTTTGTAAAGTAATTTAGAATTATGTAGAAATAGAGATGAAGTACTATTAATAAACCCTGAACCACCATTAGTAATAGACGTCGGTCTGTCTCCTCTCTCTGGCTCGAATTTCTGAAGAGGACTCGGACTTCTTTTACATGTGAATTAACGTATCGAATTTCGAAAAATAGGTAGAATGAAAGGTCGTGTATGGCAATGTTACGTGCTAAAATATAAAGATAAGTTAGTATCTTGCAAACTTTGTGAACATAAATATGTATGCGCAAATGTTGATAAATTAGTCAGACATGTATCTTCTAGCATTTACCCAATCTAATTGGTTTATAACATTTATAAACTTAATGTGTTTATAATATCAGTAATAGACTCAAGTTGAGCAAATCCACTTACATATAAATTTAAACTTTTACTATATAATTTACGATATAATTTTTTCACACATATTTAATTGATAGAACATATTGTAAATAAATATACATTTATGCGTACTCTCTAAATATAATAAAGTGTTAATAATTAACATAGTACCGTTCAGAATATATAGATTTTAAGGAATTCTCTGTGGACAATAGTAATAATACAGGGATGCCCATAAGGGGGGGCTATGACGCAAACTGCGTCATTGAAATATTTGGGGGGTTAAAATCTATATAAATATGTTTGATGAGGGGGTAACATTAATCGAAAAGAAGATTTTTTCATGGAAGAACACCTACGGATAGACAATTGGGGGGAAGTGCGTCATAGACATAAGGGGGGGTGGGCACCACTGAATAATATGCTGTGATATAAAAATTAATTCAACTTTGAAATCATAATATAGTAATAGAATGCAATTTTCTTTATGATTGAACATAAATTCCCATTTTGGGAATCTTCCCGGGAATATTCCCGAAAAATAACTTCCCGGGAATTTACCCATCACTAGACCACACAATGCGTGGAAAGGGAAGGAAGAAATGATTGGGGAAGGAAGGAAGCGGCCTGGGACCTTAAGTTAGGTACCACCCCGGCATTTGCCTGGTGTGAATGAGGAAAACACAGCAAAACTTCATTCAGGGTGGCTGGCGTGAAAAATGTGTTAGACTTTTTTCGACCGAGTGACCCCACCGGGAATCACAATGAATTGAGTACTGTGCTTTGATGAGGAAACGTACCACTCTGTATAATAACTCTCCACATATACATGTATATGCCGGTCAGCATTCCAAAAACTTTCCGTTTGTATGCTCGACCTAAAACACTAACCTGCATAGGATGGAAAGATGCACAATCATTCATGATATCTCGTAAACAACCAGCGTTAATCTTACGCAGAAGTATATACATTCAATGTTGCCACAGAGATATTGAAATGCTGCCAGATTCGTGAATCGAACAGCGAGTATACTTCCAAGAAATATTGGGCCTTATGCAGAGTCGTTTTGAAGCGTGATTAGTACCATACTAAAGAGTTCGACTAACATAAATTTCCTTCAGTAGTCAGGTTTTTAGTATGACGCTAATCTTACGTCAAAACGACTCTGTATAAGTCGGATTGTGATTTGAAAATATGATATAGTAATTATTTGCTGTGTATATTAATAGGAAATTATATTTACAATTAAAAAGTAATTACTTTTAATAATAATCAATGTTATCATCCATATATACAGTTGTGCCTGTATATAAAAAGGGACCCGAGAATAGTCCATCTAGTTATCGACCAATTTCCCTGGTACCAGCCTTCTCAAAATTTCTTGAAAGTGTGATACATATCCAGTTATGTGACTATCTTGATAAGTATAACGTAATTAGCGATTCACAGTTTGGTTTTGTAAAGGGTAGATCTACTGTTGGAACGATTGATTCGTTGGTAAAGGTTATTAGAGGCTTTGAAAACAAGGATTTTGTTCAGGCAATATTTTGTGATTTAAGCAAAGCCTTTGATTGTGTTAAGCACACAATTCTCCTTAAAAAATTATAGTACTACGGTATCAAGGGTTTAAATTTTACATTATTCAAGTCTTACTTAGAAAACCGTAAATAATTTTTTTTTTTTTGTAAATAACAATAAATCTGATATTGCATCAGTTAAATACGGAGTACCCCAAGGTTCAGTACTTGGGCCACTTCTATTTTTACTAATGATAAATGATCAACCTTACTTTTTATTTGCTTACTCTGTACTATATGCTGACGATACGACCTTACTAAATACTAGTCCTGATCTTAGTAGACTTAATTCTATAACTGAAAATACATGGGATCAGGTTGCGATTTGGTTTAAGGCTAATGGTTTCTTACTTAACGAGAATAAAACTCAACATATGACTTTTAGTCTAAAAGAAGTGCCTGTTGAGAATAACTCAACATGTGTGAAGTTCCTAGGTATATATATTGACAACAAGTTATCGTGGGAACAGCATATTACTTATATTTCTGGAAGACTCTCAAGAGTAAAATATCTGCTAAAACAACTAAGAAATCATGTTCCTGATAACTATGTCAGATCGGCTTACTTTGCTTTTTTTCAGAGTATAATTTTGTATGGTATATTATTTTGGGGTAACAATTATCATGTAAATAGCATTCTTCTAATACAGAAAAAGGCCATCAGAATTATTTCAAACGTAGACAAATTAGCTCATTGCAGGCCTTTGTTTATCAATCTTAAAATGATGACAATAATCAATCTATACATTTAGACAGTACTCCTCTATATAAAAAGTAATCACCAAAATTTACAACCCAGGCAAGACATCCACTCGTATAATACTAGAAGCAGTAAATTCATAAATGTCCCATATCAACGACTGTCCACATCATTAAATAGTTATGAGACAATTGGAATAATACTGTATAACAAGTTGCCTGCATCACTAAAAGATGAACATGTAGATAGATTTAAAAGTAAGTTATACAATTGGTTAGTTGCAACGCCCTTTTATTCTTTGCAGGAGTATTTTAATTGTTCAATAGAAGTGTAACGTATTTTGTAGTCTCGTGTTGAGCTTGTATTTAAAATGTATATTGTTATTGTAATTTATTTTGTAATGTCATTTCATCATTAGTTTAGTTATAGATCATTATTTATTTATACTTACGTATCAATATTGTATCACATTTTGATGTTGTCTATTGCTATGTACGGCTTAACGACAAAAAAATTCTTTCTTCTTCTTCTTCTTCTTCTTCTTATTATTATTATCCAAGTCATTTTTTTTTCATCTCGTAAGATGTATTTTTCATTGAATCTACGGTTGCCAACCGTCCGCCATTTTACCGGACAGTTCGGTTTTTGACCCTGTCTAGTGTTAGGGACAACGTTAAAACCAGGCATTAAAGGTCCGGTCATTTTTCATCGTATTCTCTGTTCTCTTCAGACTATTTTGATGTAATGAAGAGCATTGTTTGTCGATGAACATGATCAAATCAGAACTTATAATCCACTTTGGTATCAATCTGTCGTGCGCGGAATTTGCTGAAGAGTTGACGGCAGGAAAATTTACTGAACTTACGAAAACTACTACGGTATATTTCAACAAAACTACATTATCAAGAGCGCAGTTAGCACTACTTCATCCTCAACCACATCTTCCAATCATAGGCGGACTGGGATGAAAATGCCACTGTTGAAGAATTCCACCAATCAGCTCCTTTCGAAAAAATGCGCACCTGTTTTTTCGTTGTTATCCAATAATAATTTTTATAAATTTATATTTTTAAATTGATTCTTTATAAATTAAGGAATATACGCTCTTGTAAATGTAACTATTATCAATTCGCGATAGGTCTTTTCTGTGCTAGGTACTCTCAATGTTTCTATAGCACACAACCAGAGCTGTAGCTAAGAGGAGGTGAGCGGGCAGTTGCCCCGGACGCTGATTAGCAAGGGGCGCCGAACGAGCAAGAAGAAAGAAAAAGTTGTCGAAAAGAGCACACGACGTGGCGCCCCATATAAGTATTGGCGCCCTAAGAAATCAATATTGTTCTCGGTTTGCAAAGAAATAAATTTGTTAAAAATTTTCTTGCTCGTTCCACCCGAAATTCATACGTTTCAATAATAGTCACAATAAGTTTTTACTTATTCGTTGATAGCAAGGGGGCGCCGAACGACCAAGAAGAAAGGAAAAGTGTTGTAAAAGAGCAAACGACGTGGCGCCCCGTATTAGTATTGCGCCCTTTTAAATCACTGATAAATAAGCACTGATAAATATACCAATATAACAAAACACAGTACGTTTTCGGTGTTGTCACTTTGAAATACATTAGGAAAAAAAGCCACAGCGCATAAATAACAAATTATGAACTGAAGTAATGTAGAAAAAACTGCCGCCATTTTTTTAGGAGTGTTACAGATGAACGTACGTTACTTCAAATAACAATACTTGTATTTTTCTATTGTGCATGTGTTAAAGAACAACGTTGGAATATTAAATTCAGTTCCAAAATTTCCTTCCGGTTCTCATAATAATAATGTAATATTTAATTGTAGCAATGTTACAAAGTACAATATGTTTTCATAAGCTATTTGGTTTTCTTTCAAATATTCAGTTTATTTAACCAGGAAAACCTTACCTAAAGAAAAATCACTAGTAATAGCTACGTATTTAAAAAGACTTGGAAATTTAAATGCAATTTGATTCTGTGTTAACTTAGGGATCTCTGAGGAAGAGTTGTAAATTTTTATTACCCTCGGCACGAATCAGCAGCTCTTTGTGCATAAGCATATTATAAGAAACTGAAACCAAACAAAAAAAAAAAAAAATGAAGATAACTGGCTAAGAAAATAAATTATGTATTACTATATTGTTCTATTTTCAATTATAGAGGGTTATTCTTTGATTCTACTTAAAGTGTTACCAGGGGTGTAACCAGCAGGTTTGTGTAGGGGGTCCCGTCGTTTTTGAGGGGGGACAGCTACAAATGTATCCTCGTCGCCATAAGTGCCTTTACATCGCAGTGACGGGTATGTGACCGCGCAGTACTCCAAGGAAGGGATGGTTGTATAAGAATTTGTGACTAATTTTGAAGAGTTTTTATTTTGACTAGGGAATTAACATAGGTGAAGGGAGTAAAGACACAGATTTGAAGAATCAGTTCACTGTTATTGAAGCATCAGTGCACGAAAAGATTCGTATTCTCAGTTTTTCTATTTATTGTTTTATATGTTAAGTTAAACACCACAATATGTATCACTGATATCGCAGATCGTATTATTTTTTAAAATCGTGTTTGTAACCTATTGTCAAAACATTCATCTCCAGACATGATGTAGAGAGAAGAGATACGACATCTGTAATATATGTATATGTGATTCACTAAGTAACTGTAGAAATTAATTAAAGGACACATAAGAGAGCGAAAAGGAGCTCTAGAATTCTGAACTTTTTAGAAACGTCCTAGATAGGTGAAAATATAGTTAAAAATTGCAGAAGGTATCATGTAAATTACCTCTCTTTTCTTATATTCTAGTATACTTTTTCTTTCACATCCAAACATCTCTATTCAGAATTACGAGATAAAGGCGAAGAGAGAAACATTTCCATTTCAAGAATTATATCACGAAAAAAATCTTTTGACTTAGACTAGATTCGAACTCGCAACCCTTGAATCCATGGCTCAGCGCTCTACCGATTGAGCTAACAACTACTGTCGGAAAAGCCAGATTTCTACAACTACCGGTTGCTGAATGGTGTATATTAACCAAGTTTGCCGAGATAATTGCTTCATATAGCTATAATAATAATAATAATAATAATAATAATAATAATAATAATAATAATAATAAAGCAGAAGAAGAACAGAACCTAAAAAGTCACATATGTTGAAAGTTTGACGTGCAGAGTAAGTCCTAATATGAGATTTTATTAATTATATATAATAAATGTAAGCGTGGTTTATTCGTGCGTGCTACTCAAACTGCGCAACTCACTACCTAGTCCCATAAGGTTTGTACGCATATGGTACAGTAGTCTTGCGTCCTCCAACCGTGAAGAATGTTTCCGTTTGAACCTATGCGTGTCCTAAGAGGAAGGAGGAGATTGAAAGAAAGAAAAGTGGTTTAGAAATTATGCAAACTTAGAATATGTCACGAGGTGAGGTGATATAGAATTCAGCGTGTCTTTCAGCTACTACTCTATACAAGACGTGCATCTACGACTTAACGTGGAACCCGAACCACACGACTCCTGACGGGAATCGAAACCCGTATCACCTCTAGTTCTATCATGGGAGACACAGGAACATGTAAAAATAATCGAAAATTTCTTCTATCTTTCTGATAAAGAAAACAAAGTTGATACCAGATATAAATAACGAAAAAACATATGAATTTAAATGTAAAATTTGAGTCCAAAATACCCACTTATAAACAACTGCTGAATTTTAGAAAATAAAGACATGTAAATTGAAGTTATGTGATTAACTTGGAGCTTCAAAAACCAACACCCAGAAACCGCCGTGTAAAGTCTAACTGATGCAAATTTTTTTTTATTGCATAACTTGCTTTGGGCTAGGCGCGGAGCCCGCCCCCAGACGCTTGCATTTGCTCATTCTCCGACCTCTCACTTCTCACATCCCTAACACCTCTGATCTTAAGTGGTTTCGAGATATGGCTATCTTATTGTAACAATTTCAACTCCCAACTTTGTCTTCCTGCTGTTTTTATTCTAACTGTAATATATATTATATATTTTATATATATATATATATATATATATATATATATATATATATATATATATATATATATATATATATATATATATATATATATATATATATATATATATATATAACGCTGAAATACATCTATAATCAAGATGTTTCTACTCTTAAGGGATTTTGGAATATGGCCATTCTATTTTACCAATTACAATTTAAACCTTTTTTTTTCTATGGAAAAATGAAAAAACGCAGAAACATGTCTTTAATGTCTAGCTTAAGCGGTTTGGTTTACTTGCAAAACCTAAACACCAATTTTCATTCCTGGCGGGAGCTCATGTATTTCGAATTCCATGTTAATCAGTAGGTTAACGTTTCATATAGCTTCGCTACTGAATGGGACGTTAAACTCAAAATCAACTCAACCAATTTTCATGTCAATAACCTTAAAGATTTTCGAGTTATAACCATCCAATTATAACAATTATAACTTTACCCTATTTTCTTCCTTTCTAGGGCAAATATCATAAAAACGCTTACATACATATCTAATTATTTTAAATGAGAAGTCCATATACCAAATTTCATGTCGTTAACACTCAAAGATTCCAAGGTATGGGCATTTTAAGATAATTGCCACTTCTCTTTCTCCCTTTTCCCTTCAAATTTCCAAATATTCTTCTTTTAGTGGGACCTTACATTACAAATCATATGCCCTTTCTAAACTTCAAGTTTCTAGCTTAAGCGGTTTGGCTAGCGTTGATCAATCAGCCAGCCAGAACTTGTTATTTTATATAGAAAGATACATAATAAGCAAATTAATGACAAAAATATTACTACAAAAGCAATATAGCAAAGAACTTATATACTGTGTTAAAATATGTAGATATTCATTCATTTGGTAAAATTCATAAAACTAAGGGCACAAGCTTAGCGTACGCGCGTTTGGCGTGGGAGACCCAGGTTCGATTCCCGGTGGGAGCTCATGTGATTCGGATTCCACGTTAACCATTAGGTCTACATATCATATAGCCTCGCTGCTGAACGGGATGTTAAACTCAAAATCAGCTCAGCTCTGCTAAAGGCATAAGCAGCGTGGACCTACGGCTTTTTGGGTCCAACCACAGATGACAAAATTACACCCCTATTGCTTTACAATTGCTGTAAATCTCCCTGCTTTGGAAATGAACGGAACTTGACATTCGCTTCACCAACTTTTCTATTTCGTGTGTTCATTTTAAAGCCGTACACAGCGCATGAGGGCATTGCTAAAGTTTTCAAAGTCAATGTAAGAAATACAGATGAGTTCTATTTACACAATGTGTACAGTAGAAAATGTTCAATAATATTCCACATAGAAAATATCATACACAACAGTGTGTAAGAAATTCATCAAATGTTTAAAAATCAAAGAAAACATACTTCAACACAAATGCAATTAAAACCTGACTCTGAGAGCGCAATAATGTTATCTTGTTCGAAGGGTCAGTGATTTTGTGTCGAACAGGCTGAGCGTGGGCTCACCTTGTCTTATGTTTTGCAACTTTGCTCTTGGTCAAGTGGTTTATTGCTTGTGCCTTTAGGTATTTGCCCTAAAGCTATACAGCGAGTTGTGTGCGTTCTTCCTTCCCTGCCCCTTTCTGGCGAAAATATCATTTGCTTTTCATGCATTGGGATAAGGGGCAAGACACCTTGCGACCTTGAAAGGTAGTAACATATAAAATGATCGAAAACGACAACCGATGTTCATGTAGAGTTCATAGTTTCGAGGTCGCTGAGATGGTTAGGCGTAAAGCTATCAGCTATTTTCTGTTAGTGATTTCTTCATATACATCTACCAAGTTAACGAATCAGTGATAGAACGTTCACCTCTGGTGCTTGGGGTCACGGGTTCGATCCCAGTCCCCGCCAAGGGAACTTTGTGGTGGATAAACACCGTGTGCATGGGTTTTCTCGGAGTTCTCCCGTTTCCTCCCACTTTCTTCATTCCACCATTTCATTCATTATTCATCATCACCGTCTCCTTTAGCCTAATCGGCATAACCGCGGGACGTAAAACTCAAAGATTTCATTTCATTTCATTTTCAAGTTAACGAACCTTGACTTACCTGCGTACAGTGGTTGGTTAGTGTGTCCTCGATGGCTATTTTTACTTTTTCCATGATCATCCCATACCATACAGTATTTTTTATGTTTTGAAAAAGTTTGATTCTATCAATTCGTTAAACAACAATGTTTCTTTTTTTTCTAATCACGTTTCTTAGTATTATCCTCTTCATTCTAACTAATTTAAATATTTTCAATAATTCAGAATTTAGACTAAAAAATGTTACAATGATCAAGAATTGTATAAGAAGAGGACTCTTCATTTCTAATCATTGTCATAACCGGAAGGGAAAACTTAAAAAAATTGAAATAACTTAGCAGACGTAGAAAATCGACGGAAATAATAAACATCAACTATTAGTTGACTCTTAGAAGTATAGTATATAGTTCTCAACCCAAGTAGAAGATGCACTCTTTGCTTCATGAAAATAATAAACATTTTCCAAAAATAATTACAGAAAAGTAATTTCATGACATTTACTGAGCGAACGTAGGTTACTGGTTAGCGTTGACCTTTGTAATTGGGAGTCTCCAGGTTCAAATTTCGATACGAGGTATCCTGACTAGTGATTTTGCAGTACCACTGGGCGAATACCGGGATACTTTTAATACATAAGCTTTGGCAAATTTTCTTGAAAACTTTGTTCTTATGTTGTTAATGTTTCAGTGTGAAATGGCATTTTGCTGCATGGAAAATATTTTTAGTAAACAAAATATAGTAGATGAATGGTTAGTATAAGGGACTCCTACTTGTTTTCTTTAGGTTCAAATCCCGACTGTTCTTATTGATTTTTTCTTTTAGTTACGCTCATATGTTGCGCTCCAGAAGTTCAATTTTGAATTAAATGTAGTCGCAGCTAGTTTAAACTTAAATTATTTTGAAAACTTTTTGCTATTATATGTTTTTGTTTTACTTGCGATGTTTCAACTTTGATATTAGATCTTAGACCTTAATGTAACTCATTTTCCTACGTCATATTATGATGAATGTTTTCACAACAACGATAGTCGGGCGGTAATACAGAATTCCATTGTTACTGCAGGGCCGGATCTTGAATCCTGCGAACTACGCGTTCGTAGGAGGCGCCAGGTGAACAGGGCGCCAAATTAGAAAAATGAATTTTGTTTTAAATGTAAATATTCATTTTAAAAATGTTATGATGAAAAATTTTCCTCATATAGCTTCGAATAAATATTGTACAGACTGAGATACAGGTAAAATACATCAAAAGGACAATAAAGTCGAATCTTCGCTTGGTTGGCTGTAAAACACCCCTTTACAAATGAAATGGACTCGCACATCAATGTCTTGCTGTACTGTACTGTGGAGTTACAACCACAGTTATTTGCTCAATTATCAGTTCTTTACTGAAAGAATGTGGGGATAGCACTTCGCATGGCAAGAAAGAAAGTACGTGGGGATCTGAGTAGTACAGCGCTGAAGTAATTAATTGGGGATGAATGAAATGAAATGCATGTTTTCTAATAGAAGAAATCACAGACACAAAGGTTAGGAAAGGAAAGGGTTTTACTGTACCTCAGCCATTTCGATATGATGAGCCTCTTCAAATATCGGGTGAAGCCTTATCCTCCAATTCGTTGAGTGTTTCCGTCTGGTATCTATCCCGGACCTCACGTTCGAGAGTGAAGAACCTCTCGACCTCAGGGCAACAGCTCCCAGATGTCCTGGCCTCTTCAGAATGACACCTCTGTCATGCAATGGTTGGTGAGGGCCCCGGGCGTGCCGACCGTCTTTCAATTGCTGCTACGACGACTCTTCTGAATAGGGGTCCAAAGTGTGTTTCTGGCGGCTTCTGTCACACTTCTTACCTCGAGGGTCCCGTGTCCCCTGGTTTTGTTCTACTTCTTTGCTTTCGCTTCTTCCTGGTGCTCCGCACGTGGATGACTAGCTCGTCACAATTATCTTGGTCAATAGGGAAGTTTGTTAATTGCTGAAACGGCGTGGCTGAGCTTGTTTTGATGAAGTTACGGAAACTAGAAAGAGAATGGTAAGCATGAATTTGTATTGGGATGAAGTGACAACATAGGGAAGTCTCTTCTTTATTATTTAATAATTACAATTTCTTGTTTGAAGAACAATAACAACATACAGGGAGAATTCAAAATAGGCGCTAAGCCTGATATCCTCTAGAAATTGATGCCAATGCGACACTCACAAGAGATGCTAGTTTGAGGAAAATTACCATGGCACAGGATAGATCTTTCAAAGAGGGAAAAGGGATATTTTACGAATATGAGATAAAATCAATGTAAATTTAGCTTTCCAATAGATGTTGTATTAAGCACTATGACCGTAGAGCTAAAGACTGGTATTTTTCCACAATCCCACCATATGCACAAAATACAAATATAACAGACTCTTCATTCCTTTCTCAACAGTTAAGGGTTGAGAAAGATCACCGTAAATGAAATGCACATTATCAAAGTTGAAGCAAGCATGGGCACCCAAAAGGGGACGAAAGGGCCAGGCCCCACCTGGCTTACGACAAGTATAATGTATATGTATAATTTCTTAAGATTTTCTTAATACAAAGAAAAATACCAAACGTAATATAGTAACGAGGGAGATGACCACCCTAAAAACATTCTTCGGGCCCCCATGCAAGCAAGTAGCCTTTCTTGTCCATTCGTCCAGGGAGTGGAGCGAATCAGTGGCGGCTAATGTTAGTGTTGCAGCGTTGCGCAACGACCAAAGTATTTCAAGAAAAAAAATATTATTATCAATAGTAGTAAAGAAGAGAAAAAACTTTTTAATACTTGCATATATACGCTTTAAATAACATATTTTTTACTTCTGTAACTGTCCGCTTTCTTTAATGCGTTTTAAAATCGAAAAATAAAGCGTCACAGAGTCTCTAATTTGCATTGTGTTGCAGCGAACATGCAACGACCAGATTCCTTCAGCGCGGCAATTGGAGCAAATGTTAAGTCTCCTTTCCCCTATCTCAGAAGTTAAAGGGACTGGTCGTTGCAGTGCTTCTGCAACACAGCACAGTTTCCTGTGAACGAGAAGGTTTTTCACGCTAAATAAGACTTCTCAATTTTCTTTCACTAGCAATTAACAAATGGAATTTGCTTTTATGCATTCATATTTTTAAATTACGGGACCATACTGAAGCAAATCAATATAATAGCAATTAAAAAAAGTGATTACAAAATTATAAAATAAGAAAGAAAATATTTAGTAGAGGAGAAAACAAATGAAAGTTGACCCACATTTACAAGTTAATTCTTAGCTTATATTGATAATGAAGGCTTCTTCTACAGTAACTTGTGAATCAAATATTAATAAGTCAGTATGTAGAATCGTTCCCCTCCCCCCTTTGTGGATAGCATTTTAGTATAAACATGTTTCTTTTATAAAATAAGTATATTTCATACTCTTAATAATTTCCACATAAAACTGTATGATTTATTTTGGAACTAGTTAGCAATGCTCAGGGGCGTAGCCGCGAGGGGGTCCACAGGGTCCGGACCTCCTTAAAATTTCGAAACTTGACTAACATTTGTAGACTTTCTTAATAAACTATATTTTTTAACACAGAAACGATTGATGTATGCTAAATATTTTATTTTACGCCTCATCATGTACTCTTCTTTTATTATAAAAATAATCGTTCTATCAATTTTTTTAAAAAAATATAGGTGACAGTAATTAAGAATTACTTATAGTCTTTTCGGGTGCAGTATAAGACAGGTTCCCTCCCAGTTAACATTTCTGGGTATAGAACTAGCAGTGCTGTTTGTTTTGATGTTCTTTGATTCTTTTGGCTTCTGTTAGATGCTGATCCTTCATCTGGTGAGTTTCGAGGTTTCCTTTCCAGAACATATTGCATTGGTAAGCATTGTTTCGCCTCATGTGGAAGTATATTGTGTTCATCGTGCATTGCGTAACAAGCAAGACGGATGATTTGGAACATAGTTTTTTTTTACGCACATGTGTGTGTGTGAAAAGCCGCCCAGTTGACAGCCCTATGTATGAATATGTGACATTCGGAATTCGTATACCAGTATCTATTTTGTATCAGCTGGTTTGGTTTTTAATTATTAGGTTTAATTTCATTGTGTGCTTTAATTCTGTAAATAACCTACAAATTCTGAATGAATTGTATACCATGACTTCTGTAAATAACTTACAAAAAACAGTGACCAGCTTTCAACTGAGGAAAAATTTGCAATTAAGGCTTAGACAAAACAAGCAAAGGGCAATTCAGGAGAGTTCGAAAAAAAATCCAGTTTAAATTTACAGGATATCTTATGCAGTAGTGTTGTTTGCACCAGATACATTTCCTCAATTTATTTTAAATATTCCTGGATAAACTGTGAATCAAGTGTGTTCAATGTACATTTTTTATAACACTAATCTCTGCTACGAACTCTCTTCAGTCAACTCTGAAGAGGAATTCGGATCACTGTCAGGGACATAGTTTGGTAGAATGAATCGTTCGCAATATTCCAGAAAAAAGTATTTAGTAAATCTACAAAGCTTTGAAATTAATATTAACAGTACCTATGGCGTCAGCAAAAGACGAAAAGTTTTTTTTTCCACATGAGAAAGAATTGACACTTTCAAGGAATTGAATGTCCCAAGAAAGATTATCACCATTGGTTATGCTTTCCATCGAAAAAGACCTGACAATAAGAATACTAGAATTCAACCAGCATGTATTAGACAGATTTGCTCCAATCAAAGAGAGGAGAATGAACTTACTAATTAATTAAGGTGATTAATCGGATAAAATGTTCTGCAGTTTTTATCTTTTAAAAATAGAATTTTATTTAATTTAACATGTCACATAGCATTTGCATTTAAAGTTATGCTCATTAGTCAATGAGTCAACTTTATATCTTCTGTCTTTTATCGTTCGTACTGCAACACCCGAAATCACAATCCACCGGCCGCCACTGGAGCGAATACTAAGAAAAGACGGGCGGTACAAATGGGTTCTTTAAAAATCATTTCTGAGGGAAATTTTAACTTAAGTTCCTAATGACTCACAATCGCTGTCCAGTGCTTAATGCTCATTTTGTTAATATCTATTAGTCATTTGTCATTCGTCAACATTTTCATTTATATCCTAAGTCATTTCGTTTTTGTTTATATTTTTAATTTATAATGATGTGTGCTTTCACTTTTTAATAGTACTTTGTTTTTCATGTAATAATAATGACCAACAATATAAAACCAAGTGAGCATTTTATCGGAAAAGAAAGCTACAAAACGTGAAAGAAGATAAGAGGCAACCGAAGGCTCTAAAAGAGTTTCTTTCGAGTGCTGGACAAAATTAGACAAATATTGAGGTGGGGAGTTGTCAATATCAGTCACTGTTAACGAAGCATTTGCAGGTCGACATTCTTTTGAAGCTGACAAATTTATTTTAACCTGATTGCAGTAATTTAATTGTTGAATTAACATGGAACGATACGGTCATTTCGGTTATGGGTCTGAATTAAATTTCATGTATTTCAAAATTTGTTTGAATACAATTAGTTTTCACGTGGCATATAAGTATAGAACTTGAAAGAATATAATCGAAAGCGACGAAAGGTCATTTCGATGACAAGTATTTTTTCTTCAGTACTCTCACTTTCAATCACAGCAGCGTATACAGATGCTCGTTTTATTATGACAGATAACAATAATTATTAATCCATTCTCTGCTAATAAATTTAGATGGAGCGATATTTTAAATTAGTAATAATTCTAATGCAAAGTAGAGTTTTGATTATTAGTTACTTGTGTTCAGGGATGTACCGACATAGGTGCTACGGATGCGCAAGGGGCCAGGTCGAGACAGAATTTTCCAGACAAAATTCGAGTCGAGACACGGCTCTTCCAATAGAGAAATATACATTTTTCGAGTCGAGCCATCACTTTTACAGCACATTTTCGAGACGAGACAGCCACAAATCTTGTATCGTGCGCATCCCTAATAGGTGCAGTTTTCTATTCAGAAAACATCTTCCGGGGGGCACACTTAGTAGGGCCACTGCTGGCACTCTTTTATTTATTATTATATTATAGACGTATTATTTTGATCTCCTACCGGGGGGAGTGGCCCCCTAAAATATGTGTGGACGAAACACTGAACAGGCAGTCTGAGAGTCTGGATCCCCCAATTAGCATAATTTCAGGGGGCAAATACACAAAATTATTTGCATTTTGTAGGCTATTCCGAAAAAATCTTCGGACCTCAATGGGTGCATCATTACTTGTGTTTACATTGTGTTACTGCCTGATTTCGAACGTCTATGTTGGAAAGAAACATGAAAGAATTGAATTGTTCTATAGGCATAAGGGGCCCAGAAAAGAATTTTTGCGGAGAAACCTGATTTTAAAGTTCTGCCACTGATCGGGGACAAATTACATATAAATTAAGACACACTTTTGTCATTTGTTGTGTATTGAACTAGTTTAACTAAAATTAATAAAGAATTATTTGAAATCAAGTATATCTCAAGAACGATTAAATGGACTAGCTTTGATGGCCATTGAAGATGACATTCTGAATGAAATTGATATGGATGCAATAATAAGAGATTTTGCCAAATTGAAAGCCAGAAAAGTGTCTTTATAACATGAACTTTACAGTAACAAAGAAAACGAGAAATTAAGCTAATTACCATATTTGTATCACTAGAAAACACTATTTAAATATGCTTTTAATGAAGTGTAAGAGCATATCTCTTTGTCAAAATCAAACCTGTGATAATGTTAGACTTGAAGCTCATTAGTTTTATTCTATTTCGACTTTTATGTTTCAACTGTATTTGTCAAAATACATCTTAGGTATACATTTTAGTTGTTTCCTGTGCTTATTTAATAATAATAATAATAAATTATTAAAACTGGAACTTTGGTCATGATTCATCCACAGTTAATTAGGTTTAATTTTGCCATTTTCCTTTAATACTCACTGAAAGACTGAATTATTATATATTGAAGAAATTTGTAATTGTAACAATTATCTGAAGAATTTTTGTCCATTACAGCATTCAATTCTTTTATTATCATATAGGCGGGGCGCCTAAATATTATTTGCTTACAGTTACGAAATGTCTACAACCGACCCTATATATATATATAAAGAGAGAGAGAGACAAAGTTTTGACTAAGAGAAAGTACTGTTGAACGTACGATGCTACATGGGCTCCTGGAGGGTGCACAATTTACCCCTAAAAATGCTTTCGATCACTGAAATAAATTCCTGCCTACGCCCCTGTAAAGCAGTAAGAATGTTAGGGACTGATCAGGGGGTAATGCCTCCCTGCAGTAACGACAGTTCCCCAGAAATCATACCTCTGATAGGTCCGGATGTGACACCAGTATTTGTGTGTTACCACTCTTCCCTCTCAGTGTACTGAAACTTAAGTCAAAGGAACTGTTCTGAAATCTTCACCGATTCTCTCCTCTGAAACCGCATGCGAATGGGGGCGACCTTGGTCATATACCACATCTGGAATATTACTATTTATATCAGATATACCGAAAAATATATATTTGACACAAATATAGGATGTTTCGATTTTATTTTATTTATTTTTTGCCTGTCACCCTCCCACTCTGACCTCCATGCCAACCAAGGCTTAACTTCTACCTAAGCAACATCGACAGCGTCACTATTCATCTGCGACCACGAAAACTATGATTTCGATACTAATATTGTTCATATTTGACTACTTTTACATGTCCCTTCCCCCTTATTACGAATGAATTCAGTGTCTCGCCTCACTGGAGCAATTTCAACAAACTTAAGTATAGCTATAAACCACCACCTGTAAAATAAATGTGCGGGTGATCTTTTTCGGAGAGGAATTCATTAGCTGCTTTTCCAATGTGGTGGCTTTATTCGCTTCCCATGCTAAAGATTGCCAAAGAGCTCAACTTTATTTGCACCACTGTGCTATGAATATAGATTTTAATGGCATTTACTTTACTGAATGCTCGCTTAGGTGTTGCTCCCGTCACAGGAAAAGTGAGATACTGTTATAAATGAGTAGGGATATTAACAAATACGGAAAACTATTAGCAATGACACCACTCGAAATGAGTTTTTGCAATATAATGGGGCAGTATTTTATTCGAATGTGAAGGAAATCATTGCCTAAATTGTCCCTTCCCCTCCTTAGAAGTCTAAGCTACAATACTTATCTAATAATTTTGAATTAGAAATATATGCATCGAGTTTCATATCCTTAACTTTAAGGTGTCCTGAGTTAAGTAAATGAATAAACTTCCTGCCAACGAAAGAGTAAAGCTTTTGGCTTTAATAGTATCGGGAGTGTAATTATGCATTTCAGCGACCCCGAAAGCTCTTGAATAGACACTCATATATTTCAATTAGGAATTTTTAATTTTCACCCCTCCCATTAAACCTCCATGCAGATAATGCTAAAATTTGATGTGAACGATATAGAGTGTATCATACATAATTCATGCACTCAAAAGCTATGGATTTAACATTAATATCGTTCATTTTCGATTATTTTTACATGTTCCTGTGTCTCCCATGATAGAACTAGAGGTGATACGGGTTTCGATTCCCGTCAGGAGTCGTGTGGTTCGGGTTCCACGTTAAGTCGTAGATGCACGTCTTGTATAGAGTAGTAGCTGAAAGACACGCCGAACTCTTATATCACCTCGCCTCGTGAGATATTCTACGTTTGCATAATTTCTAAACCACTTTTCTTTCTTTCAATCTCCTCCTTCCTCTTAGGACGCGCATAGGTTCAAACAGAAACATTCTTTACGGTTGGAGGACGCAAGGCTACTGTACCATATGTGTACAACCCTTATGGGACTAGGTAGTGAGTTGCGCAGTTTGAGTAGCACGCACGAATAAACCACGCTTACATTTATTATATATAATTAATAAAATTATAACACAATTGGATTGTGTTGGGTTCGGTTCCTGTTCAGGGCAGTTATTCTTGTGACCGGAAGAGTTTGATTCTTACCTGATCCCATTCGGGATAACCAATTTTTATAACTCCGCTGGAAACAACTCCTGTTCAATACGGCTTACCTGTGGTGGATTTTAGTAATTGGCATGAAGAAGACATTCGCAATACAAATGATAATACTACAATAGAGAGTGCGCAAACCTCCAAGTTGGATCTCGAACCAAAATACTATTTCATTGAGGTTGCGACTGCGAGTGCCCACCATCCTTGCCACGCCTGCTGGTATCAGCGGAATAAGTGCAAGTCATTAGACATAACATCCAGCAACTCTGTAGTGATTGTGCAGAAATACTGTAAAGGTAATTGCACATAAAGAAATAGATAGTGTGTAAATTTTATTCGCTTAACACAGGTTTATAATACTTACGTTTACAACATTACAACATTTTGTTAGTGATTTATTTAACATGTATCAACACACCATAAGCCCAAAACTTTATTAATGTGTAATTTATGCGAAGAAATTATTATATATTTTTATTTTATTCTTTCTTTCTTTAAGGAAGATGACGCACTACGAATGCCGGCTAAATTTTATATTACGCAATGCACTAGTATTAAACACACGCCATTTCGGTATCACACTTAACCACACTATAAATTGATGGATTTTGGGGGGGGGGAATCATGTAATCATTCTTACGAAGAAGATTTCTCCATGCTTCTTGTTGCTCGTTGGACAGTCATTATTTAGCTTCCGTGGAAGTTATTACTTTTCAATTCCAAGTGGAATTCACCCTTTTACTTGTATAAGTTCCTTACTCATGCCTCGTTGCTTACATGATTTCACATATTAAACGTTGTCTTGGTATACGAACATAGATTTTGTGTTAAATTTATATTTATATACCTGCGCAGATTTAGCTTACTCTTTTCATTATCAAACTTATTAAATCTTCAACGATTGCGAGGTAAAACTTTGATATTCTTCTCGGGCGTCACTGTAGCAGAACCAATCAACCGCCATAACCACTTAGAGTACCTCTCGCGGCTTTTTTGCCTCAGCGTCAGTATGTTTACGCTGAGCACACCAGAAAAGATTTTATAAATATTCATAATAAATATCCTTCATCAGAAATACAAATATCAAAGGGCGTTAAATAAGTTCACCAATAAAACAAAATAATTAAAGTGTTAAAAACAGTAAAAGTATTTTACGATGGCATTTGAATTCAAGGGACTATTTTTTTAGATTGTCATAAACACTTTGCACCTCCTTTGTTCGGTGGACAGGAAGCACGAGTCATCACTCACAGGATTGCCAACTTATACAAAGATAAAACCAAAACACAGTTTGCGTCGACGAACAGTACATGAAGCCTCATTCCAATTCAGCCAACAGTAACTGGGAAATTTAAAATGGAATGGGAGTGAGGGGGGGGCCACACGCTCACAAATGGCGTGCGACATGGACGATGATCTTCTTTGAAGATTATCAGAACCCTGGGATCTTGGGTTTCCTCTTCTTAAATTTTTTTCCGGTTATTATTCCTCTTCTTTCTTCCATTATTAACATTTGATTCATTATGATTCACTAACACTTTACACAAACGTAGATGGGCTTTTATTTTATGGGCTATTTACTTTAAATGGGCTTTCTTTCTTTTTGTGTGTGTGTGTGTGTGTGTGTGTATATGCGAAAATATAAAATTACATTTGTTTTTATAAGACAAGATTTCAATATAAGTTGAATAATATTGATTATTATATTTTCATTTTATATTATATACTATTCATATTCTATTTACTAACATCAAACTAATATATTTCTTACACCATTACTTAAATTATAAGATTTCAATCTTTTTTTTTTTTGTAAGTATCTGACTCGGATTATTACTCCTTACACTAAATATTCTTATCATACTAAACACATAAAATTTTCAATATTTTGAGAAAAACAACACATAAAATGCAAAAATAACCTTTTCATCAATATATGCTTCCTTATAACTAATTCTCAAAATAACAATTCTTCAAACCTTTAATATACAACATTTAAATAACACTATATCAACTTACAAGTTAATTTTCAAATATAATGCAATAGTATAGTGACATGACATGAATATACGAAATGGGTTCTCTCATTAGTAAATAATTTTTCAAAACATATTACATATTTAAACTTTATTTTCGCACAATATTCAATAATATACGTTTTAGTCGAGATTTAATAAAATTTATCGGCGCCTTTAAGATTCACAGCTAAACTTTTACAACGTAATAATTCAGCTATGACTCTCTCTGATCACTCGACAAAATCTGCCTGGCTAAATTTTGAAGAAACCTACCCACAATGAATTATTTATTTTACCACCCTGAGATGAGGCTGAATTAAAGAATACAAAGTTAAAAACTTAAAATAATAAAGAATGGGATTTACCATAATAGCTTACTCCGAGCATTACATAAATATAATGTTACCCAAATATATATAAGGGGGGGGAACCTCATCTCCATGACTTGGCATATTTCTTTTGCTGGTTTTTCCATTACTTTGGAAAAGAAATATCAACGGCCATCTGGAAGTCGCATAGCGGGTCACAGATGCCTGCATAAATCATATGAAAGATTTTTTTTTTTTTACTTTCCTTGTACTTGCTCATTTAGTGCCACATAAGGATTCTGTAGATTTACTAACGCAAATTCCAATACATCAGATGAGCATAAATTTTTACAGTACAGAAAATTCAAATACTTATCAATATCCAACAATTTCTCCAAGATTTTATGTATTCGTTGGTTATTACTTCTGGATTGAACACTTTGAGATAAACACACTGGTGTTGTGGTTAATGCATTGCAAAGAACAGTTTCAACACTGCTTTCTAGATCTGAATTTTTAAATTCGCTTGAAATTACATCATGGTATTTCTCAGAACTATGTTTTACTGCGAGCTCTAACCAGATTTTACGAGTTTGTTTCGTAGGTTTCCACACCTTAAGTCTATCCACTGAATGTGAACCAATTGATTTACCAGTTAAAGGATCTAACAATTTACCAATCTTCTCAATTTCTAATTTCTTTACATTCTAAAAACAAAATATTTAATCTTGCATTCATCTTTTTTTTTTTTTTTTTTTTGTAATATTCAAGAATCTTAAACATTGCTACGGTCAAATTTTCAAAATGTACACCATCCAGTTTTCTCGCAAGCATGTTTTTTATCCAATCCCTACTCTTGGTTTTTCAAGTACAACAAGAATTTTGAATTTTATTTCAAAACGTTTAATAAACATGTCTTCGTAATTGCCTGTGTGTTTTCTGCAACAAATATTTACTTTAATAATCACTGATTTTCCATACGCGTGTGATTTTTCACTGTCAGAAGCAATAACAAATTGTATATTGACAGAAATTTTGACTTTCGACTTACCACATTGCTTCACGAACTTGCAATTTTCACGTATTTTATAATTATGTTTACTGCACTTATTTTCTTTCAAAATTTTGTTGCGGAAAACTCTCTGCCTAATTTTGTATGAAGCATTGAATTTGCTTTTATAATCAACCCGGTTTTTCATTTTCCCTGTGCGCTTGCGCCTCTGTGCTATTACTGAATGCTCGTGCCACCTAGCACAAGTTCGTTGGACTAACCTAACTTTTGCCTTTTTCTCGCGTTTGTTTTGAATTTTCGACGCCTGGCTACGACACGGTTTTTTCACTTGATTTCTACATTTTTCACCGACACCATCATGATTTTTAACGACTAACTTCTGCATATGTTTTCCTTTCGCATTGACTTTTGACCTTTTGAACAACTTACAACGCTTACTAGGTTTCAACTTTTCATTTCGCTTTTCACTTACATTTTCTGATTGTGCTTTTTCTGGAGTGACTACATTGCTTTTTTCATTACTACTTACCACCATACAATTGCCTTTGTGCTTACATTGGGTTTTCTTAAAATTCCTACGGACAAACTTTGACATTCTTTCAAAAGATCGCAATATTTTGTGCATTCCTTTTATTTTTCGTTTCAATTTACACAACTTTCGTTTCTTATCGGACGTGTGCTTATTACGCTGTGACCAATATTTATACTTGCTGACGGATTTACTCAAAATGTACTGCAACTTACTAAAATTATTTCGACAACTTTCAACTTGTTTGTGCCATGACATTCCACTAACATTATTCTCTTTGATGCTACTAGTGCCTGAACTGATTTCATCATTCATTACACATATTTGGGTGCATAGAAAACAATAAAACCTTATGCGCTTGAAATTTACAACATACATATTTATTACCACCAAGTGAGAACTGTTACCACTGTTTTCCTTTTTGTCAATCTGAACCCTAACTATGTTCACGAAGTACAAACATATGTCATTACTTGGAATACATGCTAACTTATCCGTTTGTGACGTGCTTTGGACGCATCCTAGCTCCATTAAATTCAACATATGACTAATGAGTAAAGAGCGCATTCTCTTGCCTCCATTCATTAATACTACTACATTAGTACAATTACACGTACAAAACCTATCAGTGCATTTTCCTCCGTAACATGACAAATATTTTATGTTCAACGCATCTACTTTCTGTTTAAACTTCGAACGAACACTAGGCCTACATGACGTAACAGTTTGGCTAACTAAACCTTTACATTTGTATGACACTGGCTGACTACTTGTTTCTTTACCATTGCAAGCGCTAACAATAACTGACTCATTTACTACCTTTTGGCACCCTTGTTCTACATCTGCACAACTAGCCTTTTCAAATGTAGCTTCAACTAATTCAATTTTTTCAAGTGCTTGGACCCCCTTTTCTTCACTTTTACCCCAAATTTCTTTCTTTGCAACTTCTATTTGTGCCTGGAGTTTATCGTTGACGTGCTTTACAATTATTTCATTGACTTCCACAAATTTACTTTCCAAAGATTTCCCAAAATTATTAATTGTACTTTCTAAAGATTCCCATACGTTACCTTGTTTACCGGTTTTTCCTATTTTTCCTCCCAAGGATTGATTACATTTTCCAATTTTGCTTTCTAAAGACTCATTAACTTTTTCAACTTTATTTTCTAATGATTCGCGTACCATATTAGTTTGTTCAATAACCCTTTCAATTTTGTTTTCTAAAGATTCACGTAAATTTTGCATTTCAGTTTTATTTGCTTTAAGTGCGTCCAGCACTAACTGAACATTACTTTCATCCATTTTTCACAATTGCAGAAAATTTCTAAGTACGAGTCAGATACTTTATACTTTTACGTTTCTACACATAAATCACTACTTTTGCATGTACGGTGAAGGAGTTCTGTTCCTGTTTCGGAGCGCCATTCTTATAACACAATTGGATTGTGTTGGGTTCGGTTCCTGTTCAGGGCAGTTATTCTTGTGACCGGAAGAGTTTGATTCTTACCTGATCCCATTCGAGATAACCAATTTTTATAACTCCGCTGGAAACAACTCCTGTTCAACACGGCTTACCTGTGGTGGATTTTAGTAATTGGCATGAAGAAGACATTCGCAATACAAATGATAATACTACAATAGAGAGTGCGCAAACCTCCAAGTTGGATCTCGAACCAAAATACTATTTCATTGAGGTTGCGACTGCGAGTGCCCACCATCCTTGCCACGCCTGCTGGTATCAGCGGAATAAGTGCAAGTCATTAGACATAACATCCAGCAACTCTGTAGTGATTGTGCAGAAATACTGTAAAGGTAATTGCACATAAAGAAATAGATAGTGTGTAAATTTTATTCGCTTAACACAGGTTTATAATACTTACGTTTACAACATTACAACATTTTGTTAGTGATTTATTTAACATGTACCAACACACCATAAGCCCAAAACTTTATTAATGTGTAATTTATGCGAAGAAATTATTATATATTTTTATTTTATTCTTTCTTTCTTTAAGGAAGATGACGCACTACGAATGCCGGCTAAATTTTATATTACGCAATGCACTAGTATTAAACACACGCCATTTCGGTATCACACTTAACCACACTATAAATTGATGGATTTTGGGGGGGGGGAATCATGTAATCATTCTTACGAAGAAGATTTCTCCATGCTTCTTGTTGCTCGTTGGACAGTCATTATTTAGCTTCCGTGGAAGTTATTACTTTTCAATTCCAAGTGGAATTCACCCTTTTACTTGTATAAGTTCCTTACTCATGCCTCGTTGCTTACATGATTTCACATATTAAACGTTGTCTTGGTATACGAACATAGATTTTGTGTTAAATTTATATTTATATACCTGCGCAGATTTAGCTTACTCTTTTCATTATCAAACTTATTAAATCTTCAACGATTGCGAGGTAAAACTTTGATATTCTTCTCGGGCGTCACTGTAGCAGAACCAATCAACCGCCATAACCACTTAGAGTACCTCTCGCGGCTTTTTTGCCTCAGCGTCAGTATGTTTACGCTGAGCACACCAGAAAAGATTTTATAAATATTCATAATAAATATCCTTCATCAGAAATACAAATATCAAAGGGCGTTAAATAAGTTCACCAATAAAACAAAATAATTAAAGTGTTAAAAACAGTAAAAGTATTTTACGATGGCATTTGAATTCAAGGGACTATTTTTTTAGATTGTCATAACCACTTTGCACCTCCTTTGTTCGGTGGACAGGAAGCACGAGTCATCACTCACAGGATTGCCAACTTATACAAAGATAAAACCAAAACACAGTTTGCGTCGACGAACAGTACATGAAGCCTCATTTCAATTCAGCCAACAGTAACTGGGAAATTTAAAATGGAATGGGAGTGAGGGGGGGGGCCACACGCTCACAAAATCTCATATTAGGACTTACTCTGCACGTCAAACTTTCAACATATGTGACTTTTTAGGTTCTGTTCTTCTTCTGCTTTATTATTATTATTATTATTATTATATTATTATTATTATTATTATTATTATTATTATTATTATTATAGCTATATGAAGCAATTATCTCGGCAAACTTGGTTAATACACACCATTCAGCAACCGGTAGTTGTAGAAATCTGGCTTTTCAAACAGTAGTTGTTAGCTCAATCGGTAGAGTGCTGAGCCATAGATTCAAGGGTTGCGAGTTCGAATCTAGTCTAAGTCAAAAGATTTTTTTCCTGATATAATTCTTGAAATGGGAATGTTTCTCTCTTCACCTTTATCTCGTAATTCTGAATAGAGATGTTTGGATGTGAAAGAAAAAGTATACTAGAATATAAGAAAAGAGAGGTAATTTACATGATACCTTCTGCAATTTTTAACTATATTTTCACCTATCTAGGACGTTTCTAAAAAGTTCAGACTTCTAGAGCTCCTTTTCGCTCTCTTATGTGTCCTTTAATTAATTTCTACAGTTACTTAGTGAATCACATATACATATATTACAGATGTCGTATCTCTTCTCTCTACATCATGTCTGGAGATGAATGTTTTGACAATAGGTTACAAACACGATTTTAAAAAATAATACGATCTGCGATATCAGTGATACATATTGTGGTGTTTAACTTAACATATAAAACAATAAATAGAAAAACTGAGAATACGAATCTTTTCGTGCACTGATGCTTCAATAACAGTGAACTGATTCTTCAAATCTGTGTCTTTACTCCCTCCACCTATGTTAATTCCCTAGTCAAAATAAAAACTCTTCAAAATTAATCACAAATTCTTATACAACCATCCCTTCCTTGGGGTACTGCGCGGTCACATACCCGTCACTGCGATGTAAAGGCACTTATGGCAACGAGGATACAAAGGCAAAAAAATGTGTTGCTGCTAGTGTTTTTGATGCCTGAAAGAAAGGAAAATTTTGGTTTCCTTCTGGAAAACTAAAAACACTATTTTAGTTTCTTTTTCTTCTTCTTATTATTATTATTATTAATAAATTATATTCAAGATAGTTTTTATTATGCTTAATCAAGAACTACTGCCCGGGACCAAACGCTATACTTTTGTGCATAATTATAAAGGTAACCAAGAAAGTTCTGTCCCTTTTCATGGAGGTCTGTGTTCAATTGGACCTCACACCGTGAGTTGAATGCGGGTGGAGATAAGGCGAACGTTAGTTGTTGGTGTGGGTACATCCAACATACTACCTGGTTGTGGCAATTCAGAAACACCGTGAACTTGCGTAAAGACAGAGGAAACATGGGACATCCACAGAGCGTCATAAGAGCATGTATGCTGAACGAGTTCAAATGGAGGTCAAACGCCGCTGTAGCGGGACAGAAGATATGCCAGGCCTTTGGTGAGGGTGTCGTGACGGCGCGGACATTACAGCGATGGTTTAACAAGTTTAAGGACGATGACGAAACACCCGAAAACACCACGTGCCAAAATACCAACACATGTACAAAGAGAAACTGGGACTACAATTCAGTGTGTGGAGAAACCATTCGGCAGCACATCCATCAACTTGTGAAGCACTACAAGTTGGGTCGATGTGTCTCACATGTTTTGACTCCGGGCCAGAAGGCAACGCGGCAGTCGCCTGTGCTTATTTGTTGTTTCGGAGCCATTTCTGGACAGGGCGTTGACATGTGATAAAAAGTGTGTCCTATACAAAGCTCCACGGCGCCGTCATCATTGGTTAGCATCCCATGAACCGATTTCAAAACAGCAGAAACCAGCACTGCACCAGAAAAAGGTCCTTCTGTGTGTTTGGTGCATCGTGCATTGGGAACTGCTACCAGCTGGTCAGAGTATCAATGCAACTGTGTAGTGTCATCAACTGAGCTGTGCTCAACAAAAACTCAAAACTCTGGAGCCATCACTTCTGAATTGCAAATGGGTCCTCGTTTACGGGACAACGCTTAGTCCCACGTTGCTAGGATGACTCAGGACACCATTTTCCGTCTCGGATGGGAAACAATATTGCAACCACTATATTCCCTGGGTATTGCACCGACCGATTATCACCTGTTCCATTCTTTGGACAATCACCTTAAAGGACGCCAGTTCATATCCATAGTAAAATTCCAAAAATGCACCTGATACTTTCTTCGTTTCACGGCCCACCAACTTCTACCGCGATGGATTGCATGGCCTTCCAGAACATTTTCAGAAGGTCGTCGATGCTGATGGGGACTATTTTTGACTTTCCAGGTTAGGTGACATATCGATGCTCGAAGGTGGTGGGTGAAAAAGCAACAAAACTTTTGTTGGTTACCTTTATATTTAACACGTTAGCTGCCAATGGTGAATTTTGTTGTTCACCGGTAGAGTGCCAAGCGTACTTACTTACATTATTCTTGTTTTGTTCACTTTTTTAAACATAATATTAATATTGAAATATAATCTAACGCAAGGTATTGAATCCGCGTGCATAAAAGTTGGGGGTCCGATCGGACCCACGTGTGTATATTTTGTTTATGGGCAAGGGGATAAATTACAGTTGAACTGACAACTCTGTTAGAAAGTTACTTGTTTATTACTACATGTGTAGAAGTGAGAATTGTGGATATATTCATCTTGGTTTTAGTGCTAATAAGTAGTATCTTTATGCAGTGAAAAACGAAGAATTATGCGCAGAACTCGATCTCATTAGTAATAGCAGTGTAGTGATCTGGACTTTTCTGAAAATTCAGCAAATGACAGGGACACTGACATCTTGTGAAAATAAATTAGAATAAATAATGAAACTATTGTTAAACTTTTTAACACGTCACTGAAAAAGCAAAACATAGGTCCGATCTGGTCTACAAAAGCAACAAATGCTTGTTACTTGGTATCTAGCACCCCTAGCGGCGTTAATAATCAATATCAAAGACCAAAACCTACATGTGTAATAAAAACACTACAGTTCATTAACAGTAGAGACAGGATTTTCCAATACAGGTACTTTAACGTCAATTCGACGAATTAGAAATTGTGGGTCCGATCGGACCTACAAGAACATTTTCTTATATCACTCCAGTAGGTCCAATCGGACCCACATGGCAGCTAACGTGTTAAATTTAAGACCTTGTATACAGAACCTATCTACACAAAATTGATTTTCTTTGAAATTCACTTAATTTCTTCATGATTTCCTGACAAAAATGTTTATTTATTATTCGTGACTAAAAAAACATAATTATTTTATTACACTGAGTAGAAATAAAAGTTATGGCGAATGTAATCCAAATAAAATAAAAGCATTGTTTCCCACCAAATTTTCCATCCTCTATGTCTTTTAAAACACTTGTTAAAGCATTTAAAAATATACTATACTTATAAATCAGTTATGTACCTTTGTTTTATGGCTGTATTTGTAGAACCTTGTTAAAACGTTTGCCTTCAAACTGTCAAATATAAATCGCAGTAAATTGTGTAATCTGCTGTCTCAAAAAAGTATCCTATTTTTCGATCAGTATAAGGAAGAGATACTTACTATTTTTCGATCGGTATGGAAAAACAATATTTCTCCATACTATTTTACCATAAATTATTATTTGTCAATAAACTTTGTTACTTTTAAATGAATGAAGCGAGATAATTTTACTATGATGTTTTAAAAGCTGGTCATTTGGGGAGGCCATGAAACCATTTGGGGGGGGCCTGGCCCCAATGGGTCCCCCTTGGCTACACCCCTGAGTGTCACGTTCCTGAACATTATAGTCAATAACAGCTGTCAACATTGGACGCTTAAATCTTCATTTGAACGTCGGGAGATCGGAGATCCTACATTCTGCTGCCCACATCCGTTTGAACAATCCAAATTTTACCAAAATATCGTTAATTAATTGTGCAAATTCGTGCACACAAAACTGATCTTTCTGCACAACGGGACTTAGAGGGGCTGGCAAGGTTCATTCTCGTTTCGCCTACCGACCTTACAGCAATATACAGGGTGTTAAAAAACTATACCGACAAACTGTAAGAGGTGATTTCTTCCATCAAAATATGGGGAAAAAGTTCATATTCCCAGAAAAGTGCATAATTTCAGAGTTAGGTTGTCCAAAATCGTGAAAAAGCCAAATTTCAAGAGGACCGATTTCGAACTCGAGAAACATTAGATTGTGATCCTTACCAGCGTAAAGGAAGTAATGCATACGCAGTCCAAAATTCGACATTTCATTAGTGTTCAAAGGGTGTACAGAGTATTCCGTGGAGAGTGAAATTCCCAGATGTCTTCAACCGAATTATGGGATATTCTCTGACTTTATGATGGGTCCAAAGTAGGTAAACGATAAGTTTTCATAGCAGTGAACGCAGAATCCTTTGGCGCGATATCGGAAGTGTTGATGATCGTCAGCAGCACACTCTCTCTTACTCGGAAAAACGCATGCTGCGATGTTTTGTTTCATACTTATAAGGGAAGAAAATGTGAAATATACTGTGACGAAATACATTGCATCACACGTTATTTGAAACACACACACAAAAGCATGGAGCTGCCTGTTCCCAACACTTCCGACTTAACTCGGAAGAATGGGATGTCCATTGCTGTCAAGGCTTATATCCTGCCTACTATGAACCCTCCTTTAAAACAGAGTTTATCTGAAAATTCTATTGAGAACATATCTGAGAATTACACCCTCTAAAGAATGTCCTGTAGGTAGTGAAAATTTAGAATCGTAACGAGAGAGTTGCCGACAGCTGATAAGATATATCAAATGTTTGACTATGGGTAAGGTTGATACGTAGTATGTTTCACAACCAGGAAGCTGATGCAAGAGGGTGATGAAATTGTGTAAGGAGGTTTTTTTCCTGGATGTAGTTGAATGACCTTTGTGGTCAAAGCATAGCCCCAGCTTTCCAGGGACACAGTGGATGACCCCCAACTTATGTAATGGTTCGTAATATGTAAAATATTACTCGTTATTTAAAATTTAGCCCCTGAAGAGTGCCCCCATGCAGGACATCTTCATTATTTTTAATCCCTCTTAACTTTCATTTTTTCGCTTCCTTAGAAGCTCCTTGTTAAAATATATGTGAGAAGTAAAAAAACTCCTTGTTAAAATAAGCCAGGAACCTTCCCTGCATTCCAGGGACACACACCTGATAGTCCCTGACCTTTCTCTGCTTTCCAGGGACACACCTGATAGCCCCTGACCCTTCCTTGCTTTTTTAATTCTCTCGTATGGCATCCCATACTCGTTGTTTAAAATATACCCCCTCCTCCTTCCCAATGAATTAAAAAAATTGAAATTATATTGATGTGAAATATTATAGAGAAGATGTTAGGGACCTACTATTGAATGGGAAAGCATGGAATCGAACCCGGGAAACCTGCAGGGACCATACGAACAATATGTGAGCATGTGAAAACGGGAGGGACATTTCTTTATTCATTCGTAACTTTTATTCTTTCGTGTCTTTTAATACATCGTAATAATTTCTCGATCAGCATGTGAGTGTAGTAAAGAAAAGCTCCTTGTTAAAAAAATCATTGGTAATAATCTGAAAGACATCGTATACAGACCAGCTACATATACAGAGCGTTGTTCTCGTACGTCTTTCGCTGGCGAACTGAAGGAACGAACTGAAGTTTTCGCGTGCTCTTTTTGTACGAACAACTGTGCAGAGACATCATTCCTTTACAGGCTATTAGACTGAAATGACTTTTGACAGAGAGCTGGAGTCACGGTATACTGACGTCACATTGACTTTTGTACTGCGTGGTTGGTATCTAATCGGATTGATGACGAAGGGGGATACACAGATGGATCATATGAGCGTTGTTTTTATTTGCGTGGTTGATATCTAAGTGATATAATGATGACATCCCTCATGTATTTACATGTTTTCCTAAGAACTTGTAATCATGCCGAATAAACAGAGATAAGCCGATGTTTCAAGATCACTTGTTTTTGCATCTTATGATGAACCCCTTGTAATCAAACCGACACGATAATCAAATTAAATAAGAGAAATGGATGTTCCATGATTAACGAAATTACTTTTAGTGTCCCAGTACACAAACATATAGGATGAAAAATACGATATCACTACCTTACTCAAATAAATCTGATTCATTGGATTTGCAATGCAGATACTGAATTGAAAAACAACTTAGTCAGAGATAAATTCCTGTCCTCTGGTACACGAAACTTTACAACAGATCACGAACGAAAAAACATTTTGCAACTTTTGATGACAAGATGAAATGTTTTGAACGATGTAAATAAATAAATAAATCAAAGTATACTAATCTTCTCTGGTTTCTATACAGAGATTAATGTCCCTAGAAATATATGTTCACTGTTGCAAGCATGGTCTATGTATAGATAAGATAAGTATTTGAACACCGTGTGTGTAAGTGGATAAAAATATTTATTGTTTTTAATCAAATTTGAATTGCCTATCCGTATTTAAAATCCAAAATGTGCATAGTGAATGCAATAAATGATTTCTTAACCAAGCCAAAGTTAAAAGTGTATTGCCATGCGTAGAAAAAATGCCCGCCCAATATTGAAATAAATGTATATAAACTCTTTGAATTCCCCTATCCTATTATTATTACTATGTTAGTGTATCCGTGTTTTGAAGAATTTTGCTAGTTTAGTGTTCTTTTCGAATAATTTTCAACATTGAAAAAAACGTAAGTTATTTTTTGTTTGATGATTCAATTAACTATTTTGTCGTCCTAATCACTCATGGTTATCGTAATTGCTAGGCTCACGGACTCTTTTCTGTGTTTTACGCAAAGCTTTCCTTATGTATTGGATCGTTGTTAAAATAGCTTGTAAATAATTTATTGTTTCGTTTTGCAAGACAGTAGTATACCTACTCACTGACGCGCCTTCGTAAATGCATATTGAAAATTGATATGTTTTTGTTTTGCAAGACACTAGTATACCCACTGTTGTTGACGAGCCCTCGGGAATACTGTTTAAATTTATTTGTATTTTATAATAAATTCACGGGTGCAGTTAACACAGGTTGTCCACGGTTTTAATTCTATTGTTTTTATTGATTTATTTGCGCACACGGCTGCTTGGCAACTTATTTTACGGATCGTATGTTAAACATACTCTGAACAAATTTATTTGTGAACGTTTTAAAAATCGTTAAAATTGGAAACTCAGAACAGCTACGCTGAACCTAACCTCACTTTACTTGCTGAAACAGGAACGGAACACTGTCTAAATTAAACGCATTAACTCGCGCGCTCTCGAAATACTGTATAAATTAATTTCTAACCTAATCTCACGTCACTTGGTCAAACCCGAACGGAATACTGATTAAATTAAATACATTCACTTGCGCGGGCTCGAAATATTGTATAAATTAATTATTAACACGCATTTATTTGCTGTTGCTCGCTCATGATTTATTTTTTATTTGCTACTGCGCCTTAGTTACTATTGCTCGCTCGGGAATACTGTATAAATTAATTACTAACTCAGATTAACTTGCTGTCGACAATACTAAACAAGCTTGTTGTTGACGTGTGTAATGAGAAGTGCGCCATCAGAAGTGCGTAATGATTTTTAAAGAAAGATTTTAAAACAACTTTTACTAAGGAACAATTCATTATTCGATGGCCGACATATCTACTATACGGTAGTTTTAATACTCATACTGAAAAGTAGATGACCGAATACGAACTTTGTAAAAAATAAATGAACCTAGATTCATTAGTCGCATTGAATTAGATTAATATAATAACCATCCGGTATTATTTTGTAATCCTGCCTATTGTTGCAATTCAATATTAAATACGTTACATGTTTTAATGCTAAAAGATTGTTAAACAATGTATTTACGTTTATTTGTATTCTCCTAAAAAATTAATCGGTTGGTACACATGCATATTTACACTTATCTAGCACCATCATTTACTCAGCCACTTTTATTACAATTGAATTAACAAAAATGTAAAATTATTCTAAACATTTAAAACAAAGTGAACACACAACATAAAATTTTGCCGAACACATTTTGCTCCATGCACGTGAGTATCAATCAGCGTATGATTTACAAGTTACCCGATAGGGAACATCATTGAGTAGGCTTTGCGATAGCCCATTCAAAACTTGCGATAGCACATGGGGATAATCTATGGCTAGTCACAGACTACTAAAGGGAGAAATTATTAAATAACAATTTACTAAGGAATGGGGATACCTTTTTTACTACAGTTGAGTACAACTAATCTGCAATGCAACCCACTCGCTCTTCGGATTTGCGTTGAACTATTCATTCTTACTTTCGTATTTTTAATACCTCGTAATAATTACTCGAACAGCATGTGAGTGTAGTAAAGAAAAGCTCCTTGTTAAAATTTAATCCCTCACATGTATAACATATTCGAACACTGTGAGAGTGGTGATGAGTTCCGAGGCATTTTAAAAGGGCCCCACTGCAACCATTAATAAATGAACGTAATATTTTTTAAAAAGAAATGCAGCCCATGTTAATTGATTTTAGTAAACAAGATTTTCTTAATGATGACTTAGTCAGAGACAAGTTAGCGACATATTAGTTCCTTACTAAACAAGATTTATTAATTATATATTAGTCATAGACAAGTTAACGACATATTAGTTCCTTACTAAACAAGATTTACTAATTATATATTAGTCATAGACAAGTTAACGACATATTAGTTCCTGACTAAGCAAGAGTTTGTTAATTATGAATTAGTCAGAGACAAGTTAGCGACATATTAGTTCCTAACTAAACAAGATTTATTAATTATAGATTAGTCATAGACAAGTTAGGGGAGAGAGGGAATCTTTTTGGCATATTTTGAATACAATTAGGCATGAACGAAATGTCTAGTTTGTAAAAGTAAATCAAATATTGTACACAAATACAGACATGGTCTTAAGCTATTTTAGAATGGAATGGAATGAAGACACCGTAAGATATGAACTTTTAGGCTGAGAATAAATGAAATATTTTGGGGGCCCATACCAGTATAGAATATATTAAAACCCTTATGGAATGATGACACCGCAATACGTTGTGTTAGAGTGTACTGAGTATTTTTGCAATTGACCGTTAGGGGCAGCACTTACTCGAGGGTTGCGTGAAAACATGTGTGAACTTGTCGGTAATTATGATGCAATGATATATATATATAAACACGTTATATGATTTCTGATGTCATTGAATTGTACGCCGTCAAACGTGACGTACTAAATACAAGTGTTGTCTATCCTTGACCCTTTTTAAAATAAATATTATTAGTACTAGTGAATGTAAGGTACAGAATTTAGTAAAAAGTCTAGATTCATTATTTTTGTTTTAGAGTGTGCTAATTTTGGCCGACAAATAAAAAACCTGCAGTAGCAGATTAAAACTAGCGGGGTGTGCCCACCATCTTCCCCGATTTTAGAGTTCAATTTTTGATGAACAACTAACGATCAAAAAGGTGTGTATTTTATAATTTTTGTACTTAGTAATACTTCATTAATCAATTAATATTAAAGAACAGAGAGAGAGACTTTGTGGATATTTTAAAATTATAGAAAGTGAATATTCCTTTCCATAAAGTAAACTGGTTGTTTTCCATATCATTATAACCTTACTAAAGCTTAAAATTATTGATTCGTTTTCTCTTTTTTGTGTGAAACTTATATATTAAAGTGAACTTGATAACTCAAAATAGTTTTTTTCGTTTTATTTCTTACAGATGGATTTCTTTTGCTCAGCTGGAGAGCTAAATATTGTTGACGAAATCTATCTGCAAGAAGTGTTGCGTTGTCTCAATTATTACCCCCGAGTCTTTAGTACGTGGAAGGCGATTATAGAATTGCAGAGGCTAGGACATCGTGAGTCGGAGAGATGCAACGGCGTACTGCGCGACTCTTCGTGCCGTTGAAGGTAATGACATTTTAGTATTACAGCACTGCGTAAGCAGTGCCGATATTTTAGATTTGTTTGTGTTTGGATTCTTCCGTATTAAAGAATCTTATGATTGTGCTCAAGACAGATTTATGTACTTAATGGCGTGCGGAGAAGGACAGATAGATAGAACAAAAATGCCGAGCTATCCAACTTTTTTGATTTTGGTTCGCGGTTTGTTTCGAATGAATGCTTAACTTCATCTGAAACACCCATAACCATGACCCCTCAAGAAAGCCGTAACTTGAGTGATAATAATACTAATTTACATTTATTAAGTAATGAAGACTTGGCATTTTTAAATGGAGTAGATCTAAATTCCGTTCAAGAAGAAATGAAGAGATTGGGTGAAAATGTGAACAATGCTGTGGTTATACCCACGCAAGTCGTTCAGGGACAAAATCCTGTATACAACCCCCAGCCTAAACTATGTGTACAGGATAATCATGATTATGAGAGCCAATTTACACCTCAGCCTGGACCGTCATAAGCCCCTGATTCAATATTGGTTGGATATGGGAGCAATAATGATAATACTACAAACAGTACTAACCGTAGTAGTAATAGTAGTAGTGAAACAAGTGGTAGTAATAGTAATAATAATAATAACGCGGAAAATCAGCGCAATAGTAATTTCGAAGTTGTAAGTGAAAGCAGAAAAAGGCTTCGTAAGTTTCATCTTACGGCCATGATATCGTGGTTAGACCTGTGGATAATGAAAGACGTATTGATAATCCAGAGGCCTATATTGAAAGTTTATTTAATTTTGCGTTAGAACATGTTTATCTGACGTTCGCCCCACAGATTATATTGGACAATACATAGATAGTAGTAATAATAGGAGTAACAAATCTGTGTATGTCCCATTTAGAAGAAAACACGAATTTTCTGCACGAACTGTCCTTTCCTGAATTGAACAAGTTTTAAATTCAAATAAGGATTTTCTTTTGGTGTAAGAAGTACTTTTCGGTTCCACTTTGCAGTGACTATGCATGGGAAAGGAAGAAATGCAGCAAGTGCTGTTGAAAAATATTCTAAACATCAAGATTTTTTGGAAAAGCGTTTAATACGCATAGAAAACAATATGGATTGTCTTCCTATGGCAATTGTGTGGTGGATTACAAAACACACTGCAAGTAGACAAAGTTTGTGTAAGCTGAAAAGAAATAACAACATATCATGTGTTGTTAGAGCAGAAGTTCTCTGCGAAAAAGCAGGTGTCAACGTTAAGGCGAAGGGTGGTTGTGATTTTAAAGACATTGAGATGTTTCAATCATATTTGATTGAAGAACATCAGCTCGTAGTTTATGAGGAAATTGAAAAAAATAACCGGGAATATATAGTACATTACCCAGGAGAGTATGCAGAAAATAAGATTTTTATTTACTATAAGAGACGTGACACTATTGGTCATTTTGAACCCATTTGCAATATTAAAAGTTTTCTTGGTAAATTTAAGTATTGCTATCATTGCTTCGAAGCGTATAATGTGTTTCGATATAAACATAAGTGTGAAAGTCAGTGTTCTCTTTGCGAATGCAAACACGTGCGAGATTATGATAGTAATAAAATTAAATGTGATGCATGCAATAGAGAGTTTGCTGAGGGTGTCTGTTTTGAGAATCATGTGGAGCGTAATAAAGCGGATAGATCTGTTTGTGATAATGTTAAGGTCTGCACTAATTGTGGTGTCATCTTTGATAACAGGCGTCGAAAATCAGATCATGTATGTGGTGAACATTTCTGTTCAACATATCGTAAACATGTAGATATCATACATACTGTTTTGTGCAACGACAAAACCCTGTACATACTAATACGTATATGTACATTGTTTATGATATAGAAACGATGTTAAAGACACCAAGTGCGCGCGGTGAAAGGGAACATGAAGTAGTGCTGGTATGCTCTAATCATATTTGCTATAATTGCATGAGTAAAGGCATCGATGAGCCCTGTACGACATGTAGTAATGGACGGAATTCGTTCGTTTTCTTTTAAGATAATGACTGACTTTATTAATCATATACTAGTAGACCGACCTGACTTTAGACGTATAGTTTGTGTAGCGCAAATGGTAGCCGTTATGATGGTCTTTTCTGCCTTAGAAATCTAATAGAAGAGCAGCATATTGCTTCTAATGTGTTTAATCAGGGTCAGAAAATTTTTAATATTAACATTGGAAATCGTATTGTTTTAGATTCTTTTTTGTTCCTTGGATGCAAGTTATCCAAGCTCCCCAAAACTTTAGGCTTGCGCGGAAATTTACGAAAGGGAGATTTCCCAAATTTATTTAATACCGAAGAAAATGAAAATTATGTTGGTCCGTATCCCCCACTTGAATTCTATGACCTGAAGGACGAAGCACCGAAGAAAAAGAAGAAATAATTGCTTGGCACCATTAGCTGTACAATTAGGTTTTTCTGAAAAATCAGATCTTGTAAAACTTGTACGGATTCAAACAACCGTACGTAGATATTGGATATCCACATCAAATTTTACTGACATTATACAATATCAATTTTTAGGTAATACAAAAACGCCATTATTGCGTATAGCAACATATTCTGATATAAAATATGGAAAAGTTCAAACAATTACCTTTGAAGATATTCATTATATGCCTCTTGCAAAATTTTGTTTTATTACAATTGAAATACTGTTAAAAGATCATGCAGGACGAAATTTGCCATTCCGGTCTGGGACACTGACCGTAACACTTCATTTTAAAAGCTCTCCTGAATCTGTTAAATAATAAAGATGAGATCTAGACGTGTTACTTTACATCGTCGAAGTGTAATACCGTATTTTTCAGAACCTGTATATCAAAGGGAACATGGCATAGGTAGTTTCTTTAAAAGGTTGTTTCGTTTTGCTTTACCATTTCTTAAACAAGGTGCAAAAACTGTAGGGCGTCAAGCATTACAAACCGGTATACAAGTTGCGGGTGATGTATTGGAAAATAGACCATTTAAAGAATCGGTTCGTGCACGTGTAAAAGAAGCTGGTGATAGTTTAAAGACAAAAGCTATTACTAAAGTTGGACAGTTGCTAACTGGTAGTGGTAAGACACAGTCACGCAAAAGGAAGGCTCCTGCAATTGTAAATTTTGGACCACCAACCAAACGTAAACATATAAACCATACCTTTTCATAATGTCGCTCGTAAATTCCGATAGTTCTGAATGCTGTACCAATGAATTTGATTTCTTTTCGATACCAATGACAAACAGCTATTGAAGCAACTATAAATGCTAAATATCGATATATTTCTACATTAACATAAGAAGGACCTTTTGAATTTGTTATTTCTGGAGAAACAGGAGAATTTATTCATCCTGCATATCTATATCTTTATATACGTTCTAAAATTACAAAAGCTGATGGTACAAATTTAACTAATTATGATATCGTTGCACCAGTAAATAATTTCCTACATTCATTATTTACTCAGATTGATATTTCATTAAATGCTAAATTAATTAGATCTTCATCAGGATCTTATCCTTATCGAGCATACATTGAAACATTATTAAATTATTCTTATGATGCTTCTCAAACTCATTTAGCATGTGCCATGTGGCATAAAGGTAGTGCAAAACATTTTAATAAATTTGATAATACAAATGCTGGTTTTCAAAAGCGTGCCAATAAAATAGAAGATAGTAAATCTTTTGAAATGTACGGACGTCTTCATACTGATATTGTGAGTTTAGATCATATGCTTCCTAATAAAGTAAGTTTATGTGTAAAATTACATCGTTGTAAAGATCACTTTTGTTTAATGTCTCATGAAAATACAAGTTATAAAGTTGTACTTGAGGAAGTTGTTCTTCATGTACGACGCATTGATGTCGCTGCTGATTTAGCTATGCAATTAAATACGCGAATGGTTTCAGAATCGGCCAAGTTACCTTTCACAAGAGTAGAAACAAGATCATATACTATTCCTGCACAAGTCAAGTCATATAACCTTGATAATCTCTTGCTGGGTAATGTTCCTAAAGACCTGGTTATTGGTTTCATTTCCAACACAGCCTTCAATGGGAAATCACATCTAAATCCCTATGAGTTCCGGAACTTTAACGTTAACAAACTGCAATTACATGTTGGCACAAAATAATTCCTTCCCAACCTCCTTACTCCTAATTTTAATAATGATTTATACCTTCTAAGATACTATACTCTGATATCAGGTACTGGCATATATTATCAAAATTATTCACATAATGTTACTCTTGAAGAATATCCTAATGGATATGCTCTGTATGCTTTAATTCTATCTCCAACTGGAACTTTAGATGATAACACTTGGGATGTAGTTCGTGATTTTCCTGTAAATTCAAAAGTATCATTTTCAGAAACTTTAACTGAACCGCTTACATGTACTATGTATGCTCAATTTGATTCGTTAGCACAAGTAGACAAACATAGAAATATTTATACTGATAACACCTTCTAATTTATTCAGTTGAGTAGAATGAGGGTTTGTGTACACTTCTCCGCATTCCATAATAATGATGATGAATTTATTGTAAAGAAACTAGCAAGTGTAAATCCTGACGTTCCGTTTTATCAAAACTGGATATTTAAACCACCATATCCATTAAGTAAGTTGTCTGAGCCAATCATAAGTACAAACAAATATCTAAGTGAAAATGTATATGGCATTACCTGGCACGAAGGCGATGTAGAGTACACACTTCTTAAGAAGATACTTCACTCATATTGCTCAAATACTGCCAGTATTTACACGTATGGAATAACTAGAAAGTGTTTTCTTGAAGAAAAGAAATGTTAAAAATTTGGAAAAATAGACTGTCTAAAGTATACCGCATTAAGTTTTCACGTTCACAAGTGTGCACATAATAAACATCATTTTGGACAATATAGGTGCAATGTCCATGAAGCATTACTATAAAGTGAATATGTAAAAGTGTATGATTATGTTTTACATATGAAAAACAGTGATAATTACATACCTACTATAATTAAGAAAAATAATAAACATGTATAGTGACGAATTGTTAAAAGTGTTAGTGATTGGTAAAGTGACTGGTGCAAGTGTTACTGGAATTTATTGACAAAGTTCCTGTAATGGTAGAACCACCTGCAGCACTTGTAGTTAATCTTGATACATCCGGTTCAAGTGGTTCCCAGTGTATATTAATGAGAAAAAACATGGTTTCTACTTTGTCAGTCTTGCTATGGACATTCTCAAGGAAATAAAAAACTTTTTATCAAAAAATACTAAAATATATCTTACAAATAGTGAACAATATCAGGACGATGATTCTTTGTTGTGTGGATATTTTGTTTTATTCTTTTTGCATCATATTATTCGTACCCGATCATTTGCAAAGTGTTTAAAATTGTTTAACGACAAAAATTTGAAATAGAATGATGATATTGTTACTAACCATGTAAACAAAATTTTAAAAAGAAAACAAAAATACTTTTTTATTTTTTATTATTGTATATAATTTTTTATCATTATTTTTACAATATTTTTTTAAAAAATTATATTCATGCCCTTAATTTACAATTCCTCATTACAATCTTGATAATGCATTAGTTAATGCTGTTGATCTTTCATATTTCCACCAGGAATTCCATTGTTGTACGTTACGATATGCACATCCTGATTTATTTACAACATTTCTGTGAAAAGAACAATATTCATTAACCCTTTCACTGTGGAAGGCGACGGAAAGAAAATTTCCCTAACCTGCGAATGTCGATTATAGTCGACGTGTTAAAATTTGTCTGTATCTTGGTTTTGTCAATTGTAGTCGCCAAAGGTTTTCTGTGTGATTTCTATTGTTTATCGAAAACAATAGAACACAAAACAATTGAACGGTACAACTTTGGCGATTCCTCTCGACAAAGCCAAGATACGGACAAACAAATTTTAACACGTCGACTATAGTCGACATTCGCATGTTAAGGAAATTTTCTTTCTGTCGACGAAAGTCGACTTCCTCTGTGAAAGGGTTATATATATTTCCACATAAATCATTTAATCGTGGACAATGTTGTTTCTAAATCAATAACATTATCTAATGAAAATATTCTCTTAATAAAAAGAGATTTCTCTAAATCTTTACAATAAAAGGTTGAATTCTTTAAACATAATTGATATACAAGGTTGCGTATGAATGATACAGTATATCGAGTTTTACTATCCCATTTCAAACCATGTAAATTTAATGTTAACCAATCAATTTGTTTTTTGACAACGTAATGACAATAAATTATATTCTATTGGTGATATTAACAAGCAATGGAAAATTACTGTGTCATCATATGCGCTTAGACAAAACTCACGAATAATAAATTTGTTATCAGTCATTTAAAAACCTTGAATATCAATTTGTGCGCTGAATGAATAATGGTAAAATTTGACCCACAAATTCTGTATTTTTTAAAAGATTACAAGTTTTACGCATAAAGCATTTAATGAGATTTCAGTATGTTCCTGTTCATACAAATGATCCAATGATCCAATGTTATGAAGACAATCATGAAGAATTTTTAACCTTTATTTTACGGCTTTCACTACACTGCCAGAATAGTAAATCCGTTCTCTCCCGCGTGTCACTGTACTGACACAGGCGAAAGGTTTACTTTGACCCGCGAGCACACATTTTTTTTAAAATGATGTGCCTTATTGTATGAAGAGATAGTCCATAGTGAAAGGAACCAGAAACGTTGGTTCTCAACCGGTGTGCTCGCGGGTCAAAGTAGACCTTTCGCCTGTGTCAGTACAGTGACACGCGGGAAAGAACGGATTTACTATTCTGGCTTTGTACTGACAAGCCGTAAAATAAAGGTTAATGTGCATTCCATACATTCAATTGGATTATTATCACGTAAGTATACCTTTATTGTTTTATACATAATTCACATTAATATTTTCAGCATTACATAACACACATGAAACACTAGCACTATTCGGATACATTTTTCACTCTGCAATGTCCGATTTCCGTCTGTCTTTTCTTAATAGATCCTCTAGTAAATCCGGGTGATAGTCTGTATCGTTTAATAATTCCAAATATGCTTCATAAAATTTTTCTCTTGTTAATATTCCAATAATGTGGGTGTTGGCATACAGGTAAAACACATCTTCAACACTAGGGCTTGCTATAACACTCCAGGCGCGGATTTCCAATGATTTTGGGGGTACATTCACACAATCATGAGCATAAACATTATACGATTCTTCTCTACAGCCATCACATATTAACGTGTCGCTGAATTCCCATTTTTCAGTAACTTTCTTTATACATTCTCGGTCCACATTTTGGCTATTACAAGCAGTCTAAACTCCAAAATCTTGATGACGATGAAGTTGGTGATGATGCTGGGGTTTCTGAAACTGTTAGCACTGGTGAATCCATTGCGTCAATATCAAATTCTTCATCTGAAGATGATTCATATAATTCTGTTTCAGCATCAGAGGATGATGCTTCAATATTTCTATCGCAGTGTTCCTTCTTCTCATACGACTGCATGATGTATCTTTATATATTTTATCTCTCATGACCTGTATTTAAAGTATGTTCATACCCATCACGTGTTCACATCATGTAAAATCAACAGATTTCTCTAATGGTAACATGATGTTTACTCATGTGTCAACGGCCAGAATTACTCACCGTGGCGTGGTCACATGTTGTTTAGTCATGTATCAACGGTCATATTTAGTTATCGCTATGTCATACTAAGGTCAATACCCTAGCAATCTTAATTACTTATTCGTCGACGGCTTTCGCTTGATAATTACTCATCGTGGTGTGGTCACATGTTGTTTAGTCATGTATCAACGATCAACAAATTTATCTAATGGTAGTAAGGTCATTTCATCCGGGTTCCAAAAGCGCGCGAAAACTTCAGTTCATTCCTTCAGTTCGTCGGTGATGGATGTACGAGAGCAACGTTCTGTATATGTGGCTACTCCGTATATGACGTCTTCTCTTCTCGGAATATAATTCCCCCGAGTTTTCTTTAATGAAAACGAAAAAATAAAAAATACGAATGAATAAAAGTTACAATGAGCTTCTAATGAAGCGATGCAATGAAAGTTGCTCGAAGAGCTTTTAATAATGTAAATGAATGAAAAAATAAATGAAATACACCTATTAGTTTTTCTCCCCTACCAATCCTTTTCCTATACACCGAATTCCGGGTTCAATTCCTGTGTCCATTTGTGGGTTGTCATTTTTCCTATAGGTGGTCCCTGGAGGGTCTTGGTTTCAATTCCTTAAATAGGTATTATGAGTTTTTCTAAGTTCACATATTGTTCGAATAATTGTTAGGAAAATAATTTAATGAAGCGAAATAATGAAAAATACGAAAGAATAAAAGTTAGGATTTATTTACATGATCGGAATATAATTCCTCTATATAGTTGGAGGCAGTGGCCATTTTTTAACTTCTCACACACTGTTCGAATAATTATAAGGGAAATAATTTAATGAAGGGAAGAAAAATGAAAGTTACGAGGGATTAAGAATAAGGAAGGGGTCCTGGGAGATATCCCTGGAGGGACCAGGGCAGTCTTCAGGGGCTAAATTTTAAACGAGTAATATTTTACATATTACGAACCATTACATAAGTTGGGGGTCATCCACTGTGTCCCTGGAAAGTGTCACATTTATCGCTATCACACTTTACTACAACCATAATTCGCAATAAAGCAAAAAAAGAAATTCTTTGGTTGGATTATTTAAAGTGCGAGTGACTTCAGCCGAAGCAGTACCTCTCAGCTGCACCTGTAAACCCCCACAAAAATAAACTATTCCGCCTCTTCCATTTAGCATTACCTGTTTCTTTCAAACACTGATTGAATTATTCAGGTAGAAATAAAATTTTATTATCAATTCAAGACTTTTAATAATTATTGAGACTTCTATATACAAAAATTCCAATCAAAACTTTTCGTTGAAAATTAACTAAATATATCTCTTGAATTTAATAAATTAAGGAAATTATCACAGATAAAAAAATGGAAAATGGTCGTAACTCTGGATTGAAGCAAGCTTAATATCATCAAATCTTTAATTACAATAGCTTCTTGAAAAACACTACAGACTGCTCTAGAAGGAATAAGATATAATTTTTTGTGAGTCCAATTTTAATTCTTCCGTAATCTATATTCTAATCACCCGGAAAATGAGATTGATGATTTGACTCTAATCGGTTTTAGTTTATTTTAATTTATATTTTACTTATTTCAACCAGACAGCAATCTATTACGTTTATTTTTATGAATACTATTAACGCAATTGGGTAATGAGTGAGATGAAATTCTACCAAAACTTACTCTACCACTACTCTACTCAACCGTAACCAGAAATATTAAATACTCTGTAATACTCACCAGATCCAAATATCTAATATAAAACATTCTTACGCCTTTATCCAGAGACTCCACATCACCACCATGGATTGGAATTTGACTTTCTCTACTTAAAAACCAACTGCCATACAAAAATAAATGAGTCCCAATTTTCCCCAACAGAATATTAATTGCAAAATTTAACGATTTAATTACAAGCTCATTCTAGAATCAGAAAGTTAATTGGATTAAAAAAAAATATATTTGAAACTTTAAGCTAGGAAGTATAGCTACAGTTCAGAGCTCTCCCTTTATAATTTACTTCAAACTTCCGGATTTTAATTACTTAATTTTACTGCAATAGAATATTATACACTTTAAATTCAGGTATTAATTCAAACCATTTTATAAAGATCAATTAATTCTTGAAATTATAAGTTTTATAACCTGCATTAGACTGAGTATTACTACAATAATTCATCACAATTTTATCAATTCTAAACAAAATTACTGCTGTTTAAAGTTAAATTTATGATAGTCAAACAGGTTATCTACTGTAGTTAGTTAAGTGACAAAGCGACATAACTATCTGTTTTAACCGAATTTTACAAGCTTGTTTTAGTTTGGTCAAAGGGTATGAACTCCCCTCCCGAGTACTCCAATTATGCACAATTTTCCTACATAAATTAAATTACCAGCTAATTTTAGTGTATTTAACTCACATATTAAACGGATATTCACTACTAAATTTTTATTCCTATCTTTTTTTTTAAACCTACTAATGTAGTAAGAACATTGAATCATAGTTTTTTTTTTACTTTCAGTCACGAATTATTTAAGCTAGGAAACTAACCCATCTGATTTAAGCATATTAAAGACAATTAACCTCCGATTTAGTATCAAAATTAATATTATAGATTCCGTAATAGAAACTTTTTAACTCGTAAAGTCAAATCCCTTTAAACTCAATATCACACAATTCGCACTAGAGGCACAAATCCAGCCGAGAAGACAACTTCACTGCTATGTTTTTCCATGCGTAATGACTCAGCCGTCGCTCGCTCGCATGAACGAAGCCTGGTAGGGAGGGAAGACTCCGCCCACCCACCAAGGCCAGATCAGCGCAACCGACACTATGTCATCACGCGTACACCTCATTGCCTCCCGAGCAGCTGTTTACAACACACCTTTACTTCGAAGAAGCAACTCAGCAAAAGAAGCTATTTTCACAATCTTAAAAAGTAAAAAAAGAATAACATTTTTAAATTTTCATATAAACGACCATTTCAATGTAACTTGAATGTCCTTAGATTTTTCATTATTTTCCATTTCTGTTTCTTTTATTATTTTAAGTCCATGATTTATTGCATTTCATTTTCTTTTTTTTTAAACTTGGAACGTGCACACGTTACAAAAGCAGGGGCTATGCTTTGACCACAAAGGTCATTCAACTACATCCAGGAAAAAAAACCTCCTAACACAATTTCATCACCCTCTTGCATCAGCTTCCTGGTTGTGAAACATACTAGGTATCAACCTTGTCCATAGTCAAGCATTTGATATCTCTTATCTCTTATCAGCTGTCGGTATCTCTCTGGTTACAGTTCTAAATTTTGACTACTCCTGCACACCTATTGAAAATTGGCGAAATATGCCCTTTTGGATTGTGTATGCGTGGCTTCCTTTACGCTGTTAAGGACCATCATCCACAGTTTCTGTAATTCGAAATAGGGTCTGTTGAAATTTAGCTTTTTTGCGATTTTGGACAGTCCTAGTTCTGAAACTATGCACTTTTCGCCATAGGTTGATATGAAACTTTTCTCTTATTTTAATGTGAGGAATCACCTTTTACAGTTTCTCGGTATAGTTTATTAACACCCTGTATATCATTATCTCAATCTCATCTTAGATGTAGGCTCGTTTTGTCTACACGCACTCGACGAGGTATATTTAGTGTCTGAGGGATTTTTTAAAAAAATATTTATGAATAAGTTTCTTTTCAACGTCAGCAACGGCTCTCATGTGATTGACTGTGATTCTAGCCAAGTTCGTGCCGTTTTACTAGTAGTTCCAAAGGTCATCATTTCAAAACCGATATATATTCTATTTTTAATGGGCTCACAGGATAATTTTAAAAGGCGAGTGATTAGCTAATCAAGATCAGTTTCTCTAACTTTACAAGGCTAGTCGGTACTCCGTGATTCTGACGAGGGAAGGGTCCGAATGGGGCACTCGAGTTGCCGAACGACATGTATTAGGTATGAAAGAGGGTGTGAAACTATGTAGATGCAAATTTATAGCGGCTGAGGCAACATGGAAAAGCCGGAGAGCCGGAAGAAATATGGCCGACCGTAGGGCCCAGCAACACAGAAAGCTAAGCAATCACTCGTTCTACGCGTGAATGGCTACAGAAATTAAGGTCAAATGTTTAGTAGTAGATGCATGATAAGATCTGCTATATCTGTAATTAACAACATGGCTGCCATTTTGAGTGGCCATCTTGAATTCGGATTGTCAATGCAAAAGAGAAAGTAGGTCATGGGATATATGAAATAGCACTGAAATTTTACCAGGAATTCATTCGTATTAACCATTTTGTAGTAACTTTACTGTGAGTTGAAAAGTAACATGCAAGAAAGTCGTGAGGGGATATTTGAACAAACTGCGGAATAATATGTTGGAATAATGTTGGCACAGGATGCACATCTAGAAAAAGATTACAAAGAGCATTTGCACGTGCAAAGAGCTGGTAATATTGCAGTGTAAAAGATGGATAGTTGTGACGTTAAATCACCTTAAACAAATTAGGGCTGGGGATTAAACGTATAATTACGACGTGGTTCTTTTCAAAGAAAATAACATATATCATCACATAAGCAAGTATACTGATAAAGGTACATAGCAACCTATGAAGGACAGTTGATGTGAATAGTATCCATAAGAGTGTGATGAAAAGCCAAGAGCTATTCTCGCCTGAAACGCTATCATCTATCTCTAACGTTTGTTATTCTTCGACCACTGTATCAATATTCACTAAAAACTACATTTTTGATCTTCCACACAGGGATTATTGTCGCACGTCTCAAACCCAAGTACTAATAATGACACAACTACCTGGAGATTCATATTCATGCCGAAAAGAAGAAATAACTTTTCTATGTGATGAATTAGAATATATCTTGTCATTTTCAAGCACTTTCTCAACAGTGGCTCACCGACCAAGGGCACATTTACCTTCCTACCAACCACTCTATCTTACATGACTACTTCACTGATAACGCATATACTAGCTAATGATCCTTCTCGCGTACTTTCTGTCCGCAAACTGGACACAGTAGGTGGCATGGACTCACCTTTATTCTCTTCTTTCTCTGTAGTCAATGATTATCTTTCCCTTACTCGTAACTATTCTGCATGTAAACACACTTTTCCTTTGGTCTGTATACAAACCAGAGTTCTCCAAGCTCTAGCTTTTGCATCATACTAGTGAGTCTATATCACAGTTTATATGCGACCTTCTTGCATGTTAGCTACTTCTCTACTCACAATAGTTACTACTACAGAATGGTTAACACCAATGTATTTCTGGTAAAATTTCAGTGCTATTTTATATGCCAAATGACCCACGTTTCCTTTTATACTGTAAATCTAAATTCAAGATGGCCACTTTCAACATGGCGGTCATGATGTGAATTACATATAGCAGATTTTATGCATCTACTACTACACATTTAGCTTCATATCTGTGGCCATTCACGCGCGGAACAAGTGATTCCTTCACTTTCTCTGTTGCTGGCCCTACGGTCGGCCTTATTTCTTTGGGCTCTCCTGTTTTTCCATGTTGCTCTCAGCCTCTATAAACTTGCATATGAACATAGTTTCACACCCTCTTTCATATCTGACAGATGTCGTTCGGCAACTCGAGTGCACCATTTGGACCCTTCCCTGGTGAAAGATGAACCATTAAGCCCTCCAACTGCACTGTTGCGAAAGTTTCTTAACGCAATTTTTATGCCTTAGTGGTGGGTGGGAGTAACTTTGTAGTTTCTTCTGTCTGAATGCAGAAATACTTGTCATATTGCAAGTAGAGTAAAATTGGGGTTCGGAGAGAAGGTTCAGGATAGCATAAATGCTGGCTATTAAATTCAATTTTGAATGCATGATTCATGGTGGACGAGTATCAAACCAAAGTTTCCAGAGTTGAAGTGAACGGAGTAAGTTCTCTCCCTCGTTCTTTCCGTTTGAATAAATTGAGTACGAGTTTCTCTGAATGAAGAGATAGGAAAGCTGTTTTGCTTTGATAGTATTTAATGCGGCTCTGGAGTAAAGGGCGGAATAGCTCGAATGGGAGCAAATTACCTTCCAAATCTGAATTTCTTTATTTTAGCTAAATTATTACTTTTTATACCAAACTACTCATAATAAAAGAATTAGTTTTATACGGTTGATGGGCCGGGATAAATCTTCAGTCAATGCATAACGTTTAAAGCGAATATGGTGACAGTAGACAACAACGGGATTTGAATGTTGCTGAATCACATTTAAAAGTATTATGAGGCCTAACAAAGTCAATTTACCTTAATCGTAATCTTACAAAAATAGAGTTGAGAAATTTAACCCTAGAAACTTAGAAACACTATAGAGAAGCCGAACTTACTACAGCATTTATTAATTAGTATGAGAATTTAACCCAATAAAAGGACTACTATGCAGTGTTAATTCTGGAATTTTCTTTTCTGTAAAATTCAAGTTAAGTGATTTAATTTATTATTCTCTAGACTGATTAATTTCCATAGACTTGACTTGTTTGAAAATCGTATGACTTCATTTAGTCCATACATTATTATTATCATTATATTTATATTGCGTTCCCACCTCAAACACTAAATATCCCTCGTCGAATGAGCGTAGGTGAAACGGGAATAGACCAAACGGGAAGACCGCCTAAAGGGCTTCATTTCCGTCGATTGGCGCTAGAATGGTCTGAGTCGTTAGTAGATCGCTTGTGCACTTGGTGGAGGCGTAGTCAGGATTTCGTGAAGGGGGTCCGTGACATGAACTACTGTTGTCACCACACCAGGAGCTCGATCATTCTAAGCTATTTGACTGGTCACATAAAATGAGGACAATAAAATCAGGATATGTTAGTATGTATTTTAATATCAAACTATGAAGAAATCTCGAGTAAAATAATAAAAAAACGTATTGAGAAAGATTATACAATATTAACATCCTTCCTCTGTTTATTCAAATATAACAATTTTCCTTTCATTATGACCTCAACTATTATAAAAAGTACATTATGAGGGTATTAGGGTTCGTTTCCTGTAGGCTACCGTTTGTATAAACAGATTTAATGGTATCTGGTTTGATCCCTGAATGTCCTTGTACTACTGATTGATGAAAGAAAACAGACTCTTGGACTAAGTGATACAACCCACAAGTAAACATTAACCAACTGAGAACAAAACTGGTGAAACTCTGGATTCGAACCATCGACTTTTGATATACAGGTATATCGTGTTCGTGATTACTCCCTGCTTCCACCTCAGCTGAATCAGCTGATTGTTCCATTCGTGGTTACCCAGCGTACGGTCAGAGTTCGGGGAACGTTGGGTGCGATAGGTATTTCTTTTCCATGTATTCCGCGAAAAACAATACCAACCTGTTGCACTGCTGAAACTATAAATATAATGAATAAAATACATGCACAATACTTATCCTCTAACACAAAATATTATATAGCACACACACTTTTACGTCACTTGCATATCAATGAACACATACAAAACATATATTTGACACGTATATTTCAAACTATTTCATTATTGTGGCACTTCACATTTTACAAGCACTAAAATACTTTTTAAATTGTAATAATGTGACCCCGTATAGCACTGACGACCGAATACCTATATTTTCGTGGACGTATTTTCTGTAACGAAAGTAGAATAACCGAAAACATAGGCATAAACACTGTTCACTGTAGTTAAGAGTTTAATGCACTATTAATTGTTATGTTCACGCCTTCTACATGTTGATTTCGTCCTAGCTAGCACAGGTTACTCCGCTAAATCATTTTATGGATCTTGTAGATAATTAAAACTTAGATGCATTTTCACATTGGAATCTCCTTTTTAAATTACTTTTCTAGTTGTAATATTACTAATGAAACACAAAGAATTGCATTGAAACTTTTAAGATTGGATTTACCTCTGTATAAAACATTAGAGTGGACAGAAACATGTACTAATCTCTTTCGTTCCTAAATTTCCACTCTCCGCGTCCAGTCATTGCTATCCACTTCTGTCGCAATAAAGGCTCATGAATACATTATGAGAATGAAAGATAGTTCCCCTAATACATTTAGTTTTAAAGTAACTGCTTCACTAATAAGAGATGGTTGAATACTTATTGGATTATTGAAAGCACATTAACCCCATTTAAACAGATGATAATATTAATAATTTGTCATTAACACAAAATATGCACATTTTTGCATATAGTCCGTTGCTGCCTTTAGCCCTGCAATTCAGCTTCCGAAGGTGGGGAGAAAAAAATAAGCTGAGTTGAATTTTTCGTTCATATATGGCCATACGAAGAGAGAAGTAAGTGGGTAACCACACACACATATAGAAACTTGTGAGCGAGAAACTTCGAAGCAATCCATTTCGAAGAATTTTGTCTTGGTGCGCACTAATTCTAAGAAATCCTCTTCCGTATACGAGGGTTAGTTAAAGAGTATATAACGATTGCGTTATAACATATTCACTATTATAAAAAGTACATATTCAGTAATGTCTTGTAAAACATTTTAAAATATATGGGTTTCTTTCTTTGTTGAATCAAATGTTAACAGAACTTTCTTTCCACATATTTTTTTTTGTTTTTATTACTCCGTCTGTTCCAAATGACAGGTTAAAGGAGCAGTAGAAAATTGTTTTTGGAATAACATATTTGATACTGCAAGGATGCGATGACGAAAAATTATGATAAAAAATGTCCACGCTATTACACAACCGCAATATGCTTTCGGAAGCTTGAAATCTCCCTGACTAGTAGCAGAAATTCTGAAACTCCCGTAACTTTTCTAGAAATTTCAAATTTCCTGACTCTTCCAGGATATGTCTCTTACTTCAACACCATGTATTGCAAGTAATACAAATCTCTTCATGAGAAAAAGTGAAAAAAGCTTCCTGTAGTTTATTTTTAACGCTGATCCTTCGTTTCCTCATTTCACTTTGTTTCATCCTTTCTTAATTTTTTCATTTCTGGTCTCGAAAGGGGGCCCGGACACCCGGACTCCTCCTTGGCTACGTTCCTGACTTGGTGCATACAAATCTTTCGTTTATGCGAAAGAGGAAATGTAAGATATTGGAGTATTTAGTTTAGGCGCCAATTCTCTATCAACGTCAATTGGCACCAAAAAGATATGAATCGTGTATCTCTTGTGCACAACAGGAAGTGAAATATTGGTGTATCTATTTATGCTGCACTGAACAACTCCCATTGGCGCCAAATGGTATCAATCGTTAATATTTCGTTTGTATACGCGCTCGTTTGTGTACGAAAGGAAATGAGATTCTGCTGTATCTCTATTTGGGCAGCAGCTTCCTGAAACCTACCAATTGGTGCCAAATTAATTTTAGTTAGAGTTTCGTCTCTTGCGTCAAGCCTACAAGGACTGGAACGATTAGAGTAAATCTTGTAGTATCCACAGGATTCTTGGCTACGATTAAAAACCAAAGATATAACTTAACTATATACATGTACAAAGAGGGACAGAGAGCATATCCCATAAAATTTGTCAAAATGAAAAAAACTTGCGAATTTGCTCTGCAAGAAGCATTGGGAAACAGTACAATATTTATAATTTTTCTTTTCCTATTTGGCAGGAACAGAGTGTGCATATTCCCCCTATCTAATGCAATGGTCCAATTGAAGACTTTGGGGCAAAAACAGGTTAAGTCCAAAAACTGAAAATGGAAAGGAGGTAGCTTCACAACGGTTTCCACTCACCCGATTTTCTTCAAACCTGGCACATATATACTAGACGGAAAATAAATCAACAGGTATTTTTTTGTTTCTTTCGGAAAAGAGGTTAAGGGGGCAAAAGCCCCCTTTTCAAAAATGGGAACTCTTGATTAAGAGGGCCACATTAAAGAAAGGAAACTCTGAGGATGCAAAGATGACTTCAAAGTAGGAAATACGGGTTTTGGCGTTTCTGTGAGAAAAGGGTTGCAGGGGTTATGGCCCCCTTCGAAATGACAAAGGAAAATGAAATCTTTGAGTTTTACGTCCCACGGTTATACCGGTTAGGCTAAAGGAGACGGTGATAATGAGTAATGAATTAAATGGTGAAATGAAGGAAGTGGGAGGAAACGGGAGAACCCCGAGAAAACCCACGCACACGGTATTTGTCCACCACAAAGTTCACTTGGCGGGGGCTGGGATTGAACCCGGGACCCCAAGCACCAGAGGTGAACGCTCTACCACTGAGCCACCGCAGCCTCCGAAATGTCAAAGGACCCCGCACAATCCTTATGGAAATTGGATTTCGGTGGAATTGCTTAAAACCATGTTATGTTAAAGATATGACGTTCCTGAGAAAAAGTCTGAATGAGCACCACCAAAAATCACTGACCGTTTGGCCACTACAGGGCTATTTTTTTAAAAAAAACAGCCGAAGATAACGATATTCTGGATTCCGGTAAAAATGACTGAGTCTGTGATATGTTGTAGATATTGTGATCCTGAGAAAAAGTCTTAATGGGAATAACCACCTATCACTGACTGTTTAACCACTAGGAGGTAACTTTTATGAAAGTAAGAGAAGATAGTGATGTTCTGGATTTCGATGAAAATGACTGAAACCGTAATATGTTGTAGATATTGTCATCCTGAGAAAAAGACTCAATGGACATACCCACAAGTCACTAATGGTTTGGTCACTACAGGGCTACTTTCTTGATAACAGCCGAGTATAACGATGTTCTGGATTTCGGTAAGATTGAGTAAAACTAAGATATGTTGAAGATCTTCTCATTATGAGAAAAAGTCTTAATAGACACAACCATTGAATTATGATTGTTTGGTCACTACAGGTCCAGGTTTTAAAAAAAAAACAGCCGGTATAACGATATTTTTGATTTCGTGTAAATGAATGAAACTGTGATATGTTGTAGATGTCGTGACCCTGAGAAAAATTGTCTAGGGCTTTCCAAAGTTTTCCTTTGTCCTGCAAGATGAACATTTGAATGTTGTCAGTGCTTAAATGGTGTTGGCCGCTACTCTTCCCATCCATTTTTCGGGTTGTAGGATCGGACTTTTCAGGGTTTCATACAATTTTACCACAATTCCGGAGTATCCTTACCTTCTGCTGTTTTAAAACATGTGGCCCCGTAGCGAAATGGTCACTGATTGGCGGTTGTGTCCATTGAGATTTTTTCTAAGGATTACATCATCTACAATATATCACAGTTTCAAGCAATTTCACCGAAGTCCAGAAAAACTTTACGTCTTGTTCGGTTTAAAAGAGTGGCCAAACGCTTAGTGATGGATGGTTGTGATTCTTCAGACTTTTTCTCAGGACCAGAATATCTAGAACATTTTTAAGCAATTCCACCGGTTTCTGGATTTCGGTGCCATAGCCTCTGCAACCCTTTTCACGCAAAAACCACAAAACCCGTATTTCCTACTTTGAAGTCATTTTTGCATCGGCAGAGTTTCGTTTCTTTAAATTGGCTTTTTTAATCAAGGGGGGCCTTTTTTGAAAATGGGACCTTTGCTCCCTTAACCTGTTTTCCGAAAAAACAAAAAAAAAAAAAAAATACGTGTCGATTTATTTTCGGTCTAGTATATCGGGTGTTGCAAAATAAGTGTTACAACTCTTGGGAGGTGACTCCTGCCACAGAGACAAGAAAAAAAGTTATCTTCAACTTTTGGCTATCGGACATAGTTTCGGATCTACAAGGTGCCGAAAGCGTGGGAAAATGACTTTCGGACGCCAATAGTTCGGAAACTATCCAACGTAAAGAGGGCGGGTAAAAAAATCACTGAAGAAGTCATACCTGCTGTACTGAATTTTGCATGTTTCACAATCCTACCATGCACGCGCAAGGGATTCCCCAAAGGAACGCAGGGAGTCCCGAATAATCTGCCAAATGAAAATTGGTCTAAATGGATATGAATTGATAGGGTTTCTACCAGGTAACAATAATTCGTTTGTATTAAGTCGATATCTGAAACAAATACAAAATGGCGGGCACCTTCATGCCCGTTGTGTGTGGTTGCATAATCGCCAGGTACGGATGCTGGCCAACAGTGACGTTCTGAGTATTAAGTATAGCGAATTTTGTACCCAAATGCTCTAGAAAGATATCTGGAGTGTCGGTAGAGAACAACAGATGAAGCAGGCTGATTCACATGTGTGCAAACACGTGGCAAAAAATGTCCAGAAATTCACACATACTAAGTAAACGTGAGTTCAAAGCGTCAGAAATGTAAAAAATATCATCAAGAATATGAAAGCCATTGCCGATTCACCAATAATATTCCATCAATCCGATGCAATATGATGTACACGGTCGCATACCAATAAGGATGCAACAACTGAGGCCAAGTTGAAATTGTGCAAGGGAACACAAAGAAAGTGGGTAAACTAAATGAATGTCACTCGTGGGATCGCATGATCGATATTGAAATGTGACCCATGTGTGTGTTGATATCAACATGTAGCTAATGTACAAATGTCAACATGTTCCACTTCCGCTGGGACACCGTCCCAAGTGCGAAAACTAGGAAAATATTGTTGTACATTCTGCTATTACATCTGGTCCACTTTTTGGTAGAACGTAACTAGAACACGATTGTATCAATGTCCCTCTTTGTTTGGGACATTGTCCCACAGTCGACACATATGAAAAAAATCTCTTAATCAATGGTTCAAATTCTGATAGAGCCTGAAAATAACAAACTTGTATCATGTCTTACGTCTTGTGGGACATATGACGTACTCGAAATATAGGAAAATATCTCCAGAAATTCGTATCTTACACACAGTGGACATGCCAAGACAAAGACGAAAATGAACCTATTTGGCACATGTAACACTACAGCTGGAACACCATGGAAAATAAAACGACATGAGAAATAGGAAGAAACGACTTAAAGGTCTGATTGTTTACAACTGTGCAGTAGGAGTAACAAAATCAAACACACAAGCATGTCTGAAGGCTGTATAAGAGCGCTTGCCAAACAAAGTGGGTACTCCTCAAAGAAATGAATACAGAGAAAGTGAGGCTCCCTCGAAGCCTCAGGCCTAGAGCGCTCGCTTTCGCTCGCGTGGTCGCCGTTTCCAACCCTACTGGGAGCCTACGGCCTCAGAATCAAGACCCAAGTAGTTATTTTCTTATTTTTCACACGTGGGATGGTGTCCCAGCAGTAGTGGGACATGTTGACATTTGTCCATTAGCTACATGTTGATATCAACATACACATGGGCCATATTTAAATATCGCTCATGCGATCCCACTAGTGACATTCATTTAGTTTACCCACTTTCTTGGTGAGTCCCCTTGCACAATTTCAACTTGGCCTCAGTTGTTGCATCCTCATTGGTATACAACCGTGCACATCATATTGCATCGAATTGAGGGAATATTATTGTTGAATTGGCAATTGCTTTCATGTTCTCGATGCTAATCCTTACATTTCCGACGCTTTGAACTCAAGTTTACTTAGTATGAGTGCATTTCTGGGCATTTTTCGTTACGTGTTTCCATACATGTGAATCACCCTAATTCATCTGTTGTTCTCTACCGACACTCCAGATGTATTTCTAGAGCATTTGAGTACAAATTCGTTACACTTCATACTCAGAGCGTCACTGTTGGCCAGCATCCGTACCTGGCGATTATGCAACCACACACAACGGGCATGAAGGTGCCCGCCATTTTGTATTTGTTCCAGATATCGACTTAATACAAATGAATTATTGTTACCTGGTAGAAACCCTATCAATTCATATCCATTTAGACCAATTTTCATTTGGCAGATTATTCGGGACTCCCTGCGTTCCTTTGGGGAATCCCTTGCGCTTGCATGGTAGGATTGTGAAACATGCAAAATTCATTACAGCAGGTATGACTTCTTCAGTGATTTTTTTACCCGCCCACTTTACGTTGGATAGTTTCCGAACTATTGGCGTCCGAAAGTCATTTTCCCACGCTTTCGGCACCTTGTAGATCCGAAACTATGTCCGATAGCCAAAAGTTGAAGATAACTTTTTTTCTTGTCTCTGTGGCAGGAGTTACCTCCCAAGAGTTGTAACACTTATTTTGCAACACCCGATATATGTGTTAAGTTTGGGGAAAATCCGACGACGAGAAACCGTTGTGAAGCTACCTCCTTTACATTTTAATTTTTTGGACTTAACCTGTTTTTGCCTCAAAGTCTTCAATTGAAATAGATAAATGCAAAACATTTTCTAAGAAACCTACAAAAATAAGTATTTCTTGATCCCGGTTGTGTGGTAAGAAAGTTCTTTAGAGAACTCTTCATTGCACTTATTAGACATAGCTGTCCGTCAAAGCGTTGCACGGATTTTGCTCTACCGTAAGTTCCTCAGTTATTTTATACTCATGGCATTTCCCAGGCCCATATCCAAGATGGGTCAAGGGTGACGACCCCCCTAAAATTTTCACGGTAGGCTTGCAAATGAACTATAATATGGTTGGATCGGGGCCCCAATAACTTCTACCATCCTCCACCTACATTTTTGGGCTGGCTACCGGCCTGGCCTTTCCCTTTAGTTATGATTTAGTCTAGAGTTAATGAACTCTTTCGTTTTGTGTGATAGCAAATTGAAACAACATAACCTAAAAAAGATGAATTCGAAAAAGTTTCCTAATTACTTTTCGTTAATCATCAACAAAGCACAACTCCATAATCGAAAAAATAATGTATATTATATTTAAGATAAAGAGGCATATATTTAAGATGTGGTGACTGAAATTAAAGAAAGAATATTTTTTTTTTGCTGCGGCTGCTTGTAATGTAGGGGTAGTTGGGGTAAGCGGGGACAGTTTTTGCAACGTTCAACTTTCAACTACTGTAAAGCAGGGGTGTAGCCAGCAGGTTTTTCTAGGGGGAGCGTCGTTTTTGAGGGGGGCAGCTACAATGTACAAAGCCAAAAAAAATGTGTCGCTGCTAGTGTTTTTGAGGCCTGAAAGAAAGGAAAATTTCGGTTTCCTTCTGGAACACTAAAAACACTATTTTAGCTTATTATTATTATTATTATTATTATTATTATTATTATTATTATTATTATTATTATTATTATTATTATTATTATTATTATCCATAAATTATATTCAAGATAGTTTTTATTATGCTTAATCAAGAACTACTGCCCGGGACCAAACGCTATACTTTTGTGCATAATTATAAAGGTAACCAAGAAAGGTCTGTCCCTTTTCGTGGAGGTCTGTGTTCAATTGGACCTCACATCGTGAGTTGAATGGAGTGGAGATAAGGCGAACGTTAGTTGTTGGTGTGGGTATATCCAACATACTACCTGATTGTGGCAATTCAGACACACCGTGAACTTGCGTAAAGACAGAGGGAACATGGAACATCCACAGAACGTCATAAGAGCATGTATGCTGAACGAGTTCAAATGGAGATCAAACTCCGCTGTAGCGGGACAGAAGATATGCCAGGCCTTTGGTGAGGGTGTTGTGAAGAAGCGGACAGTGCAACGATGGTTTAACAAGTTTAAGGACGATGACGAAACACCCAAAAACACCACGTGCCAGAAGACCAACACATGTACAAAGAGGAACTGAGACTACAATTCAGTGTGTGGAGAAACCATTCGGCAGCACATCCATCAACTTGTGAAGCACTACAAGTTGGATCGATGAGTCTCACATGTTTTGACTCCGGGCCAAAAGGCAACGCGGCAGTCGCCTGTGCTCATTTACTGTTTCGGAGCCATTTCTGGGCAGGGCGTTGACATGTGATAAAAAGTGTGCCCTATACGAAGCTCCACGGCGCCGTCATCATTGGTTAGCATCCCATGCACCGATTTTAAAACAGCAGAAACCAGCACTGCACCAGAAAAAGGTCCTTCTGTGTGTTTGGTGCATCGTGCATTGGGAACTGCTACCAGCTGGTCAGAGTATCAATGCAACTGTGTAGTGTCATCAACTGAGCTGTGCTCAACAAAAACTCAAAACTCTGGAGCCATCACTTCTGAATTGCAAATGGGTCCTCGTTTACGGGACAACGCTAAGTCTCACGTGGCTACGATGACTCAGGACACCATTTTTCGCCTTGGATTGGAAACAATAATGCAACCACTATATTCCCCGGGTATTGCACCTTCCGATTATCACCTGTTCCATTCTTTGGACAATCACCTTAGAGGACGCCAGTTCAAATCCCTAGTAAAAGTCCAAAATGCACCTGATACTTTCTTCGATTGACGGCCCATCAAGTTCTACCGCGATGGATTGCATGGCCTTCCAGAACGTTTTCACAAGGTCGTCGATACTGATAAGGACTATTTTTGATCTTCCAGGTTAGGTGACATATCGATGTTCGAAGGTGGTGGGTGAAAAAGCAACAACACTTTTCTTGGTTACCTTTATATTTAAATTTAAGACCTTGTATACAGAACCTGTCTACACAAGATTGATTTTCTTTGAAATTTCACTTCATTTCTTTATGGTTTCCTGACAAAAATATTTATTTATTATTCGTGACTACAAAAAATATTATTTTATTACAATGAGTAAAATAAAACAGACCGAATGAAATCCAAATTCAATAAAAGCATTGTTTCTCACCAAATTTTCGATCCTCTATGTCTTTTAAAACACTTGTTAAAGGATATAAAAATATACTGTACTTACAAATCAGTTTAGTACCTTTGTTTTATGGCTGTATTTGTAGTACCTTGTTAAAACGTTTGTCTTCAAACTGTCAAATATAAATCGCAGTAAATTGTGTAATCTGCTGTCACAAAAAGGTATCCTATTTTTCGATCAGTATAAGGAAGAGATACTATACTATTTTTCGATCGGTATGGAAAAACAAAATTTCTCCATACTATTTTACCATAAGTTATTATTTGTCAATAAACTTTGTTACTTTTAAATGAATGAAACGAGATAATTTTACTATGATGTTTTAAAAGCTGGTCATTTGGGGAGGCCATGAAACCATTTGGCCCCCCTTGGCTACACCCGTGTGTACCAGTAATAGTTTTCGGATTATGAAACTGAAAGTATGGTCATATTAACTTTGGTTTGTACACTTGATAAGCATTGGGACCATTTTGAAGCAATGTAAATACTTGTTCCGCAATAAAATGTTTATTAAAAATCAGTTACTGTCCCCACTTACCCCGATTTTTGTGGTAGGTGGGGACAATCCTATTTCCTCCCATATGTTAATAAAGAATGGAATGTGGGGACAGAGTGCCTGTTGTCTACTGCTGATAGGTCCAAGTTTCATATTTCTGCTGTAGTTCTAGCCAGAGATACAACATTTTGAAAATGGTACTGTGGTAAATGTAGAAAAAATAAGTAAGTAATGTCAATATTTCAAAAATATGTTTTATTTTGTTCAGAAAACTCTGATATTAGCAATATTTGCTGGACATCATTTACTTATCCCAGAAACATTGAAATAATGAAAAATATGTAATTACAGTTTGCCCTGAGGCTTGATATTCGGTACTGGGATAGTAGAGACAAACAAGATAAGCTTTAAGGTTTAGTGTTGTACATAAAAAAGAGCTCCTGATGAGGCACGTCTCTGGATTATATCAACCAAATACTAACAAATGTACTGCTGAATAACAATTCTAAAAATGGACAAGTAAGAATAAATGTAGGTTACACACTGAAGCCTGTGTAGATTCATAGGGCGTTGCCTTAAAAAGTGATGACTATTGCTGAGAATTGTAAGGCATCTAATACAAATCTATTTATAGTTTGTAGGATACAAATAGAGTCTACACAAAACATTGACTGCATAGACTAGATTTGAAATGTACAGTTTTGCCATAAAGAAACGACAGTGTTTATTTATACTGTCAAACTTAATAGGGCCATAGGAAAATGTCTTTTTGTGTACAGTATCTACATCTTCTCGAAATGGAAAACGAAATTGCATGCCAATTCGTTCAAGGAATTTCATTTCATACACATTTTTGCTAACTGACTTTATGACTCTGCGAATATACTAATTTTTCACTTAATCAGCTGCTCATTTTCTTCCACGTGCTCTAAGTGAGGCATTGCACTGTCTTCATCATCTTCGATATATTATCGGAAATACCTGCATCTGTGTCCGTGTCCTCACTTACCCCACAGATATAAAATTTGTTTCCCCACTTACCTCACTGTACAAAAATGTGGTTTAAGTGGGGATACTTCAATTGTGCATATACTGACAAGCATAACACAGTACATTCAATTTTTATAAGTACCTAAGCATCTCTTTTGGACCGTACAATGTTTTCACCAAGTGTCTCTGACAATTATCTCAAAATAGCCAAGCGCTGAAAGCTCTACGAAAGTTGATTGCATGGTAAAACTTGCACCCATGTGTGGCTTACGGTTATTCTTTTATAGTCTTCATATTAGTTAAAACCACTCTACCAGACGAATGGCACTATGTCCACAGTCTTCAAATTTGGAGAAACTGTTTTCATACTTTTTACCAGATTTTAGAAAACGCGCCTGTCCCCACTTACCCCAACTACCCCTATGTAATTGCTTGGATTGTATTCCTGTCTTAATCCTTCTTTGTTCATCCTTTAAAAGGTGAGCATTTTTAAGAAGTACTCTTAATTTGTAAATTATTTCCTATATCCGAATGTTAATAAAGTTTGTAAGCTAAAGGGAATATATTTAGAGTATGAAGAGAAATATCATTTGATTGTTACCTTTCTGTTTCTGCTCGAGTTTTTAAATTTCCGTTTTTCACTAATCTTTCAGAATGAATCATTCCAGTTTGTTACTAAATTCTACTGCTTATTTGTATGCGTGATAAGTATTTCTATTAATATGTATATAATTTTAAATTTGTTCAGATTCCGAGTCAAATCTGATCAAGTGCCCCTAAATTTGCCCTTATTAGCCAAGCATAACTGCAACTGAAACGGGTAATTTTGGGTCAAATCGCTCACGTTGGTAAGTTATTGGGTAGTTCTTTCATAACTGTAATTACAAGTATCTCGATACGATACTAAAAAAGAAAGGAGGTTATATTTTGAGTAACCATTGACAATTAATTAGTTATTGAAATTTTGTTAACAAAACTAAAACTATTAAAAAAATGTTTGGAAAAACGACGGTACCTTTAAAAACTGTAGGCAGCTATTAGACCGACAAGATAAACATTTGTTGACAATTTCCTATTTTGACCAATCAAAAGCAAACATTTGCATTCATGTTTCAAATACATACTATATGTATTCCAATAACTAGCCTTCAGTTTTGTATAAGGTATCCCGATATTTGCATTTCCATCATTAATGTTCGTAAGTGTTGTAAGAAAGTTTTGGGAACTGTAAGAATAACAGCGAATTTCTTTGGGTAGACTAATACGCCATGATGATATTCTTCTTCAGGAAGAAAGCTACAAAATTAACAAACTGGTAATCACCAAGAAGGATAGTAATCACAGATCCTGTCAAATTTTAAAGTTTAAAACTACTTTAAACCAAAATATGAGATGAAGATAATAATAATAATAATAATAATAATAATAATAATAATAATAATAATAATAAAACTGTTCGAATCGATAATGAATGCTAGCTGCAAGAAGTATAAATTCCATGGTGATGCGAGGTAAATTGAAATATAATTTTATTTTCTGGCTATGGAAGTATCGAGACTGAAAAAAGTGTCAAATAATTTGTATTTATTTTTTCAAACAATCTCTCCAGATTCTCCCTGTATTCTAATAAATTAAACAATAGCGAAAATGAGAACCGTAGCATATTTACTCTCAAATACAATATATTCATTGATAAGGTCTTTTTTCCGTCCTTCATTTTAAAGACTAAGAGTAAGACGGAATTTCTCTGCTCTTTAACTGCTGGCTAGCCATGTGTCAGGTGTCACTGAAGCTTGATTTACAGCATCTCCTCCGTCCAAATGATAGAAGAGAACATTTCTTTGGTTTTCTACACAAACAGGGCATTCACCATATATCTGGCAACTCTGGAAAAAAGTTTGCTTTTGGAGAATAATAAACTATCGTAGAACTTTTCAGAGAACAACAACTACCCTCTGCTCCCCGCTACCTCTCCCGGAACTTGTATTCTTCTCTGAAGGGGACATTACTGATTCAACATTAATATCATTTTCAATTATTTTATACACTTTTTTGCTCCCAGTGTTCGTAGGTATAGTAGGGGTCTTACTTTCATTGCACAATGAACTTCGGCTTAGAGGGCACCAGAGCTGTCACCATACAGAGACAAGTACGGATTTAACACTAATATCGTTTTAGGTTATTTTATATGGTTTTTCGGATGCACTGCTCATTGGTGCACTAGGGTTCTTACCTCAATCGTGCAATAAACTTCTATCGAGGGCACCAAATTTATCACCAATCAGTGAGAAGTATGGATTCAACAATAATATTGTTTTAGATTATTTTATACAGTTTCCTGTTCCCACTGTTCCTAGGTGTACTAGGGATGCTATCTTCATTGCCAAATGAACTTCTGCTTAGAGGGCTCCAGAACAATCAGCAACCAGAGACCATTACGCATTCAACACTAATATCGTTTTCCGTTATTTTGTATGCTTTTTTCTTACCACTGCTTCTTTGTGTACTAGGAGTCTTACCTTCAATGCGCAATGAATTTCGTCTTAGAGACCTCGAGAACCGTTACCAATCATGCAGAAGTACGGATTCAACACTAATATCGTTTTAGATTATTTTGTACAGTTTTTTGCTCCCACTGCTCCTAGAAATAGGCTACTAGGGGGTCTTACCTTCATTGCCCAATGAACTTCGGCTTTGAGGGCTCGATAACTGTCAGCAATCAGAGAGAAGTACGGATTCAACACTAATATCGTTATGGATTGTTTTATACAGTTTGCTGCTTCAACTGCTCCTAGGTTTACCAGGGATCTTACATTTATTGAACAATAAGCTTCGGCTTAGACGCACCAGAACTGTCACCAATCAGAGAGAAGTACGGATTCAAAACTAGTATAATTTTCGATTATTTTATACGGTTTTTTAGTCGCGCTTCTTCTTGGTACACTAGATGTCTCACCTTTATTGAGCAATGAACTTCGGCTTAAAGGGCACGAGAAAGATCACCAATCAGGGAGATGTAAGAATTCAACACTAATATTGTTTTCGAATATTTTATACGGTTTTTTGCTCCCACTGTTCCTAGGTGTACTAGAGGTGTCACATTCATTGTGGGTTGAACTTCGGCTTAGAAGGCAAAAAACTGTCACCAATTAGGGAGAGTTAGGGATTTAACAGTAATTTCGTTTTCAACTATTTTATACATTTTTTTCGGTCGTACTGCTCCTCGGTACACTAGGGATCTTATCTTCATTAGGCAATGAACTTGGGCTTAGAGGGCACCAGAGCTGTCACCAATCAGAGACAAGTACGGATTTAACACTAATATCGTTTTCGATTATTTTATACGGTTTTTCGGATGCACTGCTCCTTGGTGCACTAGGGTTCTTACTTCAATCGTGCAATAAACTTCGGCTTAGAAGGCACCAGAAAGATCACCAAAAGAGAGATGTACGAATTCAACACTAATATCGTTTTCGATTATTTAAGAGAGTTTTTTGCTTTCACTGCTCCTAGGAATACTAGAGGTTTTACCTTCATTTCGCAATGAACTTCGGCTTAGATGGCACCAAAACTGTTACCAATCAAGAGAAATACGGATCCAAGACTACTATCGTTTTCGATTATTTTATACATTTTTTGCTCCCAGTGTTCGTAGATGTAGTAGGAGTCTTACCTTAATTGCGCAACGAACTTCGACTTAGAGGGCACAAGAACTTTCACCAATCAGAAACAAGTTCGGATTCAACTCCAATATTGTTTCCGGTTACTTTATAGGTTTTTCGGCCCCAATGTTCCAAGGCGTACTCGGGTTCTTACCTCTATTACAAATTGAACGTCGTCATAGAGGCCACAGAACTGTCCCAAATCGGAGAGAAGTACGGATTTAACACTAAAACCGTTTTCGATTATTTTATATAGTTTCTTGCTCCCACTGCTCGTAGGTGTACTAGGGGTGTTACATTTATTGCACTATTAAATTTGGCTTAAAGGGCATCAGGACTGTCACCAATTAGCGAGTAGTACGGATTCAACACTAATATCGTTTTCTATTCTTTTACGTTTTTTTCGCACTGCTCCTAGGTTTTCTAGGGATCTTTATTGCGCAATGAACTTCGACTTAGAGGCCACGAAAACTGTCACCAATCGGAGAAATGTACGGATTCAACACTAATATCGTTTTCGAATATTTAACCTGTAAGTACTATGGACCGTCTCTCAGACCGCTGCGACTTTTTGTATATTATATTTTCTACACCCCTGCCACTACAAGTGAATCTTCTCGTCTACCTTCCTGTCTAGCAAATGCTTACATATTGCGAAGTTTGTGTTATAGTTGATCCCCTGTGTGCGGTGCTTGAAGGGTCGCGCGGTCTCACAGACGTACTATAGTAGTTGCGTGAGTGTTTTACGGTTTAGCAGTCTTTCGTTATCAGCCAGGTTTTAGCAGATTGTGTCTTACCGTGTGGCTCGTCTGGCACCACACATCAAGTAACGGGCCAGAGACTAGAAAACCTGAAATAATCATATCTTATAACAGGACGAAAGGCGCAGGGGATACTCTAGACTAAAAATGTACAAATTACACGTCAAGTCGTCGAACAATACGATGGCCATTGACAATTTTCTTTATGCTGCGTATGACGGATGGTGTCATTGTCATTGCGTATGTTTTCATTAAGTCTATGCTAAGTCCGCAGTGATGACAAGACTTGATTTCATGAAAATGTTGGCAAAAGGACTTCTTAGGCATCATATGGAACGTAGTTTGTTCATCGGACATCTGCCTCAAAGGTTGAGGTTTTCAATCAAGAGCATACTGCAGATTGAAAGTAAGCTCCCACTGCTCGTATGTGTACTAGGGGTGTTATATTTAACGCAATTAAGTTTGGCTTAAAGGGCATCAGGACTGTCACCAATTAGAGAGTAGTACGGATTCAACACTAATATCGTTTTCGATTTTTTACGTTGTTTTTCGCACTGCTTCTAGGTTTTCTAGGAATCTTCATTGCGCAATGAACTTCGACTTAGAGGCCACGAGAACTGTCACCAATCGGAGAGAAGTACGGATTCAAGACTAATATCGTTTTCGATTATTTTATATAGTTTTTTGCTCCCACTGCTCGTAGGTGCACTAAAGGTCTTACTTTCATTGCACAATGAACTTCGGCGTAGAGGGCACCATAACTGTCAGCTATCAGAGAAGTACGGATTCTACACTAATATCGTTATAGATTATTTTATACAGTTTTTTGCTTCAACTGCTTTTAGATGTATTAGGGTTCTTACCTTCGTTGCGCAATGACCTTCGACATTGAGGGCACAAGAACTGTCAGCGATCAAAGAGAAGTAGAAATTCAACACTAACATCGCATTCGATTATTTTATACAGTTTTTTGCTTTCACTGCTCCTAGGTATATTAGGGTTTTTCTCTTCAGTGCGCAATGAACTTCGGCTTTGAGGGCACCAGAACTGTCACCAGGGCCAGGTTTAGCAGTTTGGCGCCCCTAGGCTCAATAATTTTTTCCGTCCCCTAGTCTGGTTAAAGTTACTTTCCTAAAAACCTTTATTTAAAAATTACAGCCAGTTCTCCCGTGTTTGAGATCAATGTTGTAACGAAGTTGATGCATAATGTTGAAAAATAGTTTAACTTTACCAACAATTATTTGTTCCAATGAACTTCAAAATCAGAATGCTTTATTAGCCTGATTGTTTAAAATCAATTCAAAAATATGTTAAGTTATGGCTATTTATTTTTATTTCTAGATACTTTATTTTTTCTCTCGGTCGTACGCCCCCTGGGAGCTTGCGCCCATAGGTCCGGGCCTATTGGGAAATCCGGCCCTGACTGTCACCAATCATAGAGAAGTACTGATTCAACAGGAGTATCATTTTCGATTATTTTATAGTTTTTGCTCCTACTGCTCCTAGGTGTCAGTGTTTCTTTCAGAAACAATGTTTCGGGGGCACTCTTTATATTTCTAGGGGACACTGCTGATACTATTCTATTTATTGTTATATTATAGACGTATTATTTTGGTCTCCGGAAGGGAACTCTTAGGGCTCCGGGGGGATAATGCCCCCAAAAAACAGGTATGGAAGAAACACTGCTAGGTTTACTACGGGTCTTACCTTCATTGCATAATGAATTTAGACTTTAGAAACTAGAAACATCGCCAATCAGAGAGAAGCAGGGATTCAACACTAATGTCGTTTTCGATTATTTTATGTGGCTTTTCGCTCCCACTGTTGCTTGGAGTACTACTTGTTCTTACCCCAATTTACTCTTTCCTAAATTGTAAATAGTATGTGTTCCAACTTGAATTAAAATTGCTGAAGCGTTCCAGTAATACTGGAACACACACTGCCACACACAACACACACACACACACACACACACACACACACACACAGACACACACACAACATATATATATATATATATATATATATATATATATATATATATATATATATATATATATATACAGTGGCGTATTTACGATTTTGTTTCGGGAGGGGCTTTGCTTGGAAATGTGACAATTCTGCAAGATATTTCATTTACTTTACTATACTAAGTAAGATTTCGCGGGGGCTTAAGCCCGGAAGCCACCCCCCTAAATACGACAACCCCGAGAAAGCCCACATGCACGGTGTTTGTGCACCAAAAATTCCACAGGGCGTGAGCTGGGATCGAATTAAGGACCCCAGAAACCGGTGGTGAACGGTTTACCGCTGAGCCACAGCGCCCCCAAAAGTATAGTTGATTCACAAAGTAAAACAATAAAGTAATCTTAATCTCTTTTAGTTTTCGAAACATACGAGTATTACAGTAAACTCTGGGAGAAACTAATATATTAGTTTACCAATAATAATAAACATAAATAGAATAATCCTAGAAGTATTATTGATACGAAATATGTTACAGGAAATCTAAACCAAACAGATGTTTATTTCCAAATAACAATAAACACTGAACAATATACAAATAAGATAACACATACTAACAACAGAAATATCTGTGGAAAATTGCAACTACTAACATAAAAACAAAATACAGGTAACTCGCAAATAATAAACAACAGAAACCAATATTTTAAAATATTGCAGAACGTTCCATAATATGATGTGAAATTAGCCGATGGCAGTGTTGCCACACTTGGTACAATTGTACCAAATTCAGCCCTTTTGTCATTCATGGGCCCTTTGGTACCACGCTGACGTTTTAAGCCCCTTTTGTGAAAATCTTGGTACAATTGTACTCAATTCAGCACCATTAACAAATACTTGTTACATTTTCAGTAAGGGTAAGTAACAGCAAGACTTTTCCTACATCTCATGTTACTCATACTGTATGTTGGATACTTAAAAAATTCTGTTGAACATTCATTCTGTGACGTTACGGGCGCATCCTGCCGCACATAGAGACGAGAAAGAAGCAGTGTGTCGGAAATTTTAGCTTGAAGTCTTAAAAAAAAAAAAGAAAGAAAAGAGGAACCCAAACGTTAAATGTTGAATATTCCAAAGAAGACCATCGTGTGAGAAAAGTTCCAACTATTTCCACGGTTGTTCTGGTCCTTTTATTTGGATGTTTTTTAAAAGCAATTTTTAAAAAGAGCACTTTCTTGAATTTGGACTCTTGGAGAAAGAGGGGTTGTTCTAGAATTTTAGCCCTTTTACTTTCGTGTTATAAAGCCATGCATTACACTGGTATATGGTAAAATAATGAATTCAGCCCTTTTTGATTCAATTTGGTACTATTTTTCAGCCCATTCCAGACCCAGGACTGTGGCAACACTGGCCTATGGTAATAGTATAGGCCTAAATGAGAACCACCTTTCTTTCGTGCGCGAGGTTACTTCTTACTGTTCCACTACGTAGGGAAATGATGTTATTTCATGTGCAAGTGGTAATAGAACACACAGGAAATCCCGTAAGTACTTTGCGCCCTTTTTTGTGACAACAGTAGTGATAGGCAGTGGGAATAATCCCGGTGGGAAGGAATTTAAAAAATGGGAATATTCCCGGTTTTTCCCTGGCTTATAAATTCCCGGGAAGGAATTTATTTCCATTTGTTTACTTTATCTTCCAAATTATAAGAACAATATGACTAATTACTTTATTTTAATATATTATGATTTAATTCTAGGTTTTAAAGAATTTGGAGGTTAAAAAATAAAATTCTTTGACTGTACTTTATATAACTAACAATATGATTTTTTAAGTTCCATTTCCATTTGCACTAAAAGGTAAGGTAATTGTAATAATAATACTAATATTGCGGGGGGGGGCAAAACTAGCAAAAAGTAGGATGATTTACGGAAGAAATGAGTTGATAGTGGTGTTCAAGTAGTCAGGAAACTATCGAACACAATTTTGTTTAGGGCAGTAGGGGATTTGCACAAACCGTAAAGGTAAGTGGAAGTGATTTATTAGAAAAGAAAGGAATTGTTGGTGACGAAGATAGAAAACGTGCCATGTGGGGCTCTAACCCGCCTTCAATCGCTAATGCTCGCTCTGTAGTGCTGTCTGAATTTAATGTTGGTAACGTAATTTAACATATGAAACCATAAAACAACCGCATCGGAATAGAATATCGCAAAAAAGTAGGTGCAAAAGCTGGCCCCCCAATGCTAAACAATAGCCAAAATTATCAAAGTACTAATTTACAAATGATGAAAAAGAACCATTTTGTAAAGCAATGTAGAATTATGTATAAATAGAAATGAAGTACTATTAATAGACCCTGAACCACCGTTAGTAATAGACGTCGGTCCGTCACCTCTCTCTGACTCGAATTTCTGAAGAGGTACTCGGACTTCTCTTACATGTGAATAATGCATGAAATTTCGAGAAATAGGTAGGAAGAAAGGTCGTATATGGCAATGTTACGTGCTAAATTATAAAGATAAATCAGTATCTTGAAAATTTTGTGAACATAAATGCGTATGCGCAAATGTTGATAAACTGGTGAGACATGTATCTTACGGAAGTTACCTAATCTAATTTGTTTATAACATTTAAAAATTTAATATGTTTATAATATCAGTAGTAGAGTCAAGTATAGAAAATCCGCTTACTTATAAATTTAAACTGTTTAGCGGTGTAAAAGTATGTGGACTTATTAATTTTTTCCACATATTAACTTTCATACAGCATATTGTAAGTAAATATACATTTATGCGTATTATCTAAACATAATAAAGTATTAATAAAGCAACATAGTACCGTTCAGAATAAACATTTTAAAGAATCCCCTGGAGAGAAGTGTAATAATATACTGTGATAAAAAACGAATTTAACTTCGAAATCTTAATACAGTAATAGAATGCAATTTTCTTTGTGATTGTCCATAAATTCCCGGAAAAAATCCCACCTTGGGAATCTTCCCGGGAATTTACCCATCACTAGGCAACAGTACTCGCTCGGGGGTCCGACAGACCCCCAAATTGATATTAGTTTTTTTTACAATAAAAGTATTTTTTAATAATTAAGACAATGTAGCATATCTCTAGACATGTTTCTGAAAGTTTTTGCTGCAATTAGATTTTTTGTGCTCGTTTTGAGACTTCTTTTAAAATATTTTTCTCAGGACTTCTGAATAGCAACACAAAATTTACCTGTCTGGGGGTCTGTGAACGCCACGCGAAGTACTTAAGGGTTTAGTGATAGGTAAATTCCCGGGAGGATACTTTTCTGGAATATTCCCGGGAAGATTCCCAAAATGGGAATTTTTCCGAGAATTTATGTACAATCGCAAAGAAAATTGCATTCTATTACTATATTATGATTTCAAAGTTAAATTCGTATTTTTTTATCGCAATGTATTATTGCAGTTGTTTCCAGAGGATTCTTTAAAATGTACATTCTGAACTTTACTATGTTACTTTATTAATATTTTATTATATTTATAGAGTATGCATAAATGTATATTTACTTACAATATGTTCTATGAATGTAAATATGTGGAAAAAATGGTATAGTAAGTCCACACATTTTTACACCGCTAAACAGTTAAATTTTTAAATAAGTGGATTTTCTAAACTTCACTCCACTACTGATACTATAAACATATTAAATTTTTAAATGGCATATACAAATTAGATTGGGTAACTGCCAGAAGATACATGTCTCACCAATTTATCAAGATTTGCGCATACATATTTATGTTCACAAAATTTGGCAGATATTGACTTATCCTTATAATATAACCGTAAAATTGCCACACACGACCTTTCTTCCTACCTATTTCTCGAAATTTCATGCGTTAATTCACATGTATGTGAAGTCCGAGTACCTCTTGAGAAATTCGAGTCAGTGTCAGGAGACAGACCCATGTGTATTACTAACGATGGTTCGGGGTGTATTAATTACACTTCATCTCTATTTCTTGGTTCCTTTTCATCATTTGTAAATTAGTACTTTGCTACTTTTTAGTGCAAATGGAAATAAAACTAACAAATCATATGAACCATTATCTAAAGTACAGTCAACGAATTTTATTTTTTGACCTCCAAATTATTTAAAGCCTAGAAGTAAATCACAATAAATGAAAATAAAGTAATTAGTCATGCGGTTCTTAGAATTTGGAAGATAAAATAAAGAAATGTAAATAAATTCCTTCCCGTTAATTTATATGCCAGGGAAAAAACACGGCAATATTCCCATTTTTAATTTTCCTTCCCACCGGAAATATTCCCACTGCCCATCCCTATATTAAGAACAGAAATAGTCTTTAAATAGGAATACAAAGTATAAACTGGATCCAGTTCGCTAAGGATAGAAGCCAATGGAGATCTTGTGTGAACGCGGCATTGTACCTCCGGGTTCCATAGGCCATGGAATTAGTTATTTAGTTAGTTAGAGCTAAAAGTCATAAATCAATTTCATGTACATTCCGCAGTACATAATAATAAAATAGTCAGAAAATTGCGTTAACAATTTAATTGACTACAGTTCAAGAGATCGTGTCCGGCAAGCAGAATGGGATACATGCAAAAACGTTCACCAACACAATGGACAATCTGAGGTTATCAGGGACGATGTTGCCTAAGGTGCCTCGTGAAGCTCGTCGATTCGCAGGCCACAATCCATCTCGAGAATGAAACGTGCCTTCAGATTGAGTCAACGGATGTCTATATGCAGCCATCATTCGTCGTTGTATTTACCTTGGGCGCTTACATAAACACTGCCATGCCAACTTTGTTCTAAGTAACATTAATGAACATAGGAGAAACACAAGCAAACTGTATGGAATGCATTTCCCACGATGAGTGAAGCGTAAATGTATTGAAAACGTACGGTGGTATACGAGCAATTATATTCCGTGAGACCTCAGACGAGGAAAGTGTAGAGTTTTAGAGTTGAGTTTAACGTTCTTTTCAGTAGCGAGGTTATATGAGACGGGACCTACTGATTAACGTGGAATCCGAACCACATGAGTTCTTGCCGAGAATCGAACCCGGATCTCCCACGCTGAAGTTGCGTACGCTAACCTCTTGCCCACGAGGGAGCTCTAGAATTATACAGAAAATTGAAGATTATATAATTACGAGTGGTTCAATGTGGACAAAATCATTAATGCTTTTTACTTCCAGACAATCTTCGCTCAAATATGTCGGAGATACTTGTTAATAATACGGAGATAACAATAACCATCCGAGGATCTACGTGATCAAAACTCGTCCATCTCAGAAGGAAACTTTTCTGGTTTTCTTTTCGTAGGCAAGTAAACGAGTAACCATACTTTTCCATATCCTGATATACACTAAATGCACTGATGCCAACCCAATGGAACTTTTCAATTCGAAGAGTTAAAATGTCGTCCACTTCAACGTCGCTTAGTCTAATAAAACAAGAAAAGAAGAAATGGAATATTTTTCCTATCTCTGTGCTCGAATGTGGTTTGTTGATAAGGAGATAGATATGTTGTACAATATTTATAATGTTGGTGCTCTCAGAACTCAATCAGTGGTAACTACGAGGTTTTTCATAAAGTAAAAAACGTTGCTAATCAGTTACCAGCTTTCTGTGTTGGGTGAAAATATCAATAGGTGATAAATTTAAGAACACCATAAAATATTTTAAAGATGCACAAGCCATAATGGTTACACGTTTATTTCATGAATGTTTGAAAGGTTTAGTGGTGCAATTGAAAAAAGAAAAGGTAAGAAAATTGTAGTGAAAAATATTAAAGGAAAGTTGCGTTTTATTCAAGTACGCTTTCGGACACAGCTGCAATTAGAAAATATTTGGAAATTTAAGGAACAGCAGAATATGAGTGGCTGTTGCTATACAATATTATAAACAAAAATATAATTTTGAACACAATGAAAAGCCGAAATGAGCATTTGTTTGGCTGTACACAAATATTAACTGGAATACAAAACAATAATGCTTGCACGAAAACTAATACTTTGGAAGTAATTAAGTTGCGACAATATATTACCAAAATAAGAAACAGTGTGAATAGCCGATATTCATCCCGTTGGATTCATCATATTTATAAAATGGGAAATTAACAGAAACACAATATATGGAATAAATTGCAATAAATAAATAAATACTCTGTTCGTTAACATTCTCTATCGGGTTCTTCGAATTTCGAGTAAAGAGCAATATTTATTTTCACCACATTCATCATCAGGCCGAACTTTGAGTTTCTTCCTCACTTAATCAAAAATTATTTTTCGTTGTTGAATTATAAATTGACCTTTACGTTATTTTCAAGTTTTTAAAATCAAGTTAAGTTTGCTTGACAAATACGTTCTCGCGAACTTTCCGGAAAAGTGTGGCCTTCTTACACATAAGTTGAATTCTATTTCGTATGTCTGGTATTTGTTTTCATTCTCACTTTATTTTAATCTTCTCTCTCTTTCATCTATCACTATGTAGTTTCAAAGCAGTATTTTCTAGGAAATGTTTGATTGAATTATGGGAGATGCGTGAGTGAAGGAAATATAAATGGTAACTACACAAACGTTTTAAATTTTTAGTTACGTTTAAATTAGTGTTTGTGAACACTAACTAGGTTTACACATTCTGTATACAAAATAATATGCGTGGCTCTAACGTTATTTAATCATGGAAAGGTTATGATTTAATAGTGCTTACATTCAATTCATTATTATTCGCTTTAAATCTTGCAATGATAGTTATAACATTAACTGCAAAGTACAACAAATGTACGTGCATGAATACATATAGTGACTGAGATAAAAAATTTGCAATAAAAAATTATGAGACGCATAATGTTCTTGTTATATGTTTTTATACAGTTATGGAGTGAATTATGTATTCTACACGACTGACAATACTTGTTTTCTTCTTTAATTTGCATGTGTGTTGCCAAATACAATTTTCAATTAAAATTTACACACATTCAGATTCCATGAATATGCTGTTTGGGAACGGGACTACATTAAATATGACCATTAGTGTAAACTAGGACCTCGTGGGTAAAGGTATTTTTGGTAGTAGAACTAGAAGGTAAAATAATTACCTTGCCTTTACAATAGCCATACGTGTCATTGTTAGGTTTTTGGAAGCACAAGATTTTTATTTACTTTTAAACACTAACATTACTTATGACAATCTTATCGAAGTTGAGATTGCAAAATTTAATTACATATACCTTTGTGCATTATTCAGACATTTCGAATATATTCTCTTGCGACTAACATGAGACTTGTGAAATATCTTTTTTAGTTCTTTGGTAGAAATCTAATAGATATGTGCAATTATATGTCTCACCAAGCGTATAACGTCTGGTTTGAGAAGGATAGATTCCAATTAAAACTTAAGCCCCAAAAAACGCAAGTATATATTTTTATACATATGTAGATTTACTATCACTTCTCGAAAATGTACAGACCATTTCTCATAAGTTGGACATTCACTTATGATTTTTAACATGAGATATTAAAACGTTCTCAAATCTATCGTTAGGAAATGCTTGCTAGCTTGACTTTATCAATTGTGCTTCAACATATGCTTTACAAATGATGATTTTTTATTATATTCCATTCCACATTGCTGGCAAGTGTAAAGTTTCTCTCCAGTATGTGTTAATGTGTGTCTTGCTAAATGTGTTTTCCTTCTGAAGCCATTTCCACATTCGTCACATCTATAAGGTTTCTCATTTGTGTGTGTTAATATGTGTTTTGTCATATCTGTTTTCGTGTTAAATCCCCTATTACACTCCTGACAAATATAAGATTTCTCACCTAAATGTGTTAAAATGTGATTTTTTAGAGATGAATTCTGACTGAATTTTTTTCCACACTCCTGGCATACATAAGGTTTCTCACCTGTATGTATTAACATGTGGGATTTTAAGTAATCTTTTTGACGAAATCCTTTACCACAAGTTTGGCAAATATGTGATTTTTCACCCGTGTGTGTTGCTATGTGGTTTTTTAAATTAGATTTAAAAGCAAAGCTCTTTTGACAGGTGTGGCAAGAATGAGGTTTTTCGCCTGTATGTACTACCATGTGTGTTACTAAATACGACTTTTGAGTGAATCCCTTAAAACATACCTGGCAAAAGTGAGTTTTCTCACTTGTGTGACTTACAAGGTGACTTGCTAAATACACCTTTTGGCTGAATTCCTTGCTGCAATGGTGGCAAATGTAAGAATTTTCATTATTATGAGTCAACATATGTTTCACTAAAGTAGATTTAAAAATGAATCCTTTTCCACACTCCTTGCAGGTATGATTTTTTTCACCTATATGTGCTATGATATGTTTTTCTAAAGAAGATTTTACAGTAAATGATTTTCGACAATCTTGACAAATATAAACTTTAGAACAAGTATGTGATAAGTGTTTGTTTAAACTTGATTTTGAACTGAAAATCTTATAACACACTTTACAAACTAGTTTTCCCGCTGAATGAGTTAGAACATGTTTCGCCAAATTAGACTTTGTAGTAAATCCCTTTCCACATTCGTTACATATATAAGGTTTTTCCTCGGTATGTGTTAACAAATGGTTTTCTAAATATGACTTGATGCTGAACCTCTTGCCACATTCTACACAAAGAAAAGGTTTTACATCTGAATGTGTTAGCATGTGGGTTTTTAAGTTTCCTTTTAGTTGAAATTGCTTAGCACATTGTTCACAGATATGTGGCTTATTTTCTGTGTGTGTTAGCATATGTCTTTTTAAATCATTCTTTGAACCGAACTTCTTAGAACACTCCTGGCAAACATGCGCCTTTTTGCCTAAATGCGTAGTAAGTATATGGCGCGACAGTGTGGATTTCAATCTGAATCCCTTTTGACAATTTTCACAAGTGTAATTTTTTTCAGTTGTATGTATTGAAACGTGATTTGTTAGACTTGATATGTGGTTGAATCTCTTTAAGCAATCCTGACCAACATGAGGTTTCTGATGAATATGCGTTAACATGTGCCTTGTCATCTGGGATTTCTGAATGAACCCTTTTCCGCACTGGAAACAGCAATGAGAATTTTGGCGAATATGTGCTAACATGTGCGTTACTAAATGAGATTTTAGAGGAAATGTTTTCGGACACTTCCCGCAGATATGAGGATTTTTACTGGAATGTGTTAACATATGCTTACTTAAAGTTACTTTATTGCGGAATTCCTTCTCACAAACCTGGCACGTATGAGACTTCTCCTTTATCCCACAAAACACTTCGTGTTGTGACTTAAGAACATTATCCTCTCCACAGGGATCATTTGTGTACAATCTGAAATAGAGTCCAAATGAAAAATATAAAATTCTTGAAAGGTCAAATGATTTGTAATATTTTTCTATCAACTATTAAACAGCGAAAGAGTTTCTTCCGACAGTTATTGTCACATCTTTGAAGTGTCACACAAATATTCTAAACTGCATTCTTCAGTTGTTCCATTAACTACGCTGTGAATATGAAATGAATAACAGAACAATATTTGCATCATTTATGTTTCGAAACTGCTTGTCAAATTCATTGGAATGGTTTGCTTTTATTCATTTAATATTTGTCACATAGTTAGTTATATTACTGACTCCAAATTATTATTTGTAGAAAGGTTAAAATAACTTAAGTTGTTGCTTTTTTACAATATTATTTTATTCTTTTGTTAGCAATAAGATATTCTTTGACTTTCTAGGATATCCAGTTTACTGGAAATGAAAGTTGTATGAGCTGTAACCATACATTGTAATAAGACATTTGAGAATTGAATAAAAAGTTACATACGAAAGAGAAATCTAAGTTTTCTCTTTTAGCAAAACTAAATCTATATTACTTATTGTTACTAAGTTTGATTGTTGCCGATTGAAATTTGGATCGCTTTTTGTCCATGCATTCCTTTATCTATTGAGACTATCTTTATGTTGCAAGTTCATGTAATCAGAATATATAAGGAAAACTGACATTAGTATGATTTCCATTTGACTTTAGATTAAATATCACTTTAAGCAGCAAAGTTACATGAGACATTGAGTTTAATGTGGGATTTGAACCACATAAGCTCCCGTCGGTAAGGAAAGCCGAGTCTCTAATGCCAATCGCTTAAGAATGAGGACCTATACTTGGGTTTAGCGTTCGATATTATTAAAAATTCGACAGTTTCCAATCCATGTAACATATAATGAGAGCAGGAGCAGGAAATTAAAACAGAAGGTAATCCATTATAATGCGAGGTCACAAATTTTATAATGCAAGTTGTTTAGATAGAAGGTAATAGCAGGAATACAAGTGAAAACAATACACGGATAAATCTTGGTGAATATCCAGATGTACCGAAAAATCAGTTTATGAAAATTAAACCATAGTGGAAGTTATGGGTTGGCGTATTCTCGCGTTAGTATAAAGAAAGTCCCATTTTTTATTAGTACTACAACGCACAATCGCTTAAATAAGTTTTCAGAATTGCATTATTTATGTAAGTATACTGGAATGCCTGGGACAAGTGGCATATTCCTACTTACGTAAGCATATGAACAAAATGTTAAGAATAATTAAGACTGGCGAAGATAAACAATCTATACATAATTTGTAATCATGGGATAATCACAATAGGTCTAACCAGCGTATGACACAATACTAACAAATAATACTCCAAGGTAAAAATTTTACGTGCTCGTTAACCAAAGTGAACGTAGAAATGAAAATAGACACAATACAAGAGGGAATATGCGGAATTTCGATAGAAATATTAGGCAGTGTCCAGACAGATTTAGATTGATTGTACAAGAAATAGTTACAAATCATGTAATAATTCCAAAGATAATCAGAGAAATCTTGGTAATGATAGACAATGGTAGAACTGATCATGAAAGAAATAGTGAGCAGAATTTATATACTACGAGGGTATCCCCCGGTCAAAACAGCGCATGGACAAAAACAGCGCATAGACAAAAACCGCGCATGCAAATACCGCGCGTGCAAATACCGCTCATTATTCGTAACTGGGCTCGCGCTTACTCGGGCTTATGCTCACTTCTCTCAACTGAGCTCGCGCTCGGGCTCGCCCTCAATTCCATCAACATGGTTCCAGCTCGCGATCTGTTTCCTCAACTGGGCTCGTGATCACTTCCCCAAACTGGGCTCGCGCTCAAATGAGAGCGCACTCAATTGTCTCGAATGGGCTCGAGCTCACTAAACGTAAGTCAGTTCCAGTTCACCTGGACTCGCGCTCAGTTCTCTTAACTGAGCTCGCGCTCACTCAGGCTCATGCTAAATTTCCTCAGCTGGGCTCGCGCTCGGGATCACTTGTGTCAACTTAGCACGAGCTTAGTCGGGCTCACGATCACTTCCAGAAAGTAGGCTCGCGCTCACCCGGGCTCGCATTCAATTCTCCCGAATGGGCACGCCCTCAATAATCCTAAGTGACCTCGCGTTCACTCGGACTCGCGCTCACTTCTTCTCGAATAGGAAAATCGTGTGAAAGGTTACCCAAGGTTTGTTTTCTATATCCCTATTCTGTCTGTCTATTTGTCATCTGTGCTTGCTCCGTCCACGTATGATTATTATACAATAATACAGCTCATGGACGTAAAAGTCTTATACTACACTCATTAGTGCATTACGAGTAACAGAGAAGATATGTAAAAGTGCTAATAAACTATATGTGATAATAATACTACAACTACTACTGCTAATACTACTATTACTATTACGATTACGAATGCTAGTGCTAATTTCACTATTGCTGCCACTGCTACTACTATTACCACTACCACTACTGCTACTACCCATTATAATACTAATACGACATCAAAAACCACTACTGCTATTATTAGTAATACGAAAACAAAACAATGAAAATGAAATCTTTGAGTTTTACGTCCCACAGTTATGCCAGGTAGGCTAGGAGACGGTGATGATGAGAAATAAATGAAATAGTGGAATGAATAAAGTGAGAGGAAACGGGAGAACACCGAGAAAACTCTCCACACGGTGTTTGTCCACCACAAATTCACTTGGCAAGAGCTGGGATCGAAACAGAGACCCCATGCACCAGAGGTGAACGTTCAACCACTGAGCAACCGTTCCAGGACACCTAATCGACCCGGAGTCTTGGTGATTAATTTGATCATTATATTTCGTTATATTTGTAGTATCATACTATAAAGAATACAGGAACATGTAACAGGAACAGAACACAGGAACATATGGAATTTGCCTTGCTAATTGAACATTAGTACAAATTGCATTGATCTTACGAGCACGCCAGTTCACGGTTTTGACCTCCGTGGTCTGATGGTAGAGTAGCAAATACTACTTAGTAGGTGAAGTACTTGACTTTATCATATTTTCTTTAGGTAGCTACGGCTTAGGCCGTATGGATGATGATGGGATGAATTGGTGGAATGAAAACAGTGGGAGGAAACGGGACTCCCACGCACACGGTGTTTGTCCACCACAAAACTCACATAGTACGAACTGGGATTGATCCGATGACCTCTAGCACCAGATGTGAGTGCTTTACCTACTGAGCCACCGTTGTCCCTCGTAGATCAAGCATCGGTTCACATTCTACGCAGCCATGCCATAATAACTGGCATTTCTCCGTTCTTTTCTGTACTTAGAAGGTAAATTCGGTACCACCAGACATGTCAACTCTGACGCGAAGTCGTAGCAGTTGTAGTAGTATTAGGTGTGGTTTGTAGTAGTATTAGTAGAAGTAGTAGTAGTAGAAGAAGAAGCAGTAATAATAGTAGAATTATAGTACTTTACAGTCTTGAATAAAGAGTCAGTTTCCCAAACACGTTACGATTAACATAGGCTGAGAACATTAGTTTCCGACCCGTCTTTCAGAGCGTTTGGGCCGGCCCGGCCCGGTCCAGTTTGATATTACTTGAAACAATTTGCTATTTCCTGAAACGAGCCGGGCCGGGCCGGGTCGAATGCGCGCGCCCGGCCCGTGCAGAGCTCTGCTTGTATGTGCAGATGTAGTGTGCGGTGCTTCCAACCATCTACCAAGGTCTCATTGTTTCCGTCCCAAATTTAATTGCTGCTGTCCTGCGAACCAAAAGTAAACACATGAAATATGAAGTAGGTGGTCATAATGTTCTGGCTAGTCAGTATCTATTCGTAGATGGTTGAGTTCTTTTATAATCTTGAGCACTGAAAGGCAAGAAAGTCACAATGTTGATATTGACAAAGTAATCAACGAATACCTCTTTTAAATGGTTTCTCGGTTTGGAAAATTGTGAGCAGGTTCCAGAAATTTTGATAGCTTTTGATATATTACTTGTGACCATTTTATTAAAATTTAATTAGAAAAAATCTGTTTTTGTTGATATTTTCTTAGTTCAATGTAGAATTGCTTAATAATAATAAATTACTATACGCATTTCTTTCCATAATATGAACAAGTAGTGACTGACTAGATGGAGCATCATAAGTCAAAACTGTATTTTCTATAAATTTTAGGTGCCTTCATGAACTTGGAAGGAGAGTCCCTTTTAATATTTTTGCTGGGAGGTCCATGCGCCCTTAGTTAGGCTACTGTAAATATGTAAAAAAAAATCATTAACATACGTAAAAATATGTGAACATATTTTCAAGTGTATTTTATTTCTGCGTCATTTACTCAGTGAAAAATATATATGTTTCATTTGTTCATGTTCCAGTTGCTTATTATAGGTTGCTCTGAAAACATTATGCATAACTGCAAAATTATTATCACTAACTTGCCACAGACAGTTCAAATTTTGACAAGGAACAAATGAAAATGTATTCCTAGAAAATAGAAATCACATAATAATAATAATAATAATAATAATAATAATAATAATAATAATAATATACCCCCTAAGTTACTGCCCTGAGGAATTTATCTAAGAAATGGGAAGGTATCTACCTGGACTCAACAAGGCACCGTTCCAGCATTTGCCTTAAGACCAAGGATAATCAGGGAAAAAACATCAGTTAACACGACATAATATGTTATTTCATTGTAAAGTTGTGCAGAATTTTTATATATCGAACTCTAACTATTTGTTTCTGCCTTAAATAAAGATGCAAAATGAAATTTCCGTAGGTATAAATTATTAGAAAAGCACATTGTTTCCCTTCTCGTGTCCTTTTATTTGGAGTCTCGTAGTTAATTAAATTATGTAGGTGCGTCAGCAAAATGTAAAAATATGTACAGTAGACGGAAAATATGCAACAGACTTCAAAATATGTAAACATATGTAACGTGATTTTGATTTATATGGCTCCTCACATCGTAATTTTCCAGCATTTCTGATTTTCACCAACGTATATACAAAGAAAAAAATGTAAGAACAAAAATCCGTCGCTTAGTTATAAGCTATCGTTAATACTCGTGAATCTGTTTTACTTCAAACAGAAATTCGGTCTCGGTCCTCATCTAGAGTACGTTTGTTTTTACTTTGCACGCTTCACGCCTAAAGGATGGATCTGTCTGCAATGTCTTGTTGCCACGCCAGCGTTGAGTTGAGAGTTACAATACGCTAGGAAACAGCACAACGCCACTGCTCTCACAAATCAATGTAACACATTTCACCGATTGTGGCAAACTAATCAATCCAAATACACATGGCCGGATTAACCCCTCTGGAGGCCCGGGACTAGAAAAAATATGTGACCCCTGCTGACGTTGCCTAATAGATACATTTCTGTGAAAGTACAGTAGGAAAATTAAGGGAATATGTTTCATATTTGTGGTAATATTTTATCTTCTGATGATGATTGTATATTGTATAATTCTTGATCTGATGATGATTGTATCTTGATCAGAGTGGAGGCTAGGGGCTACAGCCCCTAAGAAATTGGGTAAACTAAAGGAATGTGACTAGTGGGATCTCATGATCAATATTGAAATGTGGCCAATGTGTATGTTGCCAATGTGCCAATAGATCTTCCCATTTCCTTAAGCTGTTCCTAAATTACAAAGATTTCTTCCAAACTTGAACCATATACTGTCCATTGTAATCGGATTCAAAACTTTAGGTCGCTTGAGGTACCATTTAAAATTATTCAATGGATCTAATTTTTCTCCTGGCTTAATTTAGTCCCATATGGAACCATTTTAGGGGGCTCGTCCAAGGAAATTCCTAAATTTATTTTTCCCCATATAAATAAGTACCACTTTAATATTATATATATATATATATATATAGTATGGCGTTAAATTCTTTGTACAAAAGCAGAGGAGTGATTCCTGAGAGCAAAACGCACATAAAAGTTCTAATAATTTTAGGGTGAAATTCGCATCGTTTGTGTGTTATAAACTGCTGAAATCATGGGAAAACAAAGTTTAAAGTTAAATATTGCACGAACTACAGAGCGTATCTGTGATGCGCATGATAGTCAAAGGATCCTAACCTGTTCTTTCCAAAATTATAGTTTTCAAATTTGTGTAATGTCGGCGCAAGGGGTTTCCGAAAGGACATTAAGGATTCCCGGACAATTTATGGCGTAGATTGAGTGGACAAGAGCACGCAGAGAACGTCTCACACCCTGGAAATAATACTGTGTGGCAGGTCAATACTCATACACGCAGATAAAAGATGACGGATTAGGTAATAATCACTGTGTGTGGTTGCATACCTCCTCAAAAAGTAGTAGTAAAGACGCTGTACAGGAATTCACTGTAAATGACACGTCACTATAGTGAAAAAAATACTTACAACTAAACCGATAAGTAACTGAAAATAAAGAAATTCCGATTGATGATCTGCTCATATAATGACATCCAAGTAGTTTTAATGAAGACCTACTACTGTCGTTTAGTTTATTTGTGTTTTGTAATGTACATATTTTTCTGTCATTCTCTCCTGTATCTTTGGAAGAAACAATGAAATTGGGACAACTTGATATTTTGTTGTATTGTTATCGTTTCATTTGTCTGTTGCACTGTGCGTGCGAAGAAGTCATTACAGATGAGTGAATGAGCTGGTTTGTTCTGCGCCTGCGCAAGAATGGGGACCGACGCAATGGGAACTTAAATGAATCCTTGTTTGAGGGCTAGTTCTGGTCGTGTGTTTCACGACCGTTTTATAAAACGAAAAACTACGTATACCATTTCTGTTACAGGCTACATTCATTTATTTGAGTTCATTAGAGTGCATTGCACCTGTAATCGGGATATGTTGTGTTGCGTGTGTTTCTTTAATAAGCGAACCCTCGTTTGTGACATTAAGTGTGCGACAGGGAAGGGCAATACGATATTTTTTATTATGTTCGATAAGATATTAAGGTCTACATCTGTCGTGCTAGTGGTGTTTGTACTTTCCTGTCTTGAAGTGTGGTATCTTCTACGTCACGGTAGAGGTCTTGTACACTCATGTCCAATATGATTGTCGCATATCTATAACTGTCTTCTTGTAAGAATATAATTTGATGATAATTTTCTAGGGTACTTTTAATGCTGAAACTATGTGTATAATCGGGAAATGTATATTTGTTGTAAGTTTCATAGGGAAAGAATTATAAGAACGAAAATTAGAATGAGTAATACAAAATGTTGCTAAATGGACAAGAAAATTTATTTTCGTTTTATTGTTCTTCTTTACTGCTCTTTTGACATGAAATTTGCCACATACATGTATTTGCCGATTATGCACATACTAGCATTGTAAAAAATACCAGATGAATTCGTTATCAAATTATATTCCTACTACAACATATTTATAGACATGCGATAATAATTTTGGACATGAGTGTGCATTTGCTAATCGGTACACAAATATCATTCGCTGACAGAACAGTTGCACTAAGCTGCAATCTCGTTATCTTCGATTTTGGGTAGTGACCACAATGGCGAGAGAACATCTAGCATTTTCGACTTTAATTTTGCTTCATCAACATACGGTATAATTACTGAGGTAATGGAGCAGTACACACATAAGGAACATAAGGACATTCATCTACCATACAAGGAAGCGGACAGTAATGGCCGTGTGGCACAACGGCTATACATATAATAGTTTCCTAATCATATAATTCCACACCACACAACTTTCTTCAGTGCAGATCGAATCCCACACTACACAGGTCCAATGCTCGACGAAACAGAATCATACGGACTGTGGCTTTTGAGGAGGACGTTCTTGCTCGAGTTTAGAGAAACCCGTCCACCAGCACACGGGAAGTAGCTGCTGAACTTAACGCTCATCATCGTCAGATGTGAAACATGCTTCATGAAAATCAGATGTGCTATTTTCACATGCAAAGGGTGCATGCATTACACGCCGCTGAATATCCACGTAGACAGGAGTTCGTCCAGTGGCTACGCGAACAGCATGCTAATACATCTCGCTCCATGTCTCGTGTTCTCTTCACAGATAAAGCAACGTTTTCAAGTGATGGAGTGTTGAATACTTAATATTTGTAGTCTGAGTCAAATAAACGTGGAATTACAACCGGTGTCCACCAGGAACAGTGTTCTGTGAATGTCTGGACAGAAATCGTTGATAATTATCTTATCAGACCATACCTACTATCACAACGCCTGACCGGTTGGGAGTATCGCATATTTTTGGAAGAGGTTCTGCCTGAAGTATTGGAGACAGCCACTGGCATTTCGTCGAAGCATGTGGTTTATGCACGACGGTGCTCCATCACATTTCGCTGTGGAGATGCGAAATTGTCCCAAAGCATCCTTACCGAGCAAATGGATCGGCAGAGGAGCAGTATCTGGGCCACTTCGCTCAGCATACTTTAACCACTTAGATATCTTTTACTGAGGCCAGATGAAACAACTAGTCTACCTAACTCCTTTGCAATCAGAGGAAGACTTGGTTGCTCAAATTGTTGCTACACCGTTCAGCATTCAGGAAGCGCAAGGAGTGTTTCAACGCGTCCGCTTCCTCGGTCCCTTCGCCGCCGCTGTAACCTTTGCATTGAAGTAGCAGGTCGAAACTTTGAACACCTTTTCTACTGACCGCTCTCACAATCATCTTTTCATTTAAAGAAAAATCCTTCTCTGTACCTTGCTCCCTACAACTCTCTTCAATATGCAGTTCCGTTATATGAATTGGGATTAGAAATGTCGGCCCCTGTTACAGCACGTACAAATATAGCAAATGGAAAGAACATTTTGTTTCACGTCCGTCAGTTTAGAACATTGTTTGACAAAAAGAATGTACTGTAGTCGCATTTGTATGACGTACCCAAATAAAGGAACGTGCGTAAACAGTTATGTGTATTATTATTATAAGTATTATTTATTATTATTATGCTTTCTTTATTTGTCTTTTAATAGCAGTTCTTGTTCAATTCCTTTAGTAGTAAAGTTAGACGCGTTCACAAAAGCGTTGCGATATTATTATGAGCAGATCATCAGTTGGAATTTCTATTATTTTGTTACCTGTCAGCTTGTGTTGTCCGTATTTTTACATTGTAGCGACGTGACGTTTGCCGTGAATTCCTGTACGGCGTCTTTACTACTACTTCTTGAGGAGTTATGCAACCACGCACAGTGGCTATTGCATCATTCGCAATGTTCGCTCTGCATGTATGAGTATTCATCTCCCACGTAGTATTATTTCCAGGCTGTGAGACGTCCTTTCACACTGTTGTACACTCAGTTTACAATCATAAAACGTCCAGGAATCCGTAACGTCTTTTGGATCATCCCTTGCGCCGCGATTGCATAAATCTGGAAACTACAAATTTCGATAGAGCATCCTAGGATCCTTTGACGGTATCATGCCGCATCACGCCTACGCTTAGTAGTTTGTGCACGATGTAACTCTAGTTTGTTTTTCCACGCTTTCGGCAGCTTATAACACGTAAACGACGGGAAATTCGCCCTATGTTTATTTGAACGTTTTTCTTTCTTTTGCTCTCAGAAATTACCCCTCTGCTTTTGTACAGCGAATGTAGCGCCATATATATATGCAGGGCCTCTGAAAAGTAATGGAGAAAAATGAAACCACATATTCCTGGCACCAAAACAAGAAAAAAAAAACGTTTATATGACATATAGTCTGGAAGTGTACATGGGTGGGATTAGACAACCTCGAATGTGGGGAGAAAGAAACTGCAAACTTAGGGAAAGGAACTTGCCAATTTACAAAACCGCATTGAAGATGCGTGTGAATAGTTACGCAACACATCGGGAGTGATGAAATGAATTCAAAATCCACGATTAGTGCGTTGCATAGATGTGGGAGGACAGTACTTTAACTTCCTCTGTAGGTACGTTCAATGTTAGCACGTATGACCTAGTTGTTGGCAGGAGCGTCATTTCAGATTTTGCTTGGGGGAAGGGGGGGCAAAACTCCTCGATATAAGTAAAATTTCGCGTTTTTCACTCATTTACTACCACTCTATTGATAAAATCTATATAAATATCAATCTCAGGGGGGCAAATGCCCCTCCCTGCCCCCTAAATGACGCCCCTGGTTGTTGGTACTGCTACTCTGTGTAAGATACTATGTTAAAAATACAGTATGTCGTTGTGGATTCTGCCTGTTATTTCATTACATGACTCGAGTAGTTACACTGGTTCTTATTTCTACCCTCTCTCTGCAAGTATCTATCAGGTATAACACTTTTCATCAGGGTTGGCAAAAACCATGGTTTTTATTGAAAAAAACAAAAGACCAGTTTTTTTGGTTTAAACCCTTTTTTTTTTTTGGTTTAAACCCGTTTTTTTGTTTAAATAATTTACCCGATGTATTTATATTAGATATGGACAGAAATTTGTTTCGTCTTGGTGTTATTATGCAACAACAAGGTTATGCTGGAAGGGAATTCAAACCGTTTCTCGGCTTACATCCAAGAGAAATTGTCCACTTCGACACGAAACCGGGACTAATTGGTCACAAATGCGATTGCCGACTCACTCACGAAGGACTCCTGATAAAAATACGTTGTACTGATCTTTACATAGGCCTAGTTGTTAATATAACTGACAAGAGTCATTTCAGAAGGACAAAAACAGTTACACAAGTAAAGACATACAATTATATATAAATCGGGAAACTCGCGCCTTAGCCATTGGAAAAATCCTGTTACCTTAAATGTATTTGTATATAAAATTTTAAGGTCAATGTATCATAATCACTACGCTAAAACTGAGGTATTAAACTACAAATTTGGTATGTATATATCACTCAATAAAATTAAAACAAAGTCAAATCCATGCTGATGTTGGAAGCTGCGTAGGCAGTTGATAAATTTTGCCAATTTCTATCAATATATTTAAGGAACCTTGGCTCCTTTATAAAACAACAAGCATTCAGGCAAGTAGAAATATATAATTTGGTTTCGTTTCGTATCTTTAGGCTTAACATCCTTATATAATACCGAGGTTATCAAGGAAACTTTCGCCTGAAGTGACATCCGAGCCGCTACTTGGTTTACACTTGAAAGAAGTGTTGTGGTTCGACGGAGAATTGAGCACGGGACGCCTTGATTTCAAGGTGAAAAAGAGATAAAATTAATGCAGATGGTTTCATATGTGGAAACATCACCATGAAGTTCACACGATTTAAAGCATTTTTCGTTCTTTTTTGTTTGGTTTAAACCAGCCAACCATACGTTTCATTGCCGCTGAGATCATACGTTTCATTGCCGCCCCCCTCATGCTAAGAGATCTTTGCTTTGACTTCCATTGTACATTGTGTTAGTGATTGCCACTGATAACAATTTTTCTGAATCGTTTTCATCTTTACTGCACGGTTTCATTACCCCTGCCGTACAGGCATTCGGTGAATCCCTAAATGATGTATGGAGAATCTCTGGCGCAGTTATGTATCATGCGTTTAACATGTCAAGTCGATATGATTTTTGTCTTTCTGAATCCCCTTCCTAGCTCCTATCATTATCCTGATGGCAACTGAAAAATTCCTTTCCCCCTACATTCGAAGATCTCTAGCTCCGCCCGTGTTCATTTCCGGACTTTATATCATAAATATATTTCATGTTTTGGTGCCAGGGATCTGTGCTTTCATTTTTGCCATTACTTTTCTGACATTCCGTTTATACAGGGCACAAATAATCCTAGGTACAGTTCGCCATGGCGACGGCAAATAGCACTTTCCTACCTAACTAATTACGGATATGCGTAAGTATGAGGTTACTTGCCAGGTGACGACCGAATATTTTAGTTTGGCGAAATGCATTTCCATAAATTTATTTCTCCACAAAAAATGGTGACAAACTCTTGTCTAACTACTGGATTCAAGCCTGAAATCTCGTGTCATGCTGATAATACAAAGAAAAACATTGTAAATTAGTGATTGCATTATACTACTCTGAAAAAGTAAAAAAAAAAAAAAAAAAAAAAAAATAAACCGTATAAAGCTAATCACTGGGTACGTATAGGGTTGAATTTACGCAGTCTGACTAGCAAGGTATATTTCAGGATCTCCTCAAAGAAAATTCCATTCTTGTGTTGTAGTGTGGTTGTCAATGTCGTTGTCGTTGACAATGAATCTAGTATTCAGGGGGCCGCGGTGGCTCAGTGGTAGAGCGTTCACCTCTAATACTAGGGGTCTCGGGTTCAAATCCTGCTCCCGCCAAGTGAACTTTGTGGTGGACAAACACCGTATGCATGAGTTTTCCCGGGGTTCTCCCGTTTCCTCCCACTTTCTTCATTCTACCATTTCATTCATTACTCATTATCACCGTCTCCTTTAGCCTAATCGGCATAAACGTGGGACGTAAAACTCAAAATTTCATTTCATTTCATTCACCTAGTATTCATTCATGGCTACCAAAAATCTCATTGAATGCACTTTTATATGGCAGAATCACTCGAGAAAGAGAAAACCATATTATAATACGTATTGCAGAAACGCCCGCACAGAAAATTTCTAGTACAATAAATTAATTTATAGTTAACAAATAAGATAGGGGAGAGGAGTCAAATATTTTTCATTTCTTCTAAACTCTCCACTTCCCCTTGTTGCATGTATCTTCAGGACTTATTATATGGCTTCACTACTGCTTATTATTTTCTGCTTTTCTTTCTTTACATTTTTTTTGTTTTTCCTCTTTTCGATTTAATCCCTTTCAGCTTGGGGTGAAGGACTTCTGCAGGACATTATTTTGAATATTTAAATGTGCTCATTTTTCCTTTTTCTAGATTTTTTATTCTAGTTTTCTACTTTTGATATTATTATTATTATTGTTATTGTTACAAAATTGAATTTTCTCTACCGTTGAAATAGAAAGCACAAACATTAAAGAACGATATGCGAAATAAAGAAAAAATAAATATTCAGTCAAAGTGATTTGTCTGTCATCACGGGACGCACTATTCCTTAAAATCATGATTTTGTCTTTTCATACATCTTTGGTATCTTCCTATTTCTATTTTTCTAACTATAGTTCTCACCTTTCACATATTTCTCTTAGTGATTTCTCCTTTTATGTATGGGTGTTCTAATACATTATGTAGGGCTGAGTTGCTTCTGTGCTTGACATCTGTTTCTCTTTTACTAAACTACTTTATAACATAATAGAAGCACTCACTTTTCACTTTAAGATTATTCATTACATTTTGGCCTTGGGTTTTCATCTGTTTTATCTTTATTATTTCGTTCATTGACTACCATGACTACATGTCGAGGAGTCCAACATGTGGCCCTAGGCTCTAGTCTACTCAGGGTAGGCGCTAATCAGGGATTGACCACTGTTATCGGCAATAATGTACGCTGGTCATATTCTTTTCAGTTTTCTATAGTTATGCGGCACTGAGAAGCTAATGATATTTGCTAACATAGACGGAAGTACTAAATGCTCTTTCGCAGACCATACTAATCTACGGTCGGTCAGATGATGCTTGCTAAACTGGGTGCTACTTGGTTAGGCAATAATCTTCCACCGCATTATTTCAGTCTTCTCGACTAGAGTTCGATACATTTCAATTAAGATAGCTCCCCAATTGGCTCATGATAGCGAACAGTAGATAATTTTAGTACTCTCTCCGGGAGTAGGGGATTCTGTATACCTAAATCATGCACGTTGACAATGGATAGCCAGGAGGTCAGTAATATATTTTCATGTCCCGGTGTAAGCATAAGCGAGCTGAAATGTATATTGCGTTTGTAGAAAAATCTCTCTTGTAAGTAAGGGGTTACGTTGTTAAACTCCCGTCGATAGATGCCACCTCTGCCTAGTAGCGGAGATAGAAAGGCCTAGAGAAAGTTCTCCCGAATGGGAATAGAGGGCAGCCCTTGTACTGTTAGGTGAGTAGCGTAGCTGGCCAACGAATTACAGGACGATCATTTGAAACACAGGTACAGTGTTAAGCTACTAAAATTATTGTGTTGTAAATTGAATATGTTTAACAAGCTACCAAATTCAATATTTGATTAGGATATGCGTATCGGCATATAGAAATTGCTAAAGGTAGTAGGAGACGAAATATTGCATCGCAATGATAATAATTTTTTGAAGTTTTTGTGAAATTATTTAAGCAAAAACTTTTCTTAGTTGGAATGTTACAGGTGTGGTAAATAATTGTTGAAAGACTCAAGTTCAGAAATGGTGAGGTTCCTTGTGCTGAGTGGAGAATGTTGCGAGGTTGAAATTATTAACCTAATTTGAGGTGAGACGAGGGAGATTGTAAACTTATTTCTCTCTTCTATCAGTTTTCCGCTGGGCATAGAGTTTCCTCCGTAGGTTCGAATCCCAAGAATGTCGAGAGCCTTTTGACTCATTAAAATAACTAACTAACTAACTCTATGGCCTATGGAACCCGGAGGTTCAATGAAGGTTCTTCAGTTGGTTCTTGCTTATCTTCAGTTGGGGCATGTACATTTAAAACAATAATATCACACCACCGTCCCTTAAGAGTAATAAAAGAAAGTCTGTCAGTAACAAATTCAACCCGTTTAATTGCTGGTAATATTAGTTTGTTAACGAAAAACCCTGTTTCTAACTGGTGATTTTTATTTCCTTCCCCGTAAAAGAACGTAAAATTTCCGGAATTGACAGATCCATTTCCTTCCCACCTAATTTCCTGAACTTCTACTAGGTTCATCCTGTAATTCTCTCACTCGTTCCGGATTTTAACGCGCCTGCCCTATAAAGACTTCTAATATTCCATATTCCAAATCTCATGTCCATTTTCTTTTGCTGAAGTCGTGCCAAGTTATCAGTCCTTGTTCGAGGCTTTTGTGAATATTTCTGAACAAGTGCTTTTTAGTACAGGATGAGGTTGTTAGCCCTACCCAAACCCCCAAGCTGGAGGACCACTCCTAGTCGGCTGTCCGCGACTGCTTATTCAGTATATTTGCAGCTAACCTCTATATCTAGAGGCCTTCTCCTCGATCCGCGACCTGAGGACGCGCCATGCCGTGGTGACAGGAACCCACTTTACACCATAGATGTCCAAACTCGCGAGCCCGGCGCTCGTGAGCTCGGCACTCGCACTCAACCGGGCTCCCGCTCAATAATTGAGCGCGAGCCCAAGCGAGCGCGAGCCCAGTTGAAAAAAGTGAGTGCGAGCCCGAGTGAGCGCGAGCCCACTTGAGATTAGTGAGCATGAGCCCGAGTGAGCGCGAGGCCAGTTGAAAAAAATGAGCGCGAGTCCAGTTGAAAAAAGTGAGCGCGAGCCCAAGTGAGCGCGAGCCCAAGTGAGCGCGAGCTCTGTTAGGAAAACTGAGCGCGAGCGCGAGTGAGCGCGAGTCCAGTAGAGAGAAGTGAGCGCGAGCCCAGTTACGATTAGTGAGCGCGAGTGCGACATAGCGCGAGTGGTTAAGATTACTGAGCGCGAGCCCAAGTGAGCGCGACCACAGTTGAGAGAAGTGAGTGTGATCGCGAGCCCGCACTCGCTTCGCGCTTACGTGGACTCATTTGCTTCAGAGACAAGAACATAAGAAACGCATTCCATGTGCAGCATTGAAAAGGAAGATTTTGGTAGGTGAGTGTGAGTGAGAGTTAGCAAAAATACCCATCTCTGCTTCGTAAGCTCTGAATGAGACGTAGCGTTTTCAAAATTCTCCCATCATTCCGAAAGATGCAGAGATCATATGATGCTTGTATTTTATGGTTGAAGATACAGAGCATAGAGGGAAGTGAGACAATTCTTGGAAATTGCTATCTATTGTTACAGAGCAGCAGGATTTTTGCACATGGGTTTGTTGTCCATATCGAAGGATAGTAAAACTAGATTTATGTAACTAGATTTCAGTGGAAGCTTTTTATTTTTATTATTTATTTATTTCTAAAGAATTTGAAACAATGCTATAAGCAATGAATAAAACTACAACAGCTTACAACTTTTCTTTTCTTCTTCTTGGCCAAAAACTATATGAATACTCCGTATAACACATTTAAATTACGGCAAAATATTTACAATCATGCACTTGCGCCTTCCTTACACCGTGTCCTGGGTTGGAGTCCTGATGAGGAGAGCCTTGAAATTTGACCGTATTGCGGTGCTTATGGTTCTACCTTAAATTGAAGGTCACCGTGTCATATAGCCTTTGTACTCGAAAGAGTGCAATAAGCAATTTTCTCTGCTAGTGTAGTGAGTAGCGCGTATTTCCTTTGTTGTACGTGGTTCCAGGTTGGATTCAGAGTAGGAGAGCACAAAGTTTAATTTTTCATCATCATTCACTTTCATTAATCATTCACTTCCTTCAGCCGAAAGACCTTAATGGTTTGACGTTAAATTATGATTTTTTTTCGTTTTTTTTCTTTCTTTAATCGGTAATCGAATATGGTTTAGTCTTTGAACTGTATACACGGAAGAATAAAAGTTTATTCAAAATATTTTAAATGTATATTTGACGTACAATTTATTTGTTTTCAAAATTTCTGGTAGGTTCAATAGTTCTATTCATTTCTAACAGTTAGCATAAGGTTCTACGGAGATCTATTGTTCCTATTAGACTAAACTTGAGCTTAAATGTCATCTGGACTCTCAACAATCAGTATAGCGACTCTTTAAAAATGTGTATTCGACATGAATGTAGGTCCTCGATTATTTATACGTCACCCTTCTATCCACCGCTAGGGAGACCGGAGATATCTTGCCCTACAATATTATTGTGATTGTATGTCATATGTGTATCAAACTTCGTTGAAATTGCTCCAAGCGTTCTAAAATTAAACTTGAACATACGTAACATATTCTAATGGTGATGCCGAGACCGAGATTACTCTAAGTATCATGTTTCTCCTCTTTAAATTTCGAGACGAGACAGACTTTAGTAAATCGAAACTAGACCGAGATACAACATATCGATCGAGCCTTACTTGAGAGTCCTAAACAAAACCGTGAACGAGAGACAGTTAAGAATGGGCACGAGCGAGTTCGAGCGAGCTTTCATTGAAACTCAACTCGGCTCGAAACAGACATATTTGAGCTCGACTCGAAAACTCGGATCGAAAAATTTCCTCCAACTCGGCTCTAAACTCGACTCGAATTTGAGTCGAGTCGAGCCAAATCGAGCCCAATGTTGTGTGTAGTTTCAAATACTTTCTTCAGATATCCTACATTGACAATATAATTATTATCAATGATACTTACTGCTACTACAAATTATTATTATTATTATTATTATTATTATTATTATTATTATTACAACACCGTGTATATACATGAAAGATAGGCGATTTGTATCTAAATACTAAAAGCGAGTTGACTGTTGACTTCGGTAGTCGTGAAGTCTAGGAGGGAAGGCATTATTCACGTGGTTCTGGGTCTGATTTCTGGAGGAGCAAGTATTTGGGCTCGAACCAAAAATCGTTACAAGTTAGAGAGCGCCGGCCAAACAAGTTCAAAACTGCTCGGCTCGGGTTTAGGGTTCTGAACGGCTCGAGCGGGTCGGCTTACAGCTCATTCACTATCGAGTCGAGCCGACAGCTCACTCAACAGAGCAGCGATTGGTAGAGATTAGAATTTCAGTATAAGGCAAGATCATGGGAAAAGGAAAACTATCAGATTAAACCAAAGTATTTGTTAAAATATCAAAATATAAATTGCATAGTTGGTTGGCTTGGAATCTAGCGTCCCTTTTCAACATCAAAGCTGTACGAGATGTCGCCGTACGGTTTAAGATGGAATGTAAGCTACCGTTATGAGTTGAAACTTTTTAATGATCTCCCACCAAGATTCGAACCTGGAACCCCATGCTTCAAAGACATGTGCTCTGGCTATTCAAGTATAATGTAATGCAAAGTGTTGGAATTTATTTATTGGGGTTTAATGTTGGTTTTCGGCACCGAGGATATCTCAAACAAATTTCCTGTTGCTCAGGCTCTTGCGACTATATCAGCGGGGCCACATCAGATGCGAACTATATCAGCGGGGCCACATCAGATGCGAACTATAGCTTAACGTGGGATCCGAAGCACATAACCTGCAAGGAAACGAACCCTGGTCTACCACGCCAAAGGTATGTACGCTAACCGCTTTGTCAGGGAGGAGCTGCAAATATTGATCGAAACAAGACCGAGACTGATACGTTGTTTTTCGTATACAGATACACATATTAATATGGATGTAGGAATAAATTCAAAATGACAATATAACACCAACTAAATTATTTTCCAAGTTTGATTAAGATAAATAAGCTGTTTTGGTCGTTTACTTTGTTTATACCTAGTTCAACAAAGGGGAAAAAATTTCGTGACAAAGTTTCCTATATGCTAATGCTGTGGTGATAAATTTACCGATGACAAAATTACTGTGTAAAATTTTCCGGTGACGAAATTACCTATATGCTAATATTTTGGTGAAAAAATTACCACTGACGAAATTACTGTGACAAAATTTTCGGTGACAAAATTACCTGTTCGGCAAATTGCCAAGAATGGAAGTGAAAAATGGCCAGCTTTAAGTAAATTTGGTGTCAAGTTGACATACAGCCCTTAAATGGGCCTTTTATCTAGTTAATTTTGAAACCAGATACACGATCATTATGATAGCGCTAAATTTGGACAACATAATTCAAACCATCTTCGAGAGAAATATCTGTAAATAAACGTTTACATGTGGACGCATAAGTTACATTCGTTCAGCTTAATAAAGCTTAGTTGACTGATTAAGTTTAAGGAGGTTTATGAAAGGGAAACCTCTATATTAATTTGGAATCTAAATTAGATGACTTGCCAGTTCCCACTGGTGATCACACCACTTCTCCTGAACCCTAAGTCTTGTCTCGTCTTGTATAAATTCTCGAAAACTTCTTTCTTGTCTGGATTCTCGAGGATTCACTTCTCGTCTCGTTTTGTAAATTTAAGTACAAAATGTATTCCCTTATCTAATAGTTCTCAGAATCCTTCTGCTTCATGAGAGAAGTCTAAGAAGGATGTAATTTAACAATATTTAAACCATATTTCTTATTGGAGTATATTGTGTAATGATTTGAATATCTTAGGCGTTCCTATATGCTCTTCATTGTGATCGTATAATTACTTTTATAATTTATAGGTTTTATATACGGATCATTTAGCACTGAAATGATGTTTGAAATCTAAGACTTGGATGAAGTAGTGTTGCTCACGAGACTCGAAAAATGTCTCGTCTCGTAGAGAAAATTGTAAGAGTGATAACGGTGACGAGGTTCAAAAAGTGTTATTTTCAACAGTAACTTTCAACATATTGTTTCTTATAATTATTAACAATAAAGAGAGATATAAAATTTATATAAAGGATTGAGTTAGTAATTTGCACGAAATTAGTTTAGTAAATTTCGTTTAAAATTCCAGCAATAATACTCTTTGTAATAGGCCTATATGGTATATATTTCTTATGTGGAAAATTCTTTGATCCACTTTTTAAAATTTGAATACAATACGCACCACAGAAGACACCTGCACTAAATACAAAGAAATCTTTGCAGCACGGGACGAAGGGTCATTCGCCGCTCCCCACTGGCAGACCATCGCAGAAATCTTTCACTGCCCCTCCCTCCCAGGAGCCCGTCCTAGATCAGGGCCTAGATTTCAATAATAGATTACCTGTAGGCGTTATAGCTGCAGATAAAAGGTTTTCTTTGGGTACCGTAAAGTGAATGCACAGAAACATTATGTTCGTTCTGATTGCTTTTCCAAGAAATGTATACAGCTTCGTGAGTAGGTGATATTGTTTAAGACAAAGATCATCCAGTACCGTAAGACGGGGTTACTTTGCAGCAGATGTAATGAATTTTAAAGAAAATCGCATGTAACTTATAAACGTAATGATTTAGAACATTATATTTTAAACATATAATAGCTAGATATATAAGGAAAACATTCGTGCAAGTGCATTTGTAAACATTCACGATGACCGTGATTACTATAATATAAACTTTGGTGCAAAGTAACATCATAGGTCAGGATACTTTGCACCACATACAAAAAATATGTTGAACATAGGAACATAATGTTTCTGTGCAATGTTTTCCCTTCAGTATTTATACATTTCACTTCCTACACAAAACTGCATGAAATCTACAAATATTGATATTAGAATCATGGTACTGGTATCAGTACTTAGTATGATTTATCGATATTTGTAAAGAAAATTGTGTATTTTCTGGACCGGCACAGGAACCACATTCTGATTTTTTAGCACATATCGAACAAAAATGTCAACTCAGGAACGAAAAAAAAATCCCCGTGAACTGATTTCCCTTGGTAGCTCTTTGTGCCCAAGAATATCATCCAACCGTAATCATTGGAAGGTTTACGGGGTTTGGGGATTTCAGGCTGAAGCCTAGCCAAATTTCAGGATTTCTTTTTTTAAAAAAATGTTAGTAAGTCCTATGTGTGTAAGCTTCAAGCCCCCCAAAACGTCCAGCGATTAAAAACAAACAAACAAAGAAAGAAAAAAAGAAAAGAAAGAAAGAAAAAGCTAAGCCTTACTGAGTGAAGCGAATGAAGCGGATCCGCCATTGTTCGCAATTTATTTTCCGACAAGAAATTAATTCCAGCATCTACCTTTATAGGATATTTACCTAAAATTAGAAAGTAGGAGGTGCCAGTAGTAATAATTTCCTCTCTAAGCTATATTTTGGACCGGTGGAAAGTAACCCCTGATTAAAGGCTGAAGCCGCCTACTCCCAGTTTTATATTTTCTATGTAAACTTTGAGTATTTCTTGCGAAGATTATTCGCCAAAATACATCTCCAGGAGGAAAGTACAGAATAGAAGATTTTCGCAAGTATAAAAATTACATATGTTAATTAGTCTTGTTACATTGTATGTTCTAAATAAAAGAAAATTAAATCTTCGAATTTTACGTTCCACGCTTATAGGCTACTGTGTAGAGTACAGAAGAGGGCGACGATGACATGAACGAAGAGGAGTAGTGATGAGCAAATGCAAGAGTAAGACCAAGACCCAGGTGGTCTTGTTTCTTACACACCGAGTCTTGGTCTTGGTCTTGCACTGGCACACTTGATCTTGGTCTTGGTCTTGGTCTTGCATCGGGATTCCTGGTTTTGGTCTTGGTGAAGACTCTTGTAAAAACTGCAAGACAAAGACTTGCGCTCATCACTAAAGAGGAGGAATGTAAAAATAATAGGAGGAAACGGGACAATCCGATAAAACTCACGCACGCGGTGTTTGTCAACCACAAAACCCATTTTGCACAAGCTGGGATCGAACCAGAGACTCCACTCGCAAGAGATGATCCCTCTACTACTGACTCACCGCGATCTAAATAAAGTTTTGATATAATCAGTGAGAGATGGATTATTCTTTCTTGCCTTGTTAAATATTAGCCACTTCTTTGTCCAAATATGTCTATTTCTTTATTCTTTTTCTCAACAACACAACATTGATAGTACCTGCATTTAAAACCATTGCTTCAAAAGTAATGTTTGAAGGACACTTCATGTTGTGCTAACTTAGAATATTTTCTGCAAGCCTATGTAATTGGTTGTTTTTTAAGTCAATAATTTATTGAAGTAAAGTAATATTTAGGACGTTCAGAGGACAATGAATCCAAGTTCATTTTCAATAAAGTTCAATTTTGCTCAGCAAATTAATTTTATTTAAAAACCTAATGTCTTCGCAGTCAAGAGTTCGAAGTAAATGTAACTAAAACCATATGAAAGGGCGTGGAATAGCTTCATATTGCCGCCGCTAGACAGAGGTGCCAGTGGGGCAGGAGGGCAGTCGCCCCACCCCCACTCTGAATTTTAGATTTTGGGACCAGTAAACCAGTTTTAGAAATATTTTGATAAGCGAAGTCCAACAGAAAACGGTTGGAGACAAATAAACATAATAAAAAGTGAAACAGGAAAATGACACGGGGCCACCCAAAACATCGCGTAGACAAAACCTCGCCGCCAAAACCTCGTGGGCCCTGAGATCAAGCGAACGTTCAAGAATTATCCAAACTTCAACACTCCCTTACAAGGAGTATTTTGCAACATACCTTCTTATGGTACAAGGAGAAGATTTGTACCAAAACGTAAAGGTTCTATGCTTAGTAGTTTTTTTTTTTTAGATCTGGAGAACGGCAAAATTCATTCAAGGCATTCCATTCCATTCCTCCTTAGGGCATGCATTTCGCAAAATATTGTCTTATCTGGAGCTAGTGCTCTTGTGGAGCAAGAAGATTTATACAAAATGTCGTTTCAAAACCTAATAAGTTTTGTAAATCTGGCGATAGAACATTCTACATTGAAGAAACCGTCGTGAAGAGGTTTTATCCTGACAACATTTCTTCCCAGGCGACACTACGTCTCGCTTAATTTAGACCAGGCGAGATTCTGTGTCGCGCGACCATTACAACCAGGTTTTGGTTAGGCGAGGTTTTGGCCCGGCGAGATTTTGGCCTGCGAGGTTTTGGGTGGCGAGGTTTCGGCCCGGCGAGATTTTGGGAGGCGAGGTTTTGGTCCGCGAGGTTCTGGCCGCGAGGTTTTGTACCCAAGCCGTTCCCTCTGTCTTTACGGTGTATCTGAATTGCCACAACCAGGTAGTATGGTTGGATATACACACCAACAATTGACCTTCGCCTTATCTCCACTCGCATTCAACTCACGGTGTGAGGTCCAATTGACCACAGACATCCACGAAAAGGGACAGAACTTTCTTGGTTACCTTTATAGTTATGCACAAAAGTATAGCGTTTGGTCCCGGACAGTAGTTCTTGATTTAGCATAATAAAAACTATCTTGAATATAATTTATGGATAATAATAATAATAATAATAATAATAATAATAATAATAATAATAATAATAATAATAATAATAATAATAAGCTAAAATAGTGTTTTTAGTTTTCCAGAAGGAAACCAAAATTTTCCTTTCTTTCAGGCCTCAAAAACACTAGCAGCAACTCATTTTTTGGCTTTGTACATTGTAGCTGCCCCCCTCAATAACGACGGACCCCCCTACACAAACCTGCTGGCTACACCCCATGCCCATTTGATACGAGCTGCGATCGAACCAGATACCTCACGCACCAGAGATGAACCTTCTACTACTGAGCCACCACAATCTAAATAAAAATTTGATATAATCAGTGAAAGTTGGATTATCCTTCCTTGTCTAATATTAAAATCCTATTCCTTGTCCAAACATACCTATTTCTTTAGCGTCTTTTCTTTATTCTTTTTCTCAACAATATAACATTGGTAGTACCCGCCCTTAAAACTTTGCTTTCGATCGATCCATTCTGCAACTGCTTTCCTCAGCTTATATGCGTAAATTCATGCACAATGCATGAAGTGCATGACGCGCATAAACTCACATCGTTAGTTTACGCGCGTAAACATACGGTAGTGTATAGCTGAGCTTATGTTGCAGACCGACATTAAACAGGTGTTTGCTTCAGGAATAAAATATAAGAAATGTATTCCAAGTCCAGATTATAACGACCTGCAAGATTTTAACCGCTATGCAAACGAAAATGAAGGAAAAGTGCATTCTGTACTATCTGAAGTGTATTATATTTATCCACTCGACGAATGTTTGACATCTGACCTGTGATCTCATTGTCGAAACATCTTTGGGAATGGAAATCCCATTTTTTCATACTTATTATCAGTGGTGTTTGAGGCTGGCATTTGTTTTTGTTTTGCAAATTCCATGGCCATTTTCTTTTTCTAATAGATCATAGAGTAAGGAAACTTCTTGACCCTACAAGGTAAGAAATTTATATATAGCAACTAATGTGAAGCTTACGTTCATAGAAAAGTCGAGCGAAATATGTATTATTTTAATTGTAGGTTCTTTAAATCTCAACAAACAAGAGTAGCTCTTAATAGTGTTAAATACATGTAACATAATTTTTTCTTAGCTTATTAATTTATATTACGAAACATTTTATTTATTCTTTAAAAAAAAAACGACAGTTTTAGCAAGTTAATTTTACTGAATTCTTCTTGAGATCTTTAAATGTATTTTACGCGAAATTTAATTACTGCACTATGTATTTTTAATATTTACTTTTAAAAAAACTGAAGCAATATTATATTTATATTTTAGAAAATTTGAAAGCAAGGGACACTTAAATAGACCAGAAGGAGAAATATACAGGGTGTCCAATATACAATGCAACCCGGAGTTTGGGATAGAACTTTTGAACCTGAAGTAATACACGAATAATGGTTATACCAAAGTGAAGCTTTGTTCATGCATATATTTTTAAACTAGGAAGCAACGATTGAAGTACACTAGAAACCACACAGTGTTGCCAGATGTAACCAAAGGTGTAATTTTTTTCTTTGCAAAATATGTAAATTGACACATAACTCATATGTTTGAATGTTCTTCGTTAATTTTTAGTTTATTTAGTTGGAGTAGCTTGGAAAGTATGGAGCAGAAAAAAGAATTTTTCTTTTCCACCGATAACTAATCGGATGAGGCCTCTGTAAGGGGTAACTAGGGAAATCGTAGTTTTCATAAATTAACACTCTAAATTGGCAACTTTTCTGATGTTTCAGTGCATCAAAAGGTGTGTTAAGGATCTAATTACATTATGCAATTCCTGAAAACAATGAAAAACAAACTTTGAAATTATAATGAAATTTGTTTTTACTTATATGCATCCGGCAACACTGCTATTCATTTCTATGGGGCTATTTAAAGCAAGAGGCATACAAGAACAAATCTCGAACTATTCAAGACCTGGAAACGAACATTCGCGGTGCCATTGAGAACATTAACACTTCTAATCTTCGTAAAGTTGTTGCCAACCTGGTGAAACGTGTGAACCAGTGTTTGAATCAAAACAGAGGACAACTAATGTGAAGCTTAGTATCCGCTGTAGAGCTGGTAACTCATTTCTGATAGTAGCAGTGTTACCGGGTGCATGTAAGTAAACGTTTTATCATGATAATTTCAAAGTTTGTTTTTCATTGTTTTCAGGAATTGAATAACGTAGACAGATCCTTAACACACCTTTTGATGCATTGAAACATCAGCAGTTGCCAATTCAGTGTGTTATTTTATGAAAAATACGATTTCCCTAGTAACCCCTTACAGGGGCCTCATCCGATTAGTTATCGGTGGAAATGAAAAAATCTTTTTTCTGCTCCATACTTTCCAAGCTACTCCAACTAAACAAACTGAAAATTAACGACAGAACATCCATACGTATAAGTTATGATTCAATTAACATATTTTGCAAAAAAATTAATTACACCTTCGGTTACATGTAGCAACACTGTGTGGTTCCTAGTGTACTTCAATCTATGCTTCCTAGTTTAAAAGTATATACATGAACAAGGCTTCATTTTGGTATAACCATTATTCGTGTATCACTTCAGGTTCAAAAGTTCTACTATCCCAAACTCCGCGTTGCATTGTATATTGGATACCCTGTATATACATACATACATACATACATACACACTTCCTTCCTTTAAAGTCTTTTTATTTTATTTTTTATTTATTTATTTATTTTTCGAAATCTACTCTGAAACGATAGCATTCAGTTTGCCACTACTCGATTTTGGTGTTGTTTGTCACAATATTTTCATACGGATTTATCAGATCATATTACAGTGAAGTTTAGCACATACCTAACGAAACAGCGAAGGGTTACCAGGCATTTATATTCATATTGATTTAATGTGATTAAGTGGTATGTATTCTCGTCTTCCGGACAAATGAGGTATCGTATACTAATTGCTAAAAAAAAAAGAACGCAAAACATCCTAAATTTTACGATAGCTTCGTCAATTGACATAATTGTTTAAATAGTAAGGTAGTTAGGGATCTCTTGCCTGTCAGATGTCAATTAACAGATTAATATTTTTTTTTTCTACAACAAGCAAGACTTTATTTTACATGAATTAAAGACCAAATACAAATTCAATTTATGCTCTT